>NC_022014.1:40369254-40428099 GCF_000317375.1 Microtus ochrogaster
TACACAGCTGTCTGTAAGTCCTGTCCCAGAGAACCCAGTGCCTTCTCCTGTGATAGTACACAGCTGTCTGTAAGTCCTGTCCCAGAGAATCCAGTGCCTTCTCCCGGCTTCGGGAGGCACTGAGGGCATTTACAAGGTGCACAGGCATGCTTGCAGGCAAAACATAAATATAAAAGTCTTTAGAAGTGGAAGATTATGGTTTAAAAGTGGTGTGTTGTGTGACCGGTTGGCAAGAGGTGGAGTAGAATGACTGGCTTTATCAGTTTGACTTAGGACCACCTGGAGGGAGAGTCTCAATTGGGCTTGTCTATATTAGGTTAACCTGGAGGCATGTCCTGTAGTGGGGGTGATTGTCTTCATTAAGTATACGGGAAAACCCATCCCGCTGTGGGTGGTGCCATTCCCTGGGCACAGGGTCCTGAACTGTCTGAGAGGAAATCAAAGTCAGCAAGGGATGCTGTGTGCTTATGTTTCTCTCTGCCCTTAACTGTGGATGCCGTGTGACTAGCTGTATCAGACTCCTGAGGCTGTGGCTTCTCCTGGGTGACGAACTGTAGCCTGGAACTGTGAGCTGAACTAAGTCCTTCGTCTCCTAAGCTCTTTAGTGAGATTATGTTATCACAGCAGCAGACAACAAACTGGAGCCCTGGGTGAAGGCGTCCTCAAGCCCTCCTGGTCTTGTAACTTTTAGGTAAACACGAAACTGAAAATAAAGAGCTAAGGTGGGCTGGAGAGAGTCCTCAGCGCGTAAGAGAGGGTACTTGCTGCTCTTGTGGGGGACCTGGATTCCCTTCCCAGCAGCCACATCAGGCTGTAACATCACCTCTAACTCCAGCTTCGGAGGATCCGGCACCACTTCCAGCCTCTGAGAGCACTGTACACCTGTGAGCACACACCATGTGCACAGAAATAGTAAAAATAGATCATTTTTTAAAGAGCTAAGGTAAATCAGAGTGGACGCAGTGATGTGTACCATCATAGCCCTCATGGTGGCTTGCTCTTGCGTCATTGTCAGATACTCTTTACAATAAAGACCCTTGATGACTTACACCTTTTGATTTCTTTATTGCAAAAGACCCCATTTATCCAAAATTAGCTCAACGCCCACCTTACTATTAAACCTGAACCCTGCAAGCCTGGGTCTGAGTGGTTGTCTGGCCCCCTAGGTGTCTGACGTGGAATGGAGGATTAGGTTTAACTCTCTGATTGAAGGGACCAGGGCTCTGCAGCCCACTCCATCCTGCACAGTACTACAGGAGACCTCCTAATCCCAGGCTCTGAGCTCCTCTGTCCTCTGTCTTCCTGGAGACTTGATCATGTAGCCAGCGGGAGCATTCTGGTTCTCTGCAATCCTTTGGTTTGCCCTTCTTGGGTCTTCATAGTGACAGGCCTCTGGGATGACATTTTTCTTCATCTGCTGTGGGTCTCTGGACAACTGCTGAATAACCAGATGCCATGATGCCGCACCAGACTGAAAGGCTGCTGAACTTCTGTGCTGGTACTAGGAGCAGCACAGGGCACAACAAGGCTCAGCTGGGGCCCCTCCTGCATGTGACTGCCCAAGAAGTAGCAAGTAGAATGCTGGAGCACAGGGATGCTAACAGAAAGTGCCAGCAAGGCCACAGGTTCAGCTTCTCAGGAGCAATGTGGACCGGGAGCAGAGATATCATTGAGTCCTGAGGCAAAGAAGATGCTATCTCCAGAGCAAAGACCCTACCTCCAGGCAAGGCAAGATGAAAAGAGTTGGGCAGGGTCTTGAACTACACCCAGCACCAAACATATCAGGACAGACTGTCTAGAAGTCAAACAACACTTTAATAAAGGACATAATGTGGCTGCTAGCATTGCCTGGAGTCCTGTGACTTCCAACCCACTGAGCAACTAAACTGGAAGATGTGTGAACAGAAAGAGCGTTGACACCCATGGGACACTGGGTGGGGCAGAGCCCAGGGACCTCAGAATAGCAGCTTCAGAAGAAGGAGGCTCCCGAAGACAGAGGAGATGAAGGAAGCTTTGAGGCTTGTGCTGGTGCTAGGGGTCGTGGTGACTGTGGTTGGGGTCGTGGTTGTAATCTCATTTATGCAGTTAACCATCTGGAAAGTGAATTCTCCAACTGTTACGTTCCCAGGAGTCAGGATGTCGCAAGTAGCTTCATCGATATTAGAACACCCTTTCAGCTCCACTTTGTTGCCTGAAGATGCAAATGAGACAGTCAGAACTCTATATAACTCTATACAACTCTACCACCAAAGCCCCAGCCCATGCAGAGTTATTTATCTGCAAGCCACTGAGCCCCTCTTCTGACAGCCAACTTAAGAATACCAAACAGTAACAGTACAAGAACTATGGAGGTCAGGGGGCAGACCCCTCCCCACCCAACCTCAAAAGCAACTGAGACTGTAAGATGTGGGTTGCTAATCCAGGCTTAAAGAAAGGATGGGAGCTGGATCTTGGATGTCCCATGTCTTGTGTTCCTGTGGAGCTGTCAGATGAAAAAGCCAAGAACAAACGGGGCATGGTAGTGCACACCTGCAAGCCCAGTACTTGGGAGATTGTAGCAGGAAGATCATGAGTTCAAGGCTAGCCTCAGCTACATGGCAAGACTCAATCACGAAAAACACAGAGGGGAGGGAATGAAAGAAGAAGGAAAAGGGAGAGGAAGATGAAGGGGAGAAAAAGAAGAAAAAAGGCAAGCCTGGGTAAAAGGCTCAGGGGCAGTTCTTTCAACTCTCCATTCAGAAGGGAATGAATCAGTGGGCACCTTGGACTCCAGCCCCAATTCCAGTATTTCCCTCAGTTCTCATTCCTCTGGGTCTGACTTTTTTTCCTGCTTGAGTTTTCCTTGAGAAAAAGGAAAGTCAACAGAAAGTGTACAAGAAATGCTCAGCATCTCTATCTTACCTCAAAGTTCTGCCTGCTTACACAGTTTCTTATTGTAGAAAAAGGTCTCCAGCCAGCTGACCTGAGCTTGTGGGAGCCCATGAACTCTGAACAGACAGCTCGGAAACCGGCATGGGACCAACCTAGGCCTTCTGTATCTGGGTGACAGTTGTGTAGCTGGTCTTTTATGAGGCCCTAGTAGTGGTACCAGGACCTGTCCCTGATACATGAGCTGACTCTTTGGAACCTATTCCCTATGGTGGGAAGCCTTCTTCAGCCTTGATACAGTGGGGGAGGAGCTTGATTCTGCCTCAGCTTGATATGCCATGCTCTGTTGATTCCCATGGGAGGCCTTACCCCTTCTGAATGGAGACAGAAGAGGAGTGGATGGGGGATGGGTAGAAGGGAGGTGGGATGAGGGAACTGGAGGAGAGGGGGGAGGGGAAACTGTGGTTGGTTTGCAAAATTAAAAAAAAAATGATAAAAAAAAAGTAAAAGGTCTTAAGCACTTTCAAAGATGTAGTCACAATAGCAGCTACTTCTGAGTGGTTGTGCCTCTATAGGTCTGCCAGCTGCAACTCACGCATCCCTGGGAAACAGGGAGCTCCCAGAGGCATAAAGGAACCTGGTTCTGTCAGAGCATAATGTGTGAAAGAGACCTCCAAACCCCAGAAAGAAAAGTTTGCTGTTGTTTCGTCCCAGGTGTCAGTGCTGAGAGTTGAGCTAACCTGAGTCAGGAAGTGCGGTGTTAGGCACATCTTGATAGGATTTTGAAAGTGATGGTGAACAAAACAAGAAAATTTGTGACCTGCTGACTTTTAGTGTCTATGAGATGACACTACCAGGAGACTCGGGCATGAGATGAACAGAAGTCTTTTGTTGCCTTTAGGCACAACTTTAGAATTAAAAACCAGGGCAGTGTGGGCACCTCAACCATTTCAAGGAAAGTGACTTTTTGCTGTGGTTTTACTCAGAGGTACAATGTATGTTTTGCAAGTATGAGGCTCCAGGGGATGGAGAAGAAAGAGAGATAGAGAAACACAGAGATACCGAGAAAGCGAAAGGGAGAGAACAGACATTCTGGAATAAGAAAATCTATAGAGGCGATGTAAAAGACCAGTGGGTTCCAGGGTCTTGTGGGGAGGAAGAAAAGCATGATCAGGTGAGACACAGAAGGCTCTCAGGGCAGAGGGCTCCCCTCTATGTGACACTGTCATGCTGAGCAGGTGGGACACAGGTGTCCAGAGCAGAGGACCTTCCTCTATGTGACATCGTCATGCTGGAATTGATTATATCAGGAGTAAACCCTGAGGCAAACTGCAGACTTGGGTGACAATGAGTGCCCGAGTAGGCTTACCACTGTGGTGTGAGCACTTTGACAATGACGACAATTACATATGAGCCAGGCAGTCAGGGTACATGCAGAATGTCTATGTCTCTAACTCAGCTTTACTGTGGATCTAAAACATCTCTTTAAAAATATTTTTAAAGACTTTAAAAGATAGGATGCTTGGATCCACTGGAAACTCCATGGTTATAGGTAGTCTTTGAAGTTGACAAGCAAAAATTGAAATGAAATTTGTATTTGGGTGCAAGCCTTAAACCCTTTTAGTTTGAGCTATGTTTTAGGTAAGACAGGCTAGTTATTCATTTTTTGTTTGTACCACTTTTTTTCTTCTTGGAAATCACTAGATCACATTCCCAAGAGTTCCACTAGCCAGGATGGACACATTGGTTTCACTCCTACAGGAGGACACGATTCACTTTCAGACCTAACTGCTGAGTAGCCTTGAGCCACTGCCTTTATCCCCCTCCCCCACCTGCTACCCCTACCCCGCTACACCTATCACAAACAACCAGTAGCAAAGTAGAGATCTACTCTGTTCTCAGAAAATAAGGACAGAGCTACAGGGTAGTAGTGGCCCCAAGGCTGTTCCACTAGCAAAAGGCAAGTGTGCATTGCATGCTGCCACCAGGTAGGGTGGATACTCTGACAAAATGTCAGCACTGTCAGATTACTTTTGTAGAAAAAAATAAATAAATAAATAACCAGATGGCCCTAGCTGACCCAAGCCAACACCTCTCAAGTTATATGTTTCTTCTATTTTATATATATATTAAAATCACACCTATTCACTCTTGCTGAGGAATGGCATCCTAGTACCAAAGCAAATGCCAGAGGGTCATGAAGTCAAATAAGTGAGCCTGGGGTTTAACCATAGGAGAGCAGAAGAAAGGCAACCAGAAGTAGTATTGGACTAAGAGCAGAAGTGGCGACCAGCAAAAGGCTTTCTGGCTGATGTGGGATTCCCCTCTGTATGCTGTGAACATGCTTTATTAGCATTGGTTAATAAAGAAGATGCTTTGGCCTATGGCAGGACAGAATATAGCAAGGGGGAAATCGAAGCAGAGACAGAGGAGGAAAGAAGATGGAGTCAGGGAGACACCATGTAGCTGTAGTAGGAGAAAGACACCAGATCCTTACCAGTAAGCCACAGCCTCATGACAATAAACAGATTAATAGACATGGGTTACTTTAAGATGTAAGAGTTAGCTAGAAATACGCCTGAGCCATTGGTCAAACAGTGTTGTATTTAATATAGTTTCTGTGTGAGTATTCAGATCTGGGAGGGCAGGAAATAGAGCAGTCTCTAGCTGAAAGGCATCCTGAGCTAATCCCTGCTCTGCTTCTACCCTTCCCAGTCCTTTTGCTTTTTTGTCTCAGCACCTGAATCAAGGCCTGATGTGTTTCAGCTCCAGCCCTGTTAAGGAATTGAAGCCCCAGACTTACCATTTACATGGTCAGCAATGATGTGGACACATCGCTCTCCTTGGGAACACGACTGGGTGTTCTCCTTGCAGTTTGTTGTGTTGTAGCTATAGCAAGAAGGGCACTGGATTTGGGTGTCGGCGCGAGCAGATTCACTCTCTTTTACAGGGTCTGGATAAAGGAAAGCCATTACTTAGAATCATGCCATCACACTGCCCTGGGGAGGAGAGGACAGGCAGGCAGAGAAGCTGACGGCGGGTCTGCCACTGGGAGGCTCAGATCTATCCCTAAAGATACATGCTTTGTCCAAACATTTCCTATGCACAACCCCTGAGGCCCACCCTTATGGGGCAACCAGTCTGCAAGAACAGTGGTCCACAGTGCTCTGGGACCATGAGCAAGAAAGGAAAAAAGTCCAAACTGTAGCCAATGTCAATGCCAGCCATCTGTTTGAAGCATTAGCCAATAGGTATCTGATTGGCATTAAGACTTGTCCTGAACAGATGAACAAGGTCCATTTTCATATTGTGATGGAGTGAAAAACAAAAATAAAAATAAAAAAATCACATTGAGAACCAGCCTTGCACCTGTCTGTGCTTATGATAATGAACTTCACCATCTCTGTTCACATATTTTTCTTCTTGTAAATCAGCAGTTCTCAACATATTTCTGATGGTCTTAGGAACTGAGACACTACTCAGTAGCAAAATTACAATTATCAAGTAGCAACAAAAATTAATTTATAGTCAGGGGTTCCTAAGACCATCAGAAATATGTTTTTTTCTAGTGGTCATGCCCCACAGATTAAGAACAATGGTTCTAAATGAAGACTTTGACATAGATGACCACTTCTCAAATTGTAGTCCAGGACCTCCTGGATCCCTGTGGCGCTGCAAGGATTCCAAAAAGTTAAAACCAATTTTATACAGCATCAAGATGTTATCTGTTCCTTTTACTCCTTTTGCCTTGTGTGCATGCAGCAGAATTTTCCAGAAGCCCCACATTATTTGTGAGATTAAATCAGACTAAATACACAAGCAATCATGAGATCCCAGCTTCCTTCTAAGTTATAAGTTAAAACATTCTTTCAAAATATCTATTTGAGGGTGAGGTGCTAGAAAGATGTCTCAGCAATTAGAAGCACAGGCTCAATTCCCAGGTTCAGTTCCCAGTCACCACGTGGCAGCTCCAGAGGATCTGATACACTCTTCTGGCTTCTGTGGGCATTTCACATGCATGGTACTCATACGTACAACCTCATACATGTAAGATTAAAATAAATAAATCTTTAATTTATATACATATATGAACATATATGCATATATATGGAACAATGCCATTCATCTTATTAAATGCTTTTTGGAAGCTATTTCTTTGAAAAACTCTATTAGTATTAATAAACTTTTTATTTGTTTTTGTTTTTTGAGACAGGGTCTCACTATGTAACTCAGGCTGGCGTTGAACTAATAGAGATCCCTCTGTCTCTTCCTCTATCACAGAGTTCTAGACAAGGCATGTGCCACCTTGTCTGGCTAAATGTTTTTACTTTTGAGTAAATGAATTAAGATTTGTGAATTTGTTTCACTTTAATTTCTAACCTAGTAAATGTCAGCAGGTAGTGAACATATAAACAAAAGACTTGAGGAGTTACTCTTGTTACTGAGACACACACCTATATATTATATGTATATATTATAGGCCCACACCTACAGTCCCAGCACTCAGGAGGCAGAGGCAGGAGGACTGGGTGAAGATCATCCTTGACTCCATAGCAAGTCTGATGTGAGCCTAGACTGCAGGAGATACTGTCTAAAAGAAGCTGATGGCTGAGGCCCTGAGATCACAAAGTTTAAGAATGACTAATGAGCACTTGCTTCACTTGCCACACAAATGAGATCCGCATCTTCACTGAAGAAGGAGAAAACATGGTATTTGGGCTGCCTGAGTACTCCATGTTTCTTTTGTGATTGCAATAAGTCAGATGTCGATGTCATGCAGGTCTGTGCTGGAGTGCCTGGTCTTGACACATCATCACCAGCCAAGCAAAGCGGTCAGAAAATCAAGGGTGGGACATGGAGGTGTGACACAGGACAGGCTGCTGGGCTTGGTACAAACCTTTATTGTCAGGGCATGCATCTCCTTGGCAGCACTGGCTTGCAAAACTGAATTGTTGATTATCAGACACACGTACCATGAAGGACACTACAACACTGTTGCTGTTGTTGATGCAATTAATTTCTGAGCAGAACTTGTTCTCGTACGAGTACAGGGACTCTCCTACATCAAGGCAAACACAGACTGTTAGCATCTGGAGAGACTCCAGCAAGAGCAGCATCTGTAGGAGACAGTGCTTCATACAGGAGCAGTTGACTTGAACCTCTGCTCAGCACATCTTGGGAGAGACTGCAGAAGGTTTCTTAAAATGTGAAGAATCCAGTGGGGCATAGTGGTACACGCTTAAACCCCAGCACTTGGGACAGACGCAAGTGGATCTCTGTGAGTTCGAGGTCTGCCTGATCTATATCGTGAGTTCCAGTACAGTCAGGGCTACATAGTGATGTCTTGGGCAGGGAGTCGGGGGAGAACAAAGAAAGCCTTTTCCCATCAGAGAGAACTCCTTCCTTTATTGTATTAGCAGATGAATGGGTTAAACTCTGCCCTTAGCTAACCTACACCTTGCGAGCCTCATGTGGGAGTGCAGCCAGGAGAGATGTAAATGAGACCCAACACAAAGTTGTAAACTTACTTAACACATGATTGAAAGTCTTCACGATTTTTTTTCTGTTAAACCACCTCTCTCAATTCTTGAACATGAACTTTGTGGGTGACAATGTATTATCACGTCAAAAGTTTGGGTACAAATGTTACTCAGGAGGAACACCAGAAGATGGTGGTTTAGTCTAACACATCTACAGCCCTCCCAGGCCACTAATTTGTCTTAACAGCTCAAAAAAATAATAAAGCAGGCACAGTGGGATTTGGTATATGATACAACATCACAGTACCATCTATGGCTCCTTCCTAGAAACTGCATGAGAGTCCAATCAGAGCTACCCAGTACAGAGACATCAGCTATATGTGGCTGTTACGTCAAATGTGGATTGGTCAAAATAAATTGAGGAACTTGGAGTGTAGCTCTGTGGTAGAGTGTTTGTCTGGCATATGTGAAACCCTGGATTTAATGTCCAGAATCACAAAAAAAACACCAAAAAACATTAAATAAAGTTAATTGGCCATGTTGGCATATAATCGCAATTCTAGCATTCAAGAGGCAGCGATCAACACTGATTTTCTCTGATTTATTTTTTGGTAAAGGGTCTTGAGCTGATCTGGACCCCACCAGTTTTAGACTGACAAGCTCCAGGAATCATCTTGTCTTGGCTGCCCAACTGCTGAGATTACAGGCATGCACTGCCATGCCTGGCCTTTACGTAGATGCTGAGGGACAACTTCAGGTCCTCCTGTTTGTGTGGCAAGCACTTTTATTGATTGACCCATCTCCTGAGCACCATTGTTGACCAAGGCCAACATTAAGATGTCATTTTGTTAATATTCCACTTTTGTGTATGGAAGGACTCTAAGTGCCCCAAGAGGTTCCCATCAGTCAGAATGCCTGGGGAGGAATTGACCAAGGAAAATATATTTGATCTAGAAGAGTAAGGAGCCAGGAAGCTGAGAGAAAAGATGGCTAAAAAGAGTTGCTCTTGCTATTTATATCTGCCAAAATGTATCTATCCTCTTGTTTGATTCTGTGCCTGTATTGCCATGCAGCTCCTGCTCACCTCAGCCACTGGGGAGTCATCTTCATAACCCACTAGTCTCATTACACAGCCTGGTCCCAGCTCAGGAGTCCTTCCTTGCACCCATCTTCTTGAGCTCCCACCTCCCACAAGTCCCAGAGACGGAAGTAGCCCCACTCACCTAGAGTGGAGTTGACCGAGGACTCCACACAACTGATGGACTCATTTCCACAATTAACAATTTCAGAGATACAGCTGCTATTGAATGACTCACAATGTTCACAACTCAGGGAGTCTGAGAGGACAAAGAGTTCAAAGAAGTCAACAACCAGAAGATATTTCCAGAGCACCACACCCACCACAGAAAGAAAGACCCTGATGGGATACCCAACTGTTCTCTGAAGAACCCTAAACTGACACTATGAGATAGAGCAATGCCCACTAGTTTCTCCCCATTATTCATCAACCCTCAACAGGAAGATCCAACCATGACCACCACCAGAATGGTCTCTCTGAAGACAGAGAGGATACATAGGTCTCACACAACACTACAGGCCAGGTGGTGGGTGCCAGGATGCCAAGAGCAAGGATGTTCTGATGGGGTAGAAAAGAAGATTTCATCTAGGAGGGGGGCTTCTCTCACCTATAACTGTGATGGCAAATGCCGCAAGAACACTAGCAATGAGGATGCCTTTCATGATGGCAGGGCTGGCTTCTCCCAAGGATGGGGCCACGGAGCCTCAAACCTGGAAAGACACTGAAACAAGCTTAGTATGGGATCTGTCCTTGTTTCTGGGGCAGAAAACTCAGTCCTGCACAGGTGCACAGAACTGTGGCTCTCATCCATCCTGTACTGACACAAGGTTGAGTTTCAGCTGCATATGGTCAGACAGAGCAATTTCTGGGTCTGCTGGGGCCAAGGGTCTGTCAGATTTCTGTCACTATTACAAAATCCTAAGATACTAAATTTATAAGGCTCATGGCGTCAAAGTTGTCATCCATTTTGTCCCATCACATGGGCCTTCATGGAAGTTCATGACAAAGGAGGTCTGTTCACCTAATGGCAGCCAAAGAGTGACCAGGAAAGAGGAGCCTGTCCCAGGGTCTCACTCAATAAGCTAACTTCCTCCTCCCAGGCCACCCTCCTGAAGGTTCCAGCATCACACAATAGAACCACAGCTAATGACCAGGCGTTTGTGGTATATTTGAGATCTAAATCCTAACAGGGTCCCAGATAAAAACAGTGGCCCTTGGTTTTGTGTCCTCCTCACCTCCCTCCCATTCTGTAGTCCCCTTATCTCCCCTGCCAGAGGATCTGTGTCCTCCCACCCCTCCAGAGTACACTGTCTCTTCTCCCTGCAGGGGTCTCCTGCGTTCGCTTTGATACTCAGGGGCTTTGCTGCCACCACCTGTGCAGATACCTGTGAGCCTTGCTCTGCTCTAAGCCCTGTGCATGCACTAATCTGAGTAATTTCTTAGCACCTGGACAAGACTGAGCCCTAGAAGAGAGAAGTAATGCTCTCGGAACCAAGCTCTAACTCTTGGGAGTGTCAGAGCAGGAATACAATACAGACCCAAGATCCCTAGAAGACAGAAGTGATGCTCTTATAACCAAGCTCTTACTCCTGGGGGTTTCAGAGCTGGGACACAATACAGACCCTTCATTCCCACTCCATTCTGCATCCAACTCATGTTGCACACCTCAGAAGCCAGGGCCTGAATGCATCGAAGCTCCTGAGTTAGATTAATGCAGCACCAATTTCCTTACCTGCAAATCATCTGAATTAGATCTTTGGGGCTTGCTAGGTTTTTGTCACATTTGTTAGGATCCTAAATCACAGCTTAAGGAATTTCTCTTTGTCTGAGTAGCAGTGCAGCATAGGAAGCAAACATTTGCACGGAACTCTCTTTGATCATAATCTTATTACCCTATAAATGTCAGCCATAGCCAATGTGGCTCCTTAGGTTAACTCACTCGAGGTAGGTAACGACGCACCTATCCCTTGGCACAGGAACCACTCACCATTCGGATGGTCAATGGTCACTTGTGCCGAGCGGCTGCCACTAACCATGGCAGACAGAACACTTGTCTCCCGTGGAGCCCCAGTGAATATTTCTGCCTGAAGACAAGCTGGTATCTCCACCCCACAGACATGCAACCTCTGGCAGAAGCGGAAGCAGCCAGGCTCACCGGTGGGCCTGCTCTGAAGCTTGACAGCCCCATGACAGCTGCCACAGACTGAAGCAAAGCTGACCTTGTCTCAGGATACCCCTCTTCCTGCTCCGTCCTGTACTGCAGATCAAACACACATCCCACCACACAGCACGCCCGGCAGCATGGCCTTCTGGTTGACTGACTAGGGACTAGTAAAAAAACAAGGGAAGCTAGCCCAGACAAAAACCCATATGCATTCCCAGTGGCCACACAGTTTAGAAACCCAGAGGGCAAATCAAGTATGTCTTATGTAGAGTACGTGACACACGGCTCTGCACTCAGCTACATATTCCTCCGTATACCAAGACAGCCCTCCAGGCCTGGAACCCCAACCGCTGGGGAAAAACCTCTAGAGCATTGTCACAGTATAGGAGGAGGGGAAGGGAGACAAAAGTTGGGGGAGAAGCCATTACAGAAGGGCACTGACTGCACAGATCACCCAGCTCCCGCCAGCCTGATGGGGAGTCTTATTTCAAACCCAGAGAAGTCAGGACCTGGCTCGCAGACAGCAGAGAGGCAGAGACAATCCTGTGTGGGACATGAGGCCTGTTAATCACTTCCTTTTGCCAGAAGAACAAGGTCTCATGTAGCCCAGGCTAGCCTCAAACTGGCTACATAATCAAGGATGATCTTTAACTTCTAATCCTCCTGCCTCTGCCTCCTAAGTGCTGGGATGACAGACATGTGCCACCATTCCCACGTAATGAAGCCCTAGGGATCGAACCCAGAACTTCCTGCTTCTTAGACAAACACTCTACCAACTGAGCTGCATCTCCAGTCCCTTCCCTGCTTTGCAACAATCTATTAGTAAATCTTCCAGCACACTGACAGCATGCTGCCTCATTGCTCACATCTGTCAGGGAAGCCGGAGCTCAGAGACACCGTGCCCCATGGACAACACAATGCCAAGCAAACACACCCGCAGCCCCAACCTCTACTCTGGCCTGCCCACCCTGAGAACAGGGCAGCAGTGGGCAGCACTGGCAGTAAATAACCTCGAGAACACCCTGAACACTAGCCAGAGCAAGCCTGAGTTCCCTCAATGCCATACCCGCCCCAGGATCCAGCTTCTCCCAACATCAGGCTCCAGCCTCGGAGACCACTCACCTTCTGGGTCCAGTCAGGAACACTGTACCGAGAAAGGTGGATCCTGGCAGTATGTTGGAGCAGGTGTGGGGAGAGCCCTTATATAACAGGTGGCTGTATGCCCTACAAGCCCAGTTGCCTTCTAGGGAGGGGCCTCTTTGTTATCCAGGCCCCAGCGTAGGGTTGTTAGATGGTGCCCTGCCCAACCATAGTGATCAGGATACTTAACCCTTGGCCCCTATGTAGGTGGTGCTCCCTCTGAGACCTGCAGGAATTGGAAGCACCTGCCTTTCCCACAGTGTATGAGGGGACAGAGTGTGTTCCTGGCCCCTTCCAGTGTTCCCCATAGTGCACTCACTTCCATGGCCTGGGAACAGCATTCCAGAATAGCAGCTTGGTAAAACAGTCCACTCCTGGTTCTGGCAAAATCCCCATTTATAGATGAGGACCCCAACTACAGAAGAACAAAGTAAGAGGCTTGCCCATGGCAGGTCACTGGGCAGAGCCAGACAGATCACAGGAGGGCCACACCACTCAGAAAAGAGGTTCAAGTCTCTCTGGCAAATGACTTCACCTGGTTAAGTTTTGGAGTCTTCCAGCCAAGACAAAGCTAAACCCACTGTGCAGCTGCATAGGATGATGGGTGGGCCATGAGGGAAATCTGCCCACAGTAGGCTACACACAGGTCAGGACTACAACAGGGATTACTGCCTTCTCTGACAGCCAGGGCAGGTTCCTGTGGTCCATCTGGGCAGCCAGTACTGACTAGAGCCCAGGTCAGGTACACTGAGACACCCTCCCACCCCCTCATGTGATACTGTGGCTCTCCCCATCTTTCTGTTGTCCTACAAACACAATGTACACACACACACATACTTCCCCAGACACTCCTGAAGCACCCTCCATATGTCAAGCTGGCTCTACGCATTTGGGAGTGCCTGTGGCCTTTACTGTCCTGAAGGGTTCTCTAGAAAGGAAGACTGAACAAATAAATATGATAAACATGCAAAACAGACAAAAAATCAGGGTCGATTCATCAACCAAATGGGGGTACAAGACTGAATTTTAAGTAGAAACATCAGAATCATCTAGAAGAGATGACACAGCCTGAGTGGGGTTTCTAAGCAGAGACTCTGGCCAGTTCTTATCCTCTGGCCCATCCTCCCTCAGGCTATTTGATGAGAGGGGGGTTCCCTGAAGGAGAGCAGTCCCCTGTCTCACAGAATACTATTGTTTCCCTCTACACACCCACTAGTGTAACAAAATCAATTAGCATGGGGCAGGATGGGTGGTGGATACAGGAGAATGAACAGGGATGAGGAGTCTCAAGCGTTAGCTGCCCCAGCTGCACATGGAGGACTTGAAGATCCTGTGAATTTGTTTGACAGCCCTGGGAAGCCCCATCCAGTGTTAGAATGAAGATGGGCACAGGAAAACTCCACTAACCAAAGCGAAGTCTCCTCAAGAGGCTCAGATACCCAGGCTAGAGAGACAAAAGCAACCAAAAAGATGTGGGCTGAATCCAGACTTTGCCCCTTATGTCACCTAAGTTACTTATTAACCTTGCTCCCCATCCAAGCTCCCTGTGTGAAATCCCAAGAATTGCCCTAATAAAACAGCTGCTGGCCATTTGCTCCCGAAAGCTTCTTGTCACTCTGCCATGTTTTCCAAGACTGTCTATCGGGAATGTGGAAGGGGTGTTGAGCCTTTGGGGTTACACAGATGATCTTCATCAAGCTCCCTCATCGGGGCCAATACTGACAGCAACAACAAGCCCTGGGTTCGGATGGGCAGCTCTATATAACCACCCCTCACAGCCCTGGGTTTAGTGCCCTTGATGTCCTGAATAGTACAAATGGGTATCACATTTCCTTTGGCAGGCAAGGAAACTGAGGCCCAAAGATGTCTCTCCTCTTGACCTTCAGTCATAAGAAGTTTTCCAGGCATCCCAACATAGCTCAGGTAGTGTCGAGCCTCTCTACCCAAAGGGTCGGAAACACTGACTCCACTTACTAAGATCCTAGGGGTAATATCTCTGTCATCAGTCACCAGATGGTAGGAGAAGTCACTTTTCCTAAAGTAGACCCTCGGCTAACTAGCTAAGAAGCCCAAGGGCTCTGGAGAAGCCTGTCCCAGGGATCAGCTCAGGAGAAGCCGGTCCCAGCGATCAGCTTAGCTTTCACTCTATTTTGGTTTTCTTTGGTCTGGTTTGGTTTTTAAAAACAGGATTTCTTCTGTAACAGTCGTAGCTATCCTGGAACTCACTCTGTAGACCAGGCTGGCCTGGAACTCACTCTGTAGGCCAGGCTGGCCTGGAACTCACAGAGATTCACCTGCCTCTGCCTCCCAAGTGCTGGGATTTGAGCTGAGAATCCCTGAAAGTGACTCAGACTCGCTGGTTCCATCATTTCTGAGAAAGAGGAGAAAGTCAGTCTTTTTTATACCAGGTTCGACTGAGGAAAGCCTAGCTGAGTCCCAGAAAGTCATACCAGTATGTAAACCTGAAGCAACTATGGCAAGTGGGTTCCTCCCAGGGTTTTTCTCAGCCTCCAGCACGGATGTGAGTTCCCCAAAGAGTCCCATTGTAGTAAAGTGTGCAGAGTAATCAAGGAAGACAGGCTGGAGCAAGACAAGAGTTCAGCAGAGGAGTCCATCAAGAATGATCACCCTTGCCCCACCTGTTCTGTTTCTTCTGGGAACTCTCTCTGGTTACCTTATTCCTATAGCTGCAATATTAGAACAGGCTAAAAATTCATCAAAATCACTGCCGTCAATCTTCCCACCCCCAATCACTTCACAAAGGACCCTGTCGTATCCTGAAACAGAAGCTTCCCCCATGGTCCTTGCTCCTCTTTGAGATAAACGGTCCTCTGTTCATGTCTTCCAAATGAGAAAAACATCATCGCTCACTTCTTAAGCTATTCTAAGAGTTAAAGGAGAGAATAGAAACATGGGGAAATGCTCAGGGATTAAGAGCACAGGCTGCTCTTTCAGAGGACCCCAGTTCGGTTTCCAGCACCTTCATGGTGGCTCACAACCATCTGTACCTCCAGTTCTGGTGAATCCAGGGCTGGCCTCTGACCTCTAAGCACATTGCATGCATGTGATACATTAACACTTGCCCACATAAAAAAAAAATATTTTTAAGCCAGGTGGTGTGGCTCACACCTTTAATTTCAGCATTCAGGAGGCAGAGGTAGTCAGATCTGTGAGTTTGAGGCCAAAGCCAGTCTGGTCTACAGAGTGAGTTCTAGAACAGCCAAGGCTGTTTTTGAGAAACCCTGTCTCAAAAAACTAAAAATAAATAAATAAATAAGTAAATCTTTATTTTAAAAGAAAGAGCTCATGGGGGAGAGATTTGGCATACATATATACATACGGGTCTAGGGACCATAGGAGCAATGGCCAGCTCTGTAGCCACAAGCTCACACCAGAGACCCTCAGCCTAGAGGCACACACAAGGCCACACGGCATAGTGATCAGGGTGAAGCCCAGCCGCAGAGTGCACTTTGTCATCTAGCAGTCAATCGAGCTTAGAAATTTACACACCATTTGAATCTCTGGTTCTTCACCTGGGAGAAAAACGGAAGCTGCAATACCGAGTGGCTGTAAAGATCAAGAGATTTGGGAGATATCTCTATCGTTTCTGTAAGCTGTGCCAAAGTGCTCACCTAGGTTTTGTACTTTGCACCAACCCTTCAAATAGAACAAAATAGTATCAAAAGCAAAACAAACGAACAAAAGATTAAGAGGGAAATATACGATGGTCTTTGCACAATGCACAGAAGACTGGAAGGCTGGCTCAGGAAATTTTCACAGTGCTGTCAGTGACGTGGGCAAACCCACCCACGAGGCCCTTTCTGGTGAGCGTGTGTCTAGAAGCAAATCAGCTAACCATCGCAGGACACTTTCAGTATGATCAGTTCTACAAAACCTGTGAACAAGACAGGACTGATGGCTCAGCTATTATAAGGGATCGCTGTTCTTTCAGAAGACCCAGATCAGACCCAGACCCATGTCACGTTAGCTCAGAGCTACCTCCAGCCTCTTCTGACCTCTTTGGGCACCTTCACACAGACACCACATACCCACTCAGACACACACATGCACATAAATAAAAGTGCATTTTCAAGGTGGTACCTCCCACACTCCTTGCCCTTTCTCTAACCATTGGCCTTCATTTCTTTTCCCACATGCCCTCACCACCAGGTTTTAAACTTACTCACTTACTCAACAAGGTACTAAGAGAAGAAAGCTGAAGAAGACAAATCAATCCCCTGCCTTCCCTAGCTTTTTAGAAACCTAATGAAAACAGCTACAAGCAGACAGACATGTACAGGTCAACGCAAGTTACACTGTTGTCATAGAATCAAAACGGAGTGAACACAGGAAGTAACAGGGCTGACTCCACAGACACAGAATTCCAGCAAAGATGACCCTTCTGAGAACTGAGAAGAAACCAGATCAGGAATTAGAAAGGCAAGATGGCCCCCAAAAGTCTCATCAGCTTTGGAACAGAGTAGCTTGCTTGGGGGAACTGAACCAAGTTTACTACAGAATTACCAGTTCACAAAAGAAACTAATTTATGGAGAATCTACAGGACTGTGTTCACACCCTTCTCCTGAGCTCATTTTCATATCCTGTGTTCGTTTTCCTCATAAGCAGCTTAGGTTATGGGCAAAGAGTACCTGAGCTGCTTGTAACATGATAAAGCAATTTATGGTCTGTGAGTCAATGTTCCTTCCAAGGTTACGATTTCCTTCTTCATAAAATAGTGTGTGACAGAATTAGCATCTTTACACACCAATAATAAACATACACAGGAGAAAAATTAAGAAGTTACATTTATACTCTCACCAAAAAAAAAAACCAATAAGATATTTAGGATAAGTTTAGGAAGTGTTTAAAGAAAGAACTCTGTGGTGGTTGATACTGGCTGTCAACGTTACAGGTTCTAGAACCACCTAATAGGCTGACCTCTGGGCATGTCAGTGAGGGTGTTTATAGATTGGGTTAATTAAGTTGGGAAAGTCAACCCTTACTTGGGTGGCACCATTGCAGGGTCTGGAGTCTTATAATGAACACAGAAGAGAATAAACTGAAGATCAAAATCTCTGTGTGTGTCTCTGTCTCTCTCTCTTTGTCTCTCTCTCATCGGCTTCCTAACCACCCCTGTTGATGCTTGAAGGAGACCCCTTATATTTCTTTCTAGAAGCTTCATGTCTTACATACAGTCCTATGATAAATTTTCTTCTGAGATATTTTAAGCTCCTACCATCATGACTGCCCCATTATAATAGACTGTACCCTCGAACAGTGAGCCCAAAAAGGAAACCTTTTCTTCCTCTGTTGCTTTTGTCAGGTATTTGGTCACAGTAATGAAGAAAGTAAGTAATCCAGACCCTATAATAGAATTATGAAACACCAACGAAAGAAACTAAAAGAAAGCACAAGGAGTAGGTGATCCTGAATTGGAGGGACCGATCTTGGTAAAATGCCATTATTCAAAACAAGTCCAGATTCAATGCAAAATGCAATGCCCATCAAAATACCAATAACTCTTCTCAGAGCTAGAGAAGATAATACTAACATTCATACAAAGGCATAACAGACTCCAAATAGCCAAATCAGTCCTGGGTTGAAACAAAGTCTGGAAGAATGAGAGCATTTGATTTTTAAACATAGGGCAAAGCTATAAAAACCGAAACACCACTAGCATGAACATCAGCACATAAATCAATAGAGCATATTTGGAAACTCAGAAATCATCCGTGTGTCTTGCCCTGACAACTGGTCTTCAATACAACTGCAAAAATGTGTGTTGGAGGAAACATGGTCTCTTTAATAAGTAGTGATAGGAAAACTGGATATCCATACGAACAATGAAAGCAGAGCCTTGTCTCCACTCAACTCAGAGCTACCAATGGCAGCTCCAGGATGTTGGCAAAGGCGGCTTCTTACTGCATCTGTTTATCGTGTGTGTGGGTGTGTGTGTGTGTGTGTGTGTGTGTGTGTGTGTATGTGTGTGTGTGTGTAGGTCAGAGGACAACTGTCAGTTCTCTCCCTCTGTCATGTGGGTCCCAAGAATGAAACACAGGAAACAACCTACCTAAGGCAATGAATGGCAAACTCCAAAAGCACAGGAAACAAAAGCAAAAAAAATTGACAAATGGGATCCTTCCTTGGGTTCATAAGCACAGTGCTTGTATGCTGACACCATTGAGTGGCATGTGTCTCCCACAAACCTTGTTAGCACATTGGAACAATACCAGTCTGATGTAGAAAAAAAGGAAAATAAATAAATAAATAAGAAGAAAATAAAAAAAAGAAAAAATTGACCAATGGAATTATTTCAAACTGAAAAGTGTCTGCTCAGCAAAGAAAACAAAGATGAGAAGACAGCTTACACCATGGGAAAGATGTGCACTTTGTTCTTTCTGAGAAAGAAGTGGGGTCCAGAATACACGGGGACTCAGATATTCAACAGCTGAAAAAGTAGTCCAGCCAAAACCAGACCAATGACCTGAGCACACATTTTAAAAAAAGGCTGTATAAACAGCCATGACGTGTTTATAATAAACCACCATCCTGATGACTAACCAAGGAAATGCAAATCAAAACCGCAATGAGACATCTTCTCACCCCAGTTGTCATAGGATGGAAAGACAACAAATGCTGATGACAAATAACAAAACATATAAATAATCAATAAACAAATAACAAAACATATAAATAATCAATAAATAAATAGCAAATGCTACCCATGAGGAGAATGGAAAACTCACACATTAATGCATTAGTGTAGTTAGTGGAGGCTCTAGAAAACAAGAAATAAAACCGCCATGTAACCCAACTGTCTTGCCCCTGGGTACAGCTGCCAAGGGAGCAAAATGCCAGGACATCCATACTCATTGCAGCACTGCCCTGTTAGTATACAGAGTCCCAAACAGTGGCCATTCCTGGATGAATGGATTAGGAAAAAGTAATACACACACACACACACACACACACACACACACACACACACACATACACACACACAATGGAATGATAGTCAGTCATGAAAAAGAATAAAATTCTGACATTTATGGCGATCTAGATAAAGAGCACTGTATTAAATAAAAGAAGCACTTCATGTTCTCATTCATGCATGGAAGCTTATCACATTGGTTTCATAGAAATACAGAGTAGCCCAAGGCCATGCTGATGTCCATGACCAGGGCTGCCACTGGAGGTCATGTTGGTATCTATAATCAGGGCTGTCACTGGAGACCATTCTGATGTCCATGATGAGGGCTACCACAGAAGGCCATGCTGAGGCCCATGATCTATGCTGCCATCAGGGACCATGTTGAGGTCCAAGATCATGGCTGCCACATGAGACTATGTTGATGTTCATGATGAGGGCTACCACAGGAGTCCAGGGTGATATCCACAACCAGGGCTGCCACAGGAGGCCATGTTGATGTCCATAATCTGTGCTGCCACTGAAGACCATGCTGAGGTCCATGGTCCATGCTGCAGCCAGAGGCCAAGTGAATGTCCGTGATCTGTGCCGCTATTGGAAACCATGTGGAAGTCCACAGTCTTTGCTGCTGCTGGCTGGTGTGGACAAAGAAGCTTCTTTTACTGCGCTATCAATGGCTACAGGATCGTAGTTGAGAATGAGAGAGCTTGAGGACATCTGTGATGATCTCTCCCCACCCCCAGAAAGAGCCTATCTAGATGGGAAGCCACTGAAGAGTCCTTGAAAATCATGATAGGGACGCTGAAGTGTAGCTCTTCACAGTGGATGGCTTCTGGTGAGAGGGGAAGTGAAGGACTCAGTCATCTTAAGGGCTGGCCACTGGAAATTTGTCCGTACCCCAATGAGTATATGACAACGAGCAATACAAATTGGACTTGGCAATTTTTTTTTCTTTTTGAGGGGAGGGCAAATGGTGGGAGGGTGGACCTGGGAGGATTGGGAGGCGTGTGTGTTCAGGGTGCATTGTGTAAAGCTCCCAAATAATCAATAAAAATATTATGTTAGGAATGAACAAATAAATATTAGCCATTTAGGAAAAAAGCAAAGGAAATACAGAGTAGAATATGGGTTACTGAGGCTAGAAAGGGGACGAAGGAGGTGAGACTAGAAAGATCAGCTTGTAGCTACAAAGCTCCCGTGAGGTACAGGATGAGTCCTGGAGCAGGCTGGCATTTGGGAATAGTGAAGTTCATGATTGTTGTATATCTCAAAATAGCTAAACAAATGGGTTTTAAGGGTTCCCAAAACAAAGAAATGATCAGAGCTGAAGAAATAGCCTCAGTGGTTAAGAGAACTTGCTGTTCTTCCAGAAGACCTGGGTTCGGGTCCCGGCAGTAGCATGATAACTCACAACCACTTGTAACTCCATCTCTGGGGCATCTGACCACTGAGAGTACCACACACATGGCAGACAGATACACACAAGCACATAAGTTAAATAACAAAATTAAATAAATAGCAAGTGTTTGAGTTGATGGGCATAATAATTGTCTACCTTTCATTGCTACACTTTATATACATACAGCAAAATCACAATTTGTACCAATAAATATGTATAGTTATTATGTGCCAATTGGCAAGAATAAAGAGGGACAGAAAAAATAAAGTAAAAAAATATATTTACCTGAGAGAATACATGTAGTGTCTCATCACCCCTTATGTACAAAGTGGATTGGAAACTAATCAATTAGTCATAGACTCCACCAAACCTAACCAATGGGATATGTGAGCCAGGCCCAGGAGTCTAACGTCCTTTCGTGGTGTGGCGAGAGCAGTCTTTCCAGGTGAGGAACTCCACACTCCAAGGAGACTGGCCTGTCTCTCACTCACCTCTCCACCCTCCAGACTCAGAAGCCACAGACAGAGGACAGAGAACAGATGACAGACTGCATTGGCAACTGGCCATACCCCAGGGCCAAGGTATAGGAGATTCCAAAAGGGAGTGAGAGATGGAGTTCTGGGTTCCTTGGGGTGGCATATGGGTTCCCGAAGAAGGGAGAGAAGAATGAAGGCATCGTGGGACCAGATGGAGGCAAGAAAGCAGGAAATGAGTGAGGAGAGACAGAGGATGAGGAGAAAGAAGGATGGCTCTGAGCCCTCCCCAACACACACCACTCCCATGCCACCCAGGATGGGAGCCACAGGGGTACCACATAGAGACAGGTGCACAGTCTGGTCTCTCTCAGAGCAAGTCAGTGCCTCCAACCTCTCTGAGGGTGATGACCAAAGATGCTGCTGGTTTTATTTGTCTGGTTTTAGGTACTTGATTCCAACACAGTGAGCAGCTCCTTTGACTTCAATCTTTATTCATCTCTCTTCAGATCCAAAAAAAATGGCCACTGAATTTGGATACTGGCTTTGTGTAAACCATTTATGCATCACACCAGCATTTAAAGCCTTTCAGAGTTATTTAGTGTGTTTAAAGGTTCTTGAAATATTCACAAGGAAAGAATAAAGGATAGATAGATAGATAGATAGATAGATAGATAGATAGATAGATAGATAGATAGATAGATAGATAATATTTAATTTGATCATCTCCAATGTGTCTGTTTTCCTACAAACAACATAACTTCACTTTTCCTTATGACTGGAAAAGCTTCTGCTGTGTGCCTAAGCCACATCTTCTCTACCCACTCCTCTGCTCTGGACACCGAGATTGGTTCTGTAACAAAGCTGCTGTGGATAGAGCTGCAGGAAATACTGATGTGTGTGTACCTGTGATGTACACACACACATCGGGGTCCTTAGAGTGTATATGCAGCAGGGCTATAGATGGGTCACATACATCTGCTTTCAGACATTGAAGAACCTCTATACTGATTTCCATACTGATTGAATTAAATCTGTCTCAGTAAGATGAGTGTCACATATATTACCTCATTTGTAGATCCCAGACTTTACATAGATACATAAAACCATGTGTGTGCACTTCACACCCCGAGTGGAAAGGAGACATCTAGGGAAGAGAGCGGGACTAAGGAGAGGGGAGAGACGCGAGAGAGGGAGGTAGTGCCAAGCGTGTCGTATGCTCAAAGCACTTCGTTCACTTCTGTGAAAACGACCTATGTGTGGACTGATCATGGCTGTCAGCTTGACTGGTTCTGGAATCAACTAAAATTCAACCCTCTGAGCTCTCCCATGCCCCCATGATTTTCTTGATCAAATTATTTCAAGCAGAAACACCCACACTAAATCAGGGTTTTTTGCACAGCCCAGATTAAGAGACATGGAAGTTTTGCTTTTTGCCTGCTTGTCCTCACTCTTGCTGGCAAGTTCATCTACTCTGTTGCTGTTGCATTCCTCCACCAGTATTAGAAGTATTCTCTTCAGCTCCAAAGTAGACTGAAGCCCAGCAGCTCTCTGGGAATCCTCCAGCTTCAATGTCAGATCGGCAATGTGGAGACATCCAGCCTCGTGAACCGATCAATTGCTGGGTCTCAGTCTCTCCACCACGAGACAGCCATTATTGGGCTACCTGGGCCACATCATGTAGCCAATCTAATAAATCCCCTTTTAAAATATATGTATTCATTCTATCAGTTCTGTTCCTTTAGATAATTGGGACTAACACACCTTATACGGCTCAGTATAGTAAAATAAAACGAAACATTCAATTTCCAAATGAAGCCAATATTTTAGAAGGTGGTTTTCCCTTCTGAAGCAGCAGTCTTAGGAATCAATGCACAGACCCCCTGCAGAACAAGAAAACTGCTGAAAACCATCTTGACAATCAGTCAAGCAAAATTCTGTAGTGAACAAGTATTAATTCAGGGCTGGAGAGATGGCTCGGTGATTAAGAGAACGTATTGCTCTTGCAGAGGACTGGCATTCCATTCCCAGCACCCTTAACTTCAGTTCCAAGGGGATCTGACACCTCTTCCGGCCACCACAGGCTCCTGCATTCAGATGGGACATATGCATACACATGAGCACACACACATGCACAATAAATCTATTAATTGTTTCAAAAGATATTTATTCAAGAAGGTCTGACAAAACATTGTAAGAGCAGCAGTGCCTGCAGCCCTAAATCCACCCCTCCGTCCCACCCCTACTCTGCCCCCACCCTACCCTGGCTCCTTCTCACTCTCTGCATGCTAGAAGCCTGACTCCATGCAAGCACAGCCAAGATGGCTGCTGCTTTCCTAGATCCAACCTAGTCGTGGGCTGGCAAGATGTAGCTGTCCCTCACACTGCAGAAGCTGAATTCCAGAGAAGCGCAAACAAGACACTCCCTTCTTCTATGTGCATACCACCTGTGTCCAGAGCAATTTATGGATGAATAAATTAAACACACCAATCAAGAGGCACAGATTAGGACCAGCAAGATGGCTCAGGGAGCACCTGGAGAGATAACTCAGGAATTAACAGCACTTGCTACACTTGCAGAGGATCTGGCTTTGGTTCCCAGTATCCATCTTGGGTGGCTCACAACAGCTGCATCCGACATCCTCTTCTGTCCTCCAGGCATACACATAGTATACATGCATACATGCATTCAAAACATACACTTAAAATAAAAATAAATCTTTAAGATGGCTCAGTCAGTAAAGGCTCTTACTGCCAAACCTGACCACCTGAGTTCAGTCCCTGGGACCCACATAGCAAAAAGAGAAAACCAGTTCCTGCAACTGTTGTCCTCTGACCTCCATGCATGTACCATGACGTGGGTGTGGGTATGAGTGTAGGCGTGCACGCGCATGCGTGCGCCTGTGGGCAGGACTTGAGAATAAGAGTAATAAAGAAGAGGGAGTGGTAACGATATGACTCCTACACCTAAAAATACTTACATGTTAGTCATGGTTCCGTTGCTATGAAAAGACACCATGAGCAAGGCAACTCTAATTTTAAAAACCATTTCACTGGGCGCTTGCTTACAGTGGCAGAGGTGTAGTCCACTATCACCATGGTGCTGGAGAAATAGGTGAAAGCTACATCCTCATCCTCAGGCCTAGAGAGACAGAGATGCTGAGGCCAGTGTGGGCTTTTGAAACCTCACAGCCCACCCCCAGCTGTACTCTCTTTCCAACAAGACCACACCTACTCAGACAAGGCCACTCCTCCTAATCCTTCTAATCCTCCTCAAATAGGGCCAGTCCCTGATGACTAAGCATTCAAATATTGAGCCTATGGGAGCCACTCTCATTGAACCACCACATAACCCAACCCCATACCTGCTAAAGAAGAAATGCATTTGATTAAAACGTAAGCATCCGTGTACACTGAGGCTGATTCAGCTCTTACCACATCACTGTTGCCACAGTGTGTCACAGATTAAGATCTGCCCTGCAACTTCATTGTACCGCTGTTTTTTATCCCTTACACCCCACCTTGTGCCAACAACACCTACACAGTCCCTACGGATTGTAACAAACAGCTGAAGAGGACCTGGGGCATTTATACACTGACAGGTGGGGCCTCCGGGTTTAGGGGACACCGTGTTGAGCTAGTGAGACACCAAATAGCACAATTAGGGAAAACAGAAGCTCACAGATTTGATGAGATGTGTGAATTATCAAGTTACACTAACTTGTCTAGTTAGTGGTCACCTAAAGAAAGGAGAAATGAGGTAGTTTTGAGCCACCAGGGACCATACACTTATATCAGGACCCAATAAAAGCTGGTGACCAGGATACAGGACCATGGATGGCAGGGTGTTGTTGCTAAGTCACCAGGATGCAGGACCATGGATGGCAGGGTGCTGTTGCTAGGTCACCAGGATGCAGGACCATGGATGGCAGGGTGCTGTTGCTACATGGGAAACTTTACAGCAACACAGAGAAGAGTGAAATTCTAAGGCCCAAGACAGGTTAAACCCTAAGAAATGGTAAGACTATGACAAAGACAAAACAGGAAATGATCATCTGTGTAGAACCTGGGACCTGGGATCTGGTGGAAATGTCTCCACCCACCCACTACCAGGCTTTGCTAGCAGGCTTAAGCCCTTCCTTCCCTGTACACTGTGTGTGGAGGGGGTGGGTTCAGTATTTAGTGGGGATTTTTCGATTTGTCTGGGAATTCTTGTGAGATAGTTAGAGGTGTTTCATTAATTTTACAACTTATGCTCACGTATTTGGGGGTCAGTCATTTATTCAATGCACACACAGGTACCTGGAGGATCCTTGATGCAATACCGTGTCAGTCTTTGACATGTTAGTGAAACAGATGTCGTGTAGCATGGATGAATTTCATGCATGGCAGGTTGCCCCTGTGACACACAGTGTTATATTTTCCCTTCTCCCTGAAAGATAAGGAGGTTGGAAGATTCTAGAGTCCTGAGAAGAGACAGAGTGGGGACAGTCTCTGGGGCATGGAAGGAGAAGCTGAAAGAAAACTGGTTTCGTTTCTCTCTCAAGGAACAACAAGGCGCTCCTCCACCCTGCCACCGACTTTAAATGACCCTTGGTAACTCCTTATAGGCAGGTTCTTCCTGGAGCAGGGAAAGGGCAGCCGTTGTCAGGGATCAAAGGGCAAGGGGAATAGAGGAATGGGCAGCGTGGGGTGAGGGAGCAGTGGTTCCTGAAAGCCAGCCTGATTTTCAGGCTGGCCGTAAGTTTCGTTTCTGGAAATCCCCTTGTATCTCTCTAGGGTTGGCTTTTGTGAATGTGAGGGTAACCCCCACATACCCAACTCCCTCGCCAGTGTGAGGTGAGCAGGCTTCCATCTTCCCACCCCAAACAAAAACACCTAGCTGTTCTCCATCCTGCCATCCTCCCGTCTCACCCCCTAGACATCACACAGCAGGTGACCACAGTGATCGCCCTGCTCTCAATTAAGTGCAAAGAAAACCAACCCCTGAACCCCACCCCACCCCACCCCACCTCCAGATTCAGGCTCTGATTGGCTGCGTGGTCTTGGAAACACCACTGGCTCTCTGGAACTCAGACTCTCCATCTGAAAGCTGAAATAATTGTCCCCGAGATTCCCAGCAACCCTTTCTGTTTTGAGGGAGGATGTGCTCAAGTTCTAAAATTCTACTCCTCCTTCAGAGACACCCAGAGCTAAGAATCACAGCCTTTCATTCTCAGGGGCCATCAGTGTGACAAAAAGTCTGGAGACATAGTATACACTGGCTGTATTGCAGCACCTGAATCAGTACTATGGCTGTCATCTGACATGATGTGCAAATCAGTGTAGACTCCTCACTTGTGATGACTCCGCTCCAAAGGGGAGGTTATCAATAGGTCAAGGCATATAGGAAATCTTGCAACCTTTTGATGTGGGATTCCCCTCTGTACACTGTGAATATGTTTTATTAGCATTGGTTAATAAAGAAACTGCTTTGGGCCTATGGCAGTGCAGAATAGAGCAAGGTGGGGATTCCAAGCAGAGATAGAGGAGGAAAAAAGACAGAGTTGGAGAGAGGCCATGTAGCTGCCAAAGGAGAAAGACGCCCACCCCTGAACCTTACTGGTAAACTATGAGCCTCATGGTAAAATATAAAATAATAGGAATGGGTTAACTTAAGATGTAAGAGTTAGTTAATAAGAAGCCAAAGATATTGGCCAAGCAGTTTTGTAATTAATATTGTTTCTATGTAATTATTTCTGGTCTGGGCAGCTGGGAAATGAGCAAGCAGCCTCCACATACGCCCTTTGCTTTTTTTTTTTTTTCATGCACCAACTTCTGGGAATAGAGAATTGGTTTGGTGGCTAAATATGTCAGGTGAATCAAAACTACCTGTAGCTCCAGCACCAGGACATCTGACACCTTCTTCTGGCCTCTATGAGAACCTGTGCACATACACACAGAGAGACAGAGGAAGGCAGAGAGACAGAGAGACAGACAGGCACACACATAAACATTTAAAAGTCTTTAATTACAAAAATTATCACAACATATGTGGACAGTTTCTTTAATTTGTCCCCCAACGCTTGTGCTCCAGCAGGAATCTGAAGGGAAGATGCTGTGTCCTGGGACCCACCATCCCCTCCCCAGAGCCTTCATGATGTCATAGATGTTGACCAAATCTCTTGGCTTCACAAATCCAAGCTCATCCTCAGAAGAACCCTCCCCATGCCTATGGGAGGTCATCATGCAGTTACCCAGTACTCATCCTGAAACACCATTTGGAGACGGACAGCCCCAAATCACTATTCCTTCATCTATAGCCTACTTGCTGATGGAGTCTCATGATTCTCCAATTCCAAAGGAGAATCTCCCCCAAAACACTTCCCAGGATCCTTTTTCTGCTACTTTCAGTCTAGTTTAGCCAAAAGGAGACTTGGGTGGGTAACAGAGGTGGATGATCCAAAAGCCAGGTTCTTCCCTCCTGTGCCCTGATTACAGCATCTTCCACTGTCAATCCTTGCCTCTCTGCTTCCTCTGGCTATGGAAACAACTCGGAGCAAACACACAGTGTCCGATGGCCTCTTTCCCTGCTCATATCACTGGGGCTCTGAGAACAATACGACACTACCTTGTATTTCCACAAAGGTATGTAGGTAACAGCTCTATGCATGCAGGTAACAGCTCTGAAGAAGAGAGATACCAGCCCAGGCCTCCAGAGCCTCAAAGATGTGGAGGAGAAAAGCTAGGTCTCAAAACCAAGGTTTTTCATCCAATCATAGTTGGGGAAGAGCCTTGTGAGGCCCAATCCCACCTAGAGAAGCTAAGAGCAGTAGAGGGCTGATGGGGAGAGGAGGTCGTTGTCTTCAGGGACATAGCCACTGGCAAGTTTCTCACATTCAAGGGGCTGGTGTCACACTCGTACCCACACGAGTTGCCCAGCTCAACTTGTGAGCTTATAAAAAATAAAAACAGAAACAAAAACATGAAAGTGGAAAAGGACTTGATGAGAGGAGGGAAAAGAAGGAGGTGGGTGTGTGGGAAGAAGATAAGGGAGGATATGAATCTGACCAGAATGTAGCATATACTCCTTTGGTGGTGCGTGCCTTTAGCCCCAGCACTTGGGAGGCAAAGGCAGGTGAATCTCAGTGAGTTTGAGGCCAGCCTGGTCTACAGAGCAAGTTCTAGGATAGCCAGAACTACACAGAGAAATTCTGTCTTGGAAAGAAAAAAAAAGAATAAACTAATCTTAAAATATTAATGGTTTTCCTTTTTCCTCTTTGGCTACCTAAGGGCAAGGTGGGTCACCAGCAGCTCTGCTGGGGTTTACCTGCAGAAATCCAGGCAGGGTTCTCACTCTGGCCATGTCTGCTCAAACCTCCATGGCCTTACCTGGAAGTGCAGGCTGAGCTTGTGCAGGCAGCTTTTCCATGAGTACAGAAAGGACATAGATGTCATCAAGTTGGACTGGGAGACCTTCCTTGAATGGTTTATTCCAGAACATCTACCCAATGAAAGAGGTCATGCTAGTCTCCTTACATCAAAAATAAAGAGTAAGAACTTCAAAACTCAGTCAAGGATTCTGATTCCAAGCCAGCATGCTCTGCACACCACAGCCTGCATCTCACAGTCCTGCACATCACAGCCTGCACACCACACCCCTGCACACCACAGCCTGCACGCCACAGCCCTGCACACCACAGCCATGCACACCACAGCCTGCACACCACAGCCATGCACACCACAGCCTGCACACCACAGCCTGCACACCACAGCCCTACACATCACAGCCTGCACGCCACAGCCCTGCACGCCACAGCCTGCACATTACAATCCTGCACACCACAGCCCTGCACACCACAGCCTGCACACCACAGCCTGCACACCACAGCCTGCATACTTACAGCCTGCACACTTACAGCCTGCACACTACAACCCTGCACACCACAGCCTGCACACCACACCCCTGCACACCACAGCCTGCACGCCACAGCCTGGTGTTCAGACTGTAGTCAACCTAAATACCACAGCTCTACACATCACAGCCTGCACACAACACCCTTGCACACCACAACCCTAGTCCCAACGACCATCAACACTACTACACAATGGAGAGACACAGTTTGGTTCCTCAAAATGTTCTACAGTGGCCCCAACATATGTGCCAAGAACTCATAGTATAGTCCACAGGCTCTTGTGGAAAGCTTAATAAGTATACCATGACCAGGAGGTGACAGTGCACGCCTTTAATCTTAGCACTCAGGAGCAGAGGCAGAAAGAACTCTGAGTTCGAGGCCAGCCTGATCTACAGAGCAACTTCCAGGGCAGGTTCTAAAGCTACAGAGAAACCCTGTCTCAATAAATCAAAAAAGAAAAAGAAAAAATAAGAAAAGGAAAAGAAAAGAAAAGAAAAAAAGAAGAAACATACCCTGTTTCCCCAGCCCTTCCACCCCTAATTTCTGTATGAGTGGTACTTGCTTACAACCAGTTCCAAGAACTGACATAGGAGGTTAATTGCTAACTGCATTTTCTCTCTAGATTTACAATGTAGTTACTATAGTAACAAGGGGCCCCAGCACATGGACAGCCACCTTTGGAAAGTCCCTGCCAGAACCCTGCAATCTAGTTATGACGCCCTAGGTGAAATGGAGCTTCATCGTGGAAGGGTGTGGTGATGGGTGGGGGTAGGTAGGAGAGTGCCAGCTCTTGTGGCATAGGTTGTTCTCGAGTGGGTTTTGCTGTCTGTGTCCTGCAATAAACCATCACTCAAACAGGATGCAGCAGCTAGTCCACTGAGCTCTCTAGGGCAGCATCTCAACCTGTTTGCTACACATTTCCAATAAACAAAAAGGCATGTTGAGATAAACAATAAAAAAATAGCTAAGGACAAAACTGAAGAATTCTCCCACTGAAGGATTTTCCAAGTCATCCCTTCCTACTGTCTATGCCTCTACGTCAGACCTCCACATACATGTTGGCCACTCCATCCCCTTGAATCACTCTCATGGTGTATTGTGGGCCAATGCAGCCCATCTCAGAGCCCAGCCTGGAGGATCAGGGCAAAGATGTGTTGGGGTGAACTCTGACTACAGTCTAAGGAGTGCATCAGTCACATGTATCTGTTCCAAGAAGAGGCTTGACCGGGAGGAATGTGGTGGTAGGGTCAAGCATACTGTCCCCAGGATCTCCAGCTTAGACTCTCTGAAGCCAGTGCTCAAATAGAATATCAAACGGGCACCTAAGGATTCTCATGTTGCTACTGAGTACATCAGAGTTCAGAGGTAGCTCCCTGTCGCATTCCTTGATACTATGTATATCCTGGGAGATAAAGTATCTACTTTATGGCAATTTAATGAGATAAGGTACTTATCATTAACTCATTGTTGCTTTCAAACTGCAATTGAGCTAGACTTTCCGAAAGGCACAGTAGGAGGTAGGAAGAAACAGGGAAGGTAGCTCAAGAAACAAGTTGAAAAGGTGGCTCCTGGATGGTGAGGGCTCTGACCTCACCTATGTGCTAACACATTCATAAATCCATAACTGGGAACGTCTTGGAGCAAGTGGGTCCCTAGGACATGCTTTTGAAGGGTAAGCTTTGTCCCTAGCCCCTGTTCTTGCAGCCCTTCTGATTATGTCCTCAGTGAGGTGAGATTTTCTCAGCCACGGCTTTCACCCAGATGCTCCCCGACCACGGGCCCAAACAATAGAACCAAGTGACTGCATCTCTGAAACCTGGAGCCAAAGCACAGCTTTTCTGCTTCTTGTAGATTACTTCCCCCAGGTCTTTTGTCAGAGTGTCAGAAAGCTGACGAACACAGAGTGTTCGGAGTTCCTGTCCTGTCCACAGAATGCCACGGCCCACCACTGCCCCTGTTGATGCTTATAGAGACTTCAAAACACGTTTCTCAACCCCTAAAGCCTTTCTGGGGGATGCTCAGACCAGGAGGGCTTTGGATTTTGGATTTCTTTCCTTTTTTCATTATATATATATAATGAGACACCTTGGAAATGGGGTCTGGCTCTTAACACAAGATTCCCTTATGTTTCTTACACATCTTGTACAGTTAGGTGGGTACATTAGATACACTTAAGATGGCATTCCACATTTTTTTTCATAATTCTACATGAAAGAGAGATTCATGAACACTGACCCCTCAGAGGTCAAGTGTGGAATTGGATTTGCCACTTGAGGTATGATGTCGATGTTTATTGATCATTCCATGCCCATACTAAACATTTCATGTTCTCCTGGATAGGCAGAAACCCTATGAAGCAGATAAAGTACTTTAGGAGATAAAGTATCTGCCTTAAGGTAATTTAATGAGATAAGATACTTTTAAGTAGCCCTTTTTACTTTCAAACTGCAATTGAGCTAGACTTTATGAAAGGTGTGGGGTAGGAGGTGGGAAGAAACAGGGAAGATAGCTGAGAAAAACAAGTTGGAAAATGTAGACACAACTTTCAGGAAGGCACCGGCAATGAAGTCAAGATTGAACTATAGGGTCTGACTCTTCATATGGGAACTCTGGTGAAAATAAAATCAGGTTTCCAGGAAGCAGAGAACAAGGGGACAACAATGGGGTGGAGATAGCCAGAGCCAAATTTAAAAAATTAAAAGGAAATTAAAATTGCATAGTCTGGGGATGGGGTCTCCAAGTCATGTCTACATTCTGGTCTTGGGACACATGCATGACTAGCTTTCCTTATAGGTCAAAGGTATCCATGGAGTGATCATCACCTCCAGCCAGGACCAACCTCATCCTTTGTAGAGTTCAGGCCCCTCTTTGAGGATGAGGAGTCAGAGGTTCAGAGAAGATGTAAAAATTGACTGAAGCAAAACGAGACTCTGCCTGTAACCATCCTTGCAGGCGTGAAGACGGTGCCTAAGTGTTGCTAATATCCTCCCTCTCTTCGGCTATCAGACTATTGAAACCATAGACCCAAGAAATTAGAATGTCTCCAGGAGTCTCATGCTAGGAGAAAGAAAAAATTGAATCCTGCCACCAGCCAGAGCGGGACCTGTCTCCCAGAAAGAGATTTCACACAGTTCTGACTTGTCAGCCCACCTTTCAGGAGCTAAGGCAAGGAAGGGTCAATGATGAGCAGGACCACACACTGCTTGACTATGCACACTGATGAGGGAGGTGATGTGTGCTGTAAATATGCTTTATTGCCATTGGTTAATAAAGAAGCTCTTTCGGCCAAGGGCTTAACAGAGTGAAGCCAGGATGAAAGAGATAGAGAGAGAGAGAGTAGGTGGAGTCAGAGAGAAGCCACGTAGCCACCACTGGTAGGCCATGACCTTGTGGTGATGCACAGGTGAATGGAGATGGGTTAGTTTAGGCTGTAAGAGCCGCTAGCAATATGCTTAAGCTATTGGCTAAACAGTATTCCAAATAATATAGTTTCTGAGGGAATATTTTGTGGTCTGGGCAGCCAGGAACGAACTAACAGCTTCCAACAACAATACACGTTTTGCCCTCTATTTAAACTTAAGCCTCATTTCAGAATAGGATCTCTTGACTTCTCTGTTCTGTCCCACGTGGCCACATTAAATATCCTTTCTCTCCTTGTCACTATGATTTATCTCTTTATTGACCTATTAAGGATGGATGATCGGTTCTCACTTGTGAGGCCTACAGGGCCCAGACTCTGACCCTGGCAACCCTGGTGAAGACCCAGGTGTCCTGATTCTCTCAAATGCCCGTTTTCTCCACCAGCTGCTGTCAACATAGAAGATCCCAGAAAGGGCTGGTGCAACCCTTGCTCCAGATCCCCTTCCGTTTCTGAAAGGACTATCACTCTCTCAGAGCCAAGCAGGGGCTGAGAGCGTGGGACCATGCTTCCAGAGTCAGCCACCCTCCCTGGGGCACGTTGTACAGTCTCACCTCACTGATGTCACACTTGGTCTAAGGCCTGCTTTGGCCCATGAAATCTTAGCAGAAGTTATGTCACAGTTTATAAAAGCATTAGTGACAGGTTCTCATGTGTTATTGAACTTGGGGGTCACAACCTGTGCTCCAAGTCAGGTCGGGCTGCCTGCCCGCAATAAGTGAACGAAAAGAGCCAAATCAAAGTGAAAAGCAGAAATAGATGTATTCAAGGTGACACCCCTGGAAAGAGGGACAAAGGGGATCTAACGAACCCCTCAAATATGTCTTCTTAGGTCCTGAAGTAAAATTAAAAGTTAAGTAGACAGCCAAGGATGCGACACCTAAACAGTCCCTGTCGAGGTGTGGTTCTGCCCACCACTGACTGCCCCCATCCTCTGGGTTGCAGTCTTAGCCTGTAAGGCGGTCGGATGAGTGGGTAGAACGTGTGAAATATTCTTCTGGAAGATGAGGTTCCACACTGGCACCCTGTGTTTCTCCCAGCATGACATTCCTGGGGTGATCGCTATTCCTGCGGGGCCCATTGTTTTAATAGTCTCCTAGACTGAGGGACACAAGCCTCTCTTCGGAATATCTTCATTTCTGTCAGCCCTGTTACAATGCTCTTTTTTTTTCTCCCCCATGACAATCAACAATTCTTTTTTGTTGATGCTGTTTGGTAGTCTTTTTGTTTGTTTAGTTTTTGTAATTTGTTTGCTTGCTTGCTTGTTTGTTTGTTTGTTTGTTTTTGAGACAAAATAAGACCTAGCTGTCCTGGAACTCACTATGTAAACCAGGCTGGTCTAGAACTCAGAGATCTGCTTGCTTCTACTACCTCTTGGAGTGCTGGGATTAAAGGCAAGCGCCGCCATGCCCAGCTTCCAATAATTCATGTGTAATATTTTCTTCTTTCTTTCTTTCTTTCTTTCTTTCTTTCTTTCTTTCTTTCTTCCTTTCCTTCATCCCTTCCTTCTCCCTTTTTTGTTTTTGTTTTGTTTTGTTTGTTTCATTTTAGTTGGTTGATGGTTTGAAACAGGCTTTTACTATACTGGTAAAAGCATGAAATTCAGTGTGTAAACCATGCTGGCCTTGAACTTACAGCAATCCTCCTGCCTCTGACTCTCAAGTGCCAGGATTAGAGTCATGCACCACTATCCCCAGTCTAGAACCTTTTCCCTTAATCTAGGTTGAGATGACATGGAACAGAAACACAACTAGCTGAGATAACATACGCAAGGAACAAAGATGTGATATTGTAACGTCTAGTACCTTGGGATGACTTGTTACAGCAGCTTCACATAACCTATGGTGACTGATACACAGGATAACATGGCTATTGTCTCTCCCTTGATATCTACACTGCTGGCAATAGCTATGAGGGTTCCATAGTACTGCACTTGCCTTATGCAAAAGGAAGAGATGAGTTTCTGTATCCTAAAACCTCAAGATGCAGGATGCAGACCTGCAGTGGGAGGAGCTAAAGAGCAGAGGCGGAAAACAGCTCCACAGATGGACTCACCAGTGTGGGGCATAAGCCAAGGGCCTGCTGCCCTGGGCTATGAAGGGAGGCTCCTCTTTATGAGGGAGACTTTTTGACTTAGGTTAGCCTAGTGAAGTGAGTCACAACCAATTTCCTCATCCTTAATAGAAGTGGACAGAGGAAGAGAAATTGGTTGGAAGTCTTGATTATCATTCTCCTAAGTTAGGAACATTATTGGTACCCACTCTTGATACTGTGCAGATAGACACAGGCCAATGAAATGCAGAGCTGGGCTGATGTCACACTGGCCTGGAATCACTCACCACTTTTACAACTCACAGTAGCCAGGAGAGCAAAATCTTCTGGGGTGTCTAAGGTCTCACAAGGAAAAGAGACAGGTGGCATTTGCATTGCTCAAGGACGGTCCTGTGTCGTGCAAAGGTGGAAGAGGAAATAAGACTCTGCAAACATTCTGTCCCTCTTTATGATACCAGTCATAGGCCTGGCAGTCAACCAAGTCATCTGCCTATGTTCTTCCTGGGTGTGTGCAATGGCTGGGGGAAAAAATGAGCCAAAGTGTGAGGCCTGGAGGTGGGAGAGCAGAGCTGGATGGGAGACCATGCCCTGGTGTTGCCCACCAGAGAACAAGCAATCAACGGTGTGGCTTTCTTCTGGCTTCAGGAGCCCCCAAGAACTTGCCAGATCCTTGTGGCTACTTATAAGAGCCCAGACATAGGGGAAGATAACAGTGTATAATTTTCTTACATGAACTCTGATTCTAGAATGCCTAGGAGGAGGGCCTGGTACCTGGAATGACTCATTGTGGATATGTTCTTCTGTCCCAGCACTGTCCCTATCAAGTGCTTCCCTAGAGCTTCTAATTGACCTGCCAGGGCTGGCCTGAACCTAAGGCTGGGTCCCTCAGGCTCAAAACCCAGCTGAGCCCACAAACTACTGTGGAAGTCCCATTTTCAAGAGCCTGACAAAGGAAGAGATGGTTGTTGGGTGAGGGAAGCCAACAAAGTAAGTCTGGGGAGCCTAAATCTGAGCCTCAGAGAGTGTCACAGCATGGAGGTCCTGGACCAAAGTGCATCGGAAGGCCTGCAGTTGCTAACCGAAAAGTGGGGCGTCAGATCGGGGAGTAGTGGCAGGCAGCCTGGTGGTGGCATGACTTGGTGAGTCATGCAGAACGTCACTGAAGGTGACTTAGGGAGACCATGGTTCCAAGCCATGACAGGGAGGCAACACCAGGCTGCTTTCTCGAGGTGACCCATCAAGAAAACCCTGGAGAGATGTAGGTGCCACGGGGACCTGAAAGGAAGGGCTGGAGAAGAGGTTAGCCCGGTTGCCTCATTTCTTGCCTAAAAACTGGGGTTTCCACTCACTGATTCATATTTCCAGAAGGAGCTTCCCAGGCTCACACATGCGCACACACATGATGAAGGGGGAGGACACTGAGGTGCATGAAGAATATGCTCCAAGTCTATTATATACTTGCATGCAAATGACCTTTTGTAAGCCAGTGGAAGAAGAAGAAGCCAGGGGAGTCGGGGAAATGTGGAAGTTTCCAGATATAGAGGATGAGCCTGCAAATGAAAACTTAAATAAAAGGTAGCAGGGCTTGATGGATGGTTCAAAGAGGACCTAAATTTAGTTCCCAACCCCCATGGGGCAGCTCACACACACTGTAACATTCGAGTGCCCACACATTAACTCATAAACAAACAAACAAACAGACCGTGTGAAAAGGAGTACTCATTGACCTCCGGGCCTCTCTACCACTCTGGAATCCCATTCATGTGTCCTAGAGACAGGAGACGGTGTGAGGAAGACTCCAGCCATCAGAAAGAGTCAGACCCTCTTGGCACTAAAGGAGTGTGTTCCTCTAAAGTACAGACTTCTCTTACATACAGAGTTGGGAGACTGTTAAGCTGAAGGATGCTCTAGAGCCAGGCGGGTGAGCAGGGCAGGCTGTAGAGAAAAGTCTTTGGGAAGCAAACTGGTAGATAGATTCATAGCAGATAATCACCCCAAATTTATATACTGGAACCCTAGCCCCAAATGTGATAGTATTTGGAGGTGGTGTTCTTGGAAGGTAATTAGGTCCTGAAGGTGGAACCATTACAAAAGCAACCCCAGATGAGTGCATGCCCCCTGGGCAGCTACACAACAGGGAGTGGATGATTCCCAACCTGGAAGAGGCTTCACCATAGACCGTCCATGCTGGCATCTTGCTCTCTGGTTTCCAGCCTCCCAGGCTGTGAGAAATAAACTCCCATTGTTTGTCACCCTGTGGGTATGGTCAACCTTCACCGTCGATTTGACAGGACCTATGATCACCCAGGAGACTCACCTCTGGCTGTGGCTATGACGGTGTTTCCTGGGAGGTTTTTCTGGACAGGTAAGGCAACTAGGATAACTCCTATCAAAATAAATCTCTTTATTGTCATGAACTCACAAATAAAAGCATCACAGTGCTGGATTAAGGCAGCTTCTCAAACAATCATTTTTCCAGTCCCAAACCCCATGCATCTTAGTGAACATTTTCTGTACAGTCAGAATGACCATTCTGAAGCCATGGAGCTTCCCATAGGGTTTTACACTTTCATTATCAATTACATCTTTAGGCACAAAGAAAGAAAAAAACCGAGGAGGAATGACTTATAGGATATAGTACAAGGTGTAACTATGGTGACCAACAGTCTATATAGTACAGAGTGTAACTATGGTTACCAAAAGTATATAACACCGAGTGTAGCTATAGTTAGAACTAAGTGAACAATAGAGAGGATTTATTTTTAATTGTCATTGTTTTGACGGTGTTTCATCTTGTTATGTAGTTCAGGCTAGCTCAAAACTCACAATTCTTCTGCCTCAGCCTCAAGTACTGGAATTTGTAAGCAACAGCAAGAGCTGGTGTAGGCAGGATCTTGAATGTTCCAACACAAAGCGATGATAAATCTCTAAAATGATACATTGTAGCTACCCTAAGTGGATCATTACACATTGCATAAAGTACTGAAAGGTGGCCACATGACACAAATTACTAATTATTGTTTTGTGACAATTAAAAATAAAAATATGGAGGAAATGGGGCTGGAGAGATGGCTCAGCAGGCAACAGCACTTGCTGCTTTCGCAAAGGACCTGGGTTCAGTTCCCAGCCATTTACACAATGGATCATAACCATAGTTCCAGTTCTAGGAGCTCCGATGCCCTCTTCTGGCCTCAAAGGGCACCAGACACACACACAGTACACATGCATACATACTTGCACACAAAACACTTGTACACACAAAATAAAAGTAATTAAATATTTAATAAATGAAAATAATGGTGGGGAGGAGCACTGTGAAATGCTGGCTTCCAGAGATGACACAGCTGTCACGCTCATGAACTCACTGGGGCTGTGGTTAGAACCCAAGGCCTACGCCAGATCAACAGCATTAGTTGCTAAGTTCTAACTGGACTATGGGTTAAACAAATAAGGAAAGAACATAAAGGAGGCAGGGGGATGTCTGTGGGGAAGGAAGAGTGAGCTGTGCGTGGATGTGATCAATGCATACTCTGGTTCTAGGAGCTCTGATGCCATCTTCTGGCCTCCGGGGACACCTGTGCACCTGTGTTGCACATACATACTCTCGGGCACACACAGAAAACCAAACGTTAAAAAGTCCCACTGGTGAGGAGGACTTCTGCTCAGAGCACTCACAAGGGAAAACCGTCTTGCTGGAATGTCACAGGGCCCATACTCATAGCCGCTGAGCCTTGTTTAATGCTCTGGGTTGCTTCTTTCCACAAGCAGTTAAGATGATGTGCGAAGAGCCGTGGCTTGTTTGGACTCCAGTGTGGAAGTTTATGAGCTGTGTGCTCCCTTCTCTATGAGTCACGCCTTCCTAATCTGTTAAAATGGTGAGATATACCTACCTGGGGGAAATTGAGATGTGCCTCACCCCACTCGTTTATGAAATAGTCCAGGAAACAATTTGCCATTGGCCCCACATACCTAACGAATAAGATTTGTGAGCCTAGCCCAGAAGGAAGTCCAGTGTCCTCTCATGGTTCTGTTCAGGGCAATCTCCTCATGTTGGGCCCAGTTAAAGTCAGAGGACAGGAAGGGCTTGCTTTCCTCACACGAGGCTAAACAACATGCTGAGAAGACCCTAAAGGCTCAGCTCTCCTTCCTCGGAAGTGTGAGCTCCACTGCTGAGGAGCCCAACCTGGACCCACCCTCCAAAGCCGGAAGGGGTGGACAGGCAACAATGGGTCAAGGCATCAGAAACTCCAAAAGGAAGCAAATGGTGGGGCACTGTCCCTCAGCATGCCACAGAGGTTCCCTGGGATGTGGAAAGAAGGAAGAAGACTTCATAGAGGGGGTGGGAGCTAGGGAGGAACAAGTAAAGGCAGAGGGTGAGTTCCCCTCCTCCTCCTGTCACCCCTGTGCCACCCAGTGTGGGAGTCCATGTCGGCACCACACAAAGGCAGGTGGATGAGCCTGGTCTGTCTCCAAATGATACCCTACCTTCCTAGTGCTTCAGTGGGTGACAGGTGGCATTGCTGTTTTGACTTGAGTCGTCTTCAACAGCTCTTCTTTAAAAGAGGTTTAGAATTGGCCCTCAAATAGACATTCTCCCTTGACCCCCACCCCAAGTCAGGGTTTCTCTCTATAGTCCTAGCTGTCCTGGAACTCTCTCTGCAGACCACACTGGCTTCAAACTCAGAGATCCACCTGGCTTAAGGGCAGGTGTGAGGATCTCCCTGGGAAGGGGACATAGACTAGATTTTGTGGGTGCACTAGGAAGGGGTGAGGGTGGGAACAGGGGGATCAAGTAGTAGGGGGAGTAAATACTGGGAGAAACAAATGGAATGGGGGGGGCATCTCAGGGACAAGATGGAAACCTAGTGCAAGGGAAACTCCAATGTATCTACAAGAGTAACCTAGCGAAGACGTCTAGTAATGGAGGACACCGAGCCTGAACCAGCCGTCTTCTGTGACCAGTCAAGCCCTCTAGCAGAGGGATTGGAACGCCAACCCAGCCACAAAACTTTCAACCTATAGTTTGTCCTGCCTGCAGAGTGTTCTGGGACCAGAGCCTAGCCTAGCAGAAACGTCATCAAAGAGACCAGAGATGCTTCATCCAGCAACTGCTGGGAGCAGATCCAGAGTCCCATAGTCAAACAGTAGACAAAAGTCAGGGAGTCTTGCAGAGGAGGAAGACGAAGAATCAGAGGAACCAGAAGAGTCAGGGACACCCTGAGAACTTGGCCCACAAAATCAACTGACTGGGTATAAATGGAGGCTATGCTTTGTCACCCAGCCACCCAGGCCTGAATAATTGCACAGAAACTATATTAATTATAACACTGCTTGGCCAATGGCTCAGGCATATTTCTAGCTAGCTCTTACATCTTGAATTAACCCATTTATATTCTTCTATATTTTACCACAAGGCTCGTAGATTGTTACCTCTTGCTTCTTTGGCGGCTACATGGCATCTCTCTGATTCCACCTTCCTTCCTCTTCTATCTCTGTTTGGATTTCCTACCTTGTTATATTCTACCCTGCCATAGGCCAAAGCAGTTTCTTTAGTAACCAATGGCAATAAAATATATTCACAGCATACAGAGGGGACTCCCACATCATCTCCCCTTTTCTGACTAAATATAAAGGAAGGTTTTAACTTAAACATAATAAAATTATATATAGCAAAACAGGTATCAAACAATAATCACACTTACAATATTTAGTCTATTTGGAAAGTTTCATATCTAATTTATCTTTTATCATAACTAAGGAAAACTATAACTATCTGTCTTCAACTCCATCAAGGAGCCCAGAAGGTATAATATTACCTAAGTAAACATGAGGTACATTGTAAGTAATTTCCAAAACTCTAGAATTGACAGAGACATCTCATTGCCTGGAAAGTCACCCAAAGATCTTCTGTAACGTTGGGGCATCCATCTTCAGCCTATTGGCCCATAGTAACTGGCAGACTTTCCCATGAAGCAGGAAATTTGTTTGTTACCTCTCGTTTATTGGGCAGCTACATGGCGTCTCTCTGACTCTGCCTTCTTTCCTCCTCTGTCTCTGCTTGGATTTCCTGCCTTGCTATATTCTGCCCTACCATAGGCCAAAGCAGCTTCTTTAATAATGGCAATAAACCATATTCACAGTATACAGAGGGGAATCCCACATCAACTGGAACTCATGAGGGCTTGCAGAGTTCAGGGAGCCAGCCTGTAGGGGTCTGACCTAGGTCCTCTGCATGTATGTTATGGCTGAGTAGCTTAGAGTTCTGGTGGATTCCTAACTGTGGGGGTGGGGGCAGTTGCTGACTTTTGTCTACTTATGGGACACTTTTTCTCCTATTATATTGCCTTATTCAACCTTGATATGATAGATATGTGCCTGGTCTTATACTAGCATATTATGCTGGATTTGATTGATAATCCTGGGAGACCTGCTCTTTTTGGAGGGGAGATGAAGGGAGGGTGGATTTGGAGGAGAGGAGTGGGAGTGGGAGAGACTGGGGGAGGGGAGGGGAGGGAAATAGCAGTCTAGATGTAATATATGAGCGGAGACTATAAAAAAAAAAAAAGAACTGGCCCTGAAGATAGCTTAGCAGATAAAGGTCCTTGCTGCCAACCCTGATGACCTGGGTTCGATCCCTAGCTCCCAAATGGCAGAAGGAGAGGATAGACTCTTGTAGGGTGTCCATTAACCACCACACATGTACTGTAGTAGTCAAGTACACACCCACACAAATGCACACACAATAAATCAAATAAGCAATTTATTGAAAAAAAATTCAGATCTGAGTATGGTGGCCCATGCCTGTAATTCCATCTCTTGATAGCAACGGTAGGAGGATTGCAAAATTGAGTCTAGCCCTGGGCTACATAGACATTCTGTGAGAGAAGAGGAGGAGGAAGAGGAGGAGAAGGAAAGGACGGGTGCTGGAATGCCAGGGATCTCAGCACTGCAAAGTAGATGTCAGAGGGTCAGGAGCTCAAGGCCAGCTTTTCCAATAACGAATCTGAGGCAGGCTGATCTGCATGAGAAAAATAGGAAAAAGAGCCTGAGAAATAGTTTGGGGGTAAAAATGTTAGTCATGCAGGTCTGACAACCTGAGTTTATTCCTAAGACCCCGCATACAAAGCTGGATGTGTGCCATGCAGCTGTAATCCCAGAATGCCTAGGACAAGGTGGGAGGCAGAGGCAGGAGAAGCTCCCAGGAGCTTGTATGTAGTAATAGGAGCAGCGGGGCTGCGTCCCCTGCACCCCGGCCGCCTTGCTAGCTTAAGCCCCGAAATAACAACACACAAACTGTATTCTTTTAAACACTGCCTGGCCCATTAGTTTCAGCCTCAACCCATTTCTAATAATCTATATAGCACCACGAGGTGCGCTTACCAGGAAAGATTCAGCATGTCTGACCTGGTGGCTGGCTGCATCGCCGTCTGCCTCAGAGAGCAGAGCTACCACGTCTGCCTGGGAGAGGGGAGCATGGTATCTCTGAGCTCACTTCCTCTTCCTCCCAGCAGTCTATTCTGTTTACTCCTCCCACCTATGTTTTAACCTGTGAGGCCAAGCAGTTTCTTTATTGCTTAATCAATGACCTTCCTCCATCACTTGTAGGTCAGCTCACCTGGAGTACACAACATAGCAGCAGGCGATCTGACCACTGCACATGTGTTGTGACTTGAGTTCTCCACACTCATTCTCACATGCACGTGTGCACAAAGCACACACACACGAGAGAGAGAGAGAGAGAGAGAGAGAGAGAGAGAGAGAGAGAGAACCAAAGCCAGGCATGGCGGCCTTTGATCCCCGCACTGAGGAGGCAGAGGCAGGAGGATCTGAGTTCTAGACAGCCTGAACTACAGAGAAAGTTTCAGGATAGCCAGGGCTGTTACTATATATATGTATGTATATGTGTATATATATATGTATATATATGGGATAGAGAAGGGAGGGAGGGAAGGAAGGGAAAGAGGGAGGAAGAAGGAAGGAAAAAGAAAACCAAGAAAAAGAAAGGATGGAAAAAAATAAATTTAGAAAATTTATGACAGTTCAACAATTTTATTTTATTTTATTTGGGGACCACAAATGTTGCATTTTTTTGTTTTATTTGGTTTGTCATAATCAATGGCTAGAATGGAGAATTGTGGAGGAGTAGTGGGTCTGAAGGAAAAATAAGCAGAAGAAGCAGTGAGGGCAGTTGTTAAGAGTATTCCCTGCTCTTGCAGAGGACCCTGCTTGGGTCTTCAGACACCTCACAACTCCCTCTGCTCCAGCTCCAGGACATCCAATGCCTTCTTCTGTCCTCTGGAAGCACCCACATCACGTACAAATACCCAACACAGACACACACAAAGAGACGCACACATCCACCTACACACCACACACACACCTCTTTCTTAATTAAACAAACAAAAAAATGAGTGAAGGAGAGGTAGCTCATCAGTTAAGAGCACTGGCTGCCTTTCTTTGCAGAGGATCTAGGTTCAGCTCCCATCACCTGCATGGGAACAACTGTCTGTAACTCCAGTTCCAGGGGCTCCAACACCTTCTTCTGGCCTGGTCTCACGAGCACTGCTCACATACACAGACAAAAGACACATAAAATAATAAGAGAAAAATCCTATGACACATAAAAGCTCCATGCTGAGCAACTGCATTTTGAGTAGCAAATGGCATGTTTCCAGCCTGCTGAGTTCCAGGCATGTTATTTGTGGAATTTACAGGCAAATCCTCAGGTGCATTCTCCCAGTCCTCTTCCTAAGAGAGTTCTTTCCAGTGATTTTTTTTTTTAATTTGAGCAATCTTTTTTTATAAAAGCCCTAAGAGTATGAACAAGACCTCGTATTTCTTTTTTAATGATTTTTTTTATTTTATGTGCATTGGTGTGAAAGTGTCAAATCCCCTGGAACTGGAGTTACAGACAGCTGTGAGCTGCCATGTAGGTGCTGGGAATCGAACTCTGGTCTCAGGAAGAGCAGCCAGCGGCATTTTTTTTTTAAAGATTTATTTATTATGTATACAGTGTTCTGTCTGCATGTGTGCCTGTAGGCCAGAAGAGGGCACCAGATCTTACTACAGTTGACTGTGAGCCACAATGTGGTTGCTGGGAAATAAACTCAGGACCTCTGGAAGAGCAGGCAGTGCTCTTAACCACTGAGCCATCTCTCCAGCCCCGCCACCAGCATTCTTAACTCATCTCTCCAGCACCTCCAGCAAAAAATTTAAAGATATTCCAGGAATGTGACTCCTCTCCCCCAAGCCTTCTCTATACTGTGTACTCTATTTCCCTCACGGGGTCTGGCTTCCTGGTACAGTGTTAGATAACAACCTCCACTGGAGCCAACGAGGGTGAGGCCTGTCTAAAACTCCATTTATTGGTGATTTCCCTGACACCAGGTCCATAAAGCTCTTATCTGTCAGCAGCTGAAGAATTCAGTTGAGCCCCAGGAACAGCCCCACACCTAGGAACCTACAAAAAGTCAAGATAAGCGAGGGTAATAAAGCCAGTGTGGCTGTGTACAATACTGGTGCCTCTGCCAACATTTATGCTACAAAACACTGGGCATTTCCCTAAGGAACCGTCTCCTGCTTCTCCCAGCCAATCACACATATCCTGGGGCTCACTTCCTCTCTGGTGCTGCGCATACTTTGTATTTTCTTAGATTGTTTCAGAGTTCTATGTTTGTTTTTAAGAGTTCAATCAAGCTTGAGCCTGACAGCCTCAACAAGCTAGGCTCTGCCACCCTAACTCAACATGTCAATTAAAAAGACAAACGTGGGGCTAAAAAGGTGGTTCCACAGTTAAGTGTATGCTTCTCTTCCAGGGGATGTGAGTTCTGTTCCCAGCACCCACACAGGACTTCAGTTCCAGGGAATCTGGTGCCCTCTTCTGGCCCTCCTCAGGCACACACAGAAATATACACATAAAAATAAAATTTAGATAAGCTAACTTTTAGGATAGTTTTATGTCGATTTGACACAAGCTATAATCCCCTCAGAGGAGGGAAGCTCAATTAAGAAGATGCCTCCATATGATGGAGCTGTAGGGCCTTTTCTTAATTAGTGGTTGAGCAGGGATGGCCCAGCCTATTGTGGATGGTGCCATCCCTGGGCTGCTGATCCCGGGTTCTCTAAGAATGCAGGCCAAGCAAGTCATGAGTTACAAGTCAGTAAGCATCACTGCTCCATGGCTTCTACCTCAGTTAGAGCCTCAAGGCCCCACCCCTGTTTGAGCTGCTGTTCTGACTTCCTCTGATCATGTCCTCTGATGTGGAAGCGTAGGCTGAATGAAGCCTTCCTTCCCCAAGTATCTTTGGTCATGGTGTTTCATTGCAACAACAGTAACCCTGTCTAAGACCGGATAGAAATATGGGGACATTTATAAAGATATGGGGAAGTAAAAGAAAGAGCCCTTCACTCTAGAACCTGGTTGAAGCCTCTTAAGAGAGCAGCACAATTAGCATTTACTGTGAACTTGAAGGCACAGAGTTAATATTTCTCTTATATGAAAGTACTTGCAAGTGAGAATGCTAAGGAACAGTTAATTAAGGCCTGAATACATACGACCTCGGGTCAGGCAGGTCTCACCACTCCCAGACAATCTCACAAAAACTATTCTGCGTTAACCTCAGGCTGTGTCCTGCTCCAAGTCACTCCACACAGTGTAAAACTTTTTTCAGGTTGTGCCTTGCCTTGCCCTGCGAGGGTAAGTAGCTTTCGGGGCCATTTTAGGATGCACTGTGCACCTGGGGGGGGGGGGGGATAAGCAATGTAACCATCTATCCAGCTCCACATGGCATGGGCTGATAAATGACTTTTCTGGGAGCAAAGGGGGTCCCACCTATAAATTTATCAGGATGACTAAGATTGTAGATGCATATGGTATATTAGCATCCTACCACAGGAGGGCCAGTGAGATGGCTCAGCTGTTAGATACTTGCAGCCAAACCTGGAGACCTGTGTTTAATATACTGGATCCACGAGGTAGGAGGCAGCCTACTCCCACAGATTGCCCTCTGATGTCCACACAGGCTGCAGAGTGTATGCTGCTTCCTCGGCCCCCAACACACACACACACACACACACACACACACACACACACACACACACACACACACACACTCACACTCACAGTGCTCTTAACTGCTGAGCCATCTCTTCAGCCCCTGGCTTTAGTTTTTTAAGACAAGTTCTCCTGCAGCTCAGGTAGACCTCTGGCTCACTATGTAGCCCAAGCTGATCTTGAACTCTGATCCTCCTGCTTCAGCTTCAGTGCTGAGATCCCACACTCAGCCTTAAGGGGTTGGCTAAGGATAGACTACTGTCCCGCCAACATGCAAAGATGTTGAAGACACAAGAAGTGCACCTGCAGGTTACAACACAGTGTGGTAGGAGCCAAGTCCAGGTGAGTGTTGCGTCTGGACAGAAGGAAAGATTTGGAAAGACGGGACCCTAATAAGCCGTGAAAAGATGTGGTTTCTTGTGAGGATGAGAGATGGGGTGAGAGGAGACTCGCAGGTTCTTCGCTCTATTTCATTTTGTCCTCTTTGGAGTTTTTATAAGCAGTTGTTACTTTTGTAATCGGAATCCCTAGTATTTTACTAACATAAAGGCTTAGGCAGAATGAAGGTGTAGCTCAATGATGGGGCATGGGCTGGACATCAATGGAGTGGAGTGTAGCTCAGTAGCAGATCCTGAATTCCGTAGGTTCAGTAGGTTCAGCCCCCAGGACATAAATAAGAATGTTCAAATGCCTGAACAACTATTTTTCTCGCAGCTATAGTTTTAATCTAAGTAGCCAGAAGTTAATCTTTTTAGGAGCAATATGCAATTTGAATGTTTTTCATGCTTTACGGATGAAATGTGACCTAGACAGAGCATTCACAATAAGGCAGCAGGTGAATCTCCCTTCTCTCAACTCCAGGGCCCTGCTCCTTCACTGCATCCTAGGTCTTGAGTGTTCTCTCCTACTTAGAAAAGAAACTCTTCTTGATGACCCCTTCCTCCACGTTATACATCAATATATCAACTGTTTGCTTGCTTGTTTTCATACTGTGTGATGAGCACACCTGTCTACCCCAGAGGAGAAATTCAACGCCAGCAGGCATCGCCTCACACAGAAAGCAGAATCTTCAGCAGCAACAGCTACTACTCTACCACTACTGGACTTTATCCATCTTCCCACTTTGCCCCGCCTCCAGCCCATACTCTGTATGACCACATTCATTATCTTACATCAGCACCAAACGCCCCACAGGGCAGTCTTCACTGCCACTTCGGTGCCTTTGACTACATGAGGTTCGCCACCTAATCCAGGGACAGGGACTGGGAGCGGAGTGACTCGTCCATGTGCGCACAGACCATCAGGGCAGAGTCACATTCGGGATGCAAGGGAATTGCCGATTTCAGGTGGCTTCTGCTTGCTGCACATAGAGCATGAGTGACAGCCAGAGAAGCACCCTCCTGCTCCAAGTCACAGTCGTTAAGCTGTCGAATGCACACAAGAGAAGAAAATGCAATCTCTGTAAACATTTCCTAGTCGTCAGCAAGAGTCACTGTAGCATCCAGGCTACACACAGCCGCACTATGATAAAATTGTGAGCTCTCCCCAAAAGACTGAAGACTTGACTCTGGGGCTTTGTACCGCTCAATACTGATCTCCTAACCGAGTCGACTGCTTCAGGTTTGGGTTGCAAGGGGGACAAACAGTAAAAACACCTTTACAGATTACAGGGTACAAGGAGTGTGCTGAGCATAGGGGAGCCTGAAGCTCCAGCCCTTCAACAGAACTCACCCCAGGTGGCATGTGGAATGACAGTGTGGACAGGAGAATGAGACATCACAAATGTGTGTGTGTGGTCAGAGATACTGGTTATGTAAAAGCACCCTTGTTAGCAAGGTGGTACTGCAGCTTTCTGGGGGTTGCTGTAGGGGAGCACCTCCGGAGAGGCTGGTCATTTCATGACATTTTCTGACCTTCCTAGTTTCTGTTCACTCACCTTATCTGGCAGGTGACTAGGCCTAGGACAAAGCTCAAGCATTCCCTGAGGCTCCACTGTACCAGGAGCTTTAAGGACTCTGCCTGCTCCCAGGGATTAGCCAGCACCACCTCAAAAGCTCACTCCTGAGAGCTATATTGCTATATTATACTAAGTTTGCCAAGAGTCATTTTAGGTGGGTTTTTTTTTAACATAAAATACTCCACTAAGTCTAACTATAGTAACTACCTCACTATATCCAGGACGCCTCATTCCACATCTAACTGCAGACAACTAATTTTTAAGTCTATCCACAAACTCCTGATAGATCAGGGAAGGCGGCCTCAAAGGAAGATTTGGACAGTGCCTGTCAAAAGTGAATACTGCTGTACTGGCTCCCCATGGCCCTGGAGAGCCAGTGCCCACAGGATCACTACTCTGGTTGTACCTCTGACCTTTGGCCTCTACCCTGCCCTTCCCTGCCACCTAAAGCCCCACCACACTGGTAATTCTCTTTCTCTCCTGGGCTGACCCACTACCTCAATTCAGCTCTAAAGGCTAGCAGCATGCCCCAGCTGTAATGGAGACCAAAGTCTTTTGATCATGGCTTTGTTTTTGAGACAGGGTCTCATGTAGCACAGGCTGGCCTCAAACTCTATGTAGCTGAAGGTGACTTCAAATTTCTGATCATCCTTCCTTCTCCTGAATGATAGGATTACAGATGTGGGTCACATCTGTTTAGAAGGCACTGGGAAGTGGCAAAGCTCAGCTCCAGTCCAATCTTGACCTCCAAGGCTCCTTGTGGACCAGATTTACTGGATTTTTCACAGGTCTTTTCCACCCTTGTCTAAATACACTCAGACCTCTCCTCCTATAACCAGACATGCTCCAAGTCAGGAGTCACTACCTATATGAATATGTCATTAATATTGCAGATTCAATGTCACATCCCTAATTTGATCCCTCCCCTTCCTTAATGCTTATGTGTGGACACACCCAGGACACTATGTGCCGTGCCAGCACTCTGGAGTCTTAGTCCCAACACTGGTCACTCCAACCCTGCAGGCCCTCTGCAGCAGCCCACCCCGGACTCGCTACACAGTCTTCTAGGCCTGGTTCCCCAGCCTTGTCCACATAGCCTGTGTGACCAGACAGTACTCACGGCTGTTACACAAACCATTTTATTAAATAACCAGGACTGACCCTTTCCCACTCACACCAGCACATGCACTCGTACACGCGTGTCCTCGTTTCTCTTCTTCCTGAACAGCCACCTCAAACCCCACGGTTCTCATTGTGACCATCCTCAAACCTGAAAATTGGGAGCTGCCATGCGAGACATGGGTGCTCTTTCCCCAGCCCTGGGCAAGCCCCCTCCCCATCCTCCTGATGGAGCAGGAGGACAGATCTTCCAAGGCACCCTGATCTGGTGTGGTTTCCCTTCACACGACCCAGGAGCACCAGCACCCAGAGCTGCTCTTTGAGGCTGGGACCCCTCACTTCAGGTCAACTCCTCCACACACGGGAGGCTTTGCGTCTGTGCTTAAAGCGCTCCCCAAAGGTTCCTGGAGTAGGTACTATCTGGCGTGAGGAAGAGCACTAGAGAACAATTGAGCACCAAATTCCCTAATGCCACCCTGTAGGAGGGTGCCAAGCTCCAGTCCAACCTCTACCCAAAAAAAGCAAGCCCAGAGCCACACACGAGGAGGCGGGTGGGGATGGCAAGGTCTCAGCCTTGAGAATTTCACATCTCTACCCTCCAGCATAGACCCCATCAGGGACTTACTAGCACCTTGGCAATGAGAAGGGCCCAGCCCAGCTGGAGACAAACCACACAGACAGGGCCATTTGAGTTGGCCCTAATGGCCACGTTGGTAACAAAGTTGAGCTCCTCCACCTGACACTGAATTGTGGACACGCAGCACAGCAGTGAAGGTCACAGGGGTGCACTGACAGAAGGTAGTGTCTTCCAGAGGCACACGGACAGTTTACACATTGCTCACAGGCAGGCTAGGACAGACGGACAAGAGCACAGGCTGCCGGGACTCAGCAGCATATCTAGGGCACCCTGGGGAGCTGCCTTCTGGGAAGACGATGCCAGGAAGCAACGGGTGAGGGCCTGTCCAACCACTTGGGCTAGGACACGTGTTCTCACATGACCTTCCTGCATCTTTTCTTGACCAAGTTCCCTGAGGGGAAAAGTCAGACAGATAGAAGTCAGGTCGGAAGAGGACATCAGAGAGCATCAGAGAGACTCAAGTGCCAGGAGGGGAAGAGGAGACAGGGCCAGAGCGCAAGCCTTCTGGGTGGGTAAGGCAAAGAGAGAGCTGCCTCCTGAGAAGGAACCGTGAGAAAGCTAGGGACAGAGGACTGAGACACAGCTGACCTTGCCCAGGCAAGGCTGCAGACCAGACCTGGGGCAGACAGGACTCGAGGAGAAAAGGCCTGTGGGGCCCTGATCGCCCATATTGAAGTCAAGCCAGCACACCGCACAAAGCTACAGGCTGACGCTGCGCTGGTGCCGGCCCCCTCGGACTCCACCGTCACTTCCCCGGCGTCCCCGACTCTGGGGTCCCAGCTCCTGGCCATCTAGACTGGCATGGTCTGAGAGGCCACGCAGGTGCTCCACTGAGTCACACTTCTGCAGGTCAGAGGCCACGGTGCGCAGGCTCAACAGGCTCAGTGTGTCCGTATCTGGGCCTGGACCAGGCCCAAGGCTGCTGCCCTCTTCCAGGCCCCCGCCCTCTGCCCCTTCAATCCCACTGTCCCCATCCTCAATGCCCTCAGGACCAGCTTCAGCCCCCACAGGGGAGGATCGTCGTGGACCCAAGGAGTGAGGAGGCAAGCCCCGGCGCCGGGCATGAATCTGCTCGCTGATCTGCTCCAAGTTACGCAGCGCCACTGAGTAGCGAGTCTTGGCCTGTGCCACCTGCTGCTCCAGTTCTGTCACCTTGGCCTTGTGCTCCTGCAGGGGGAGACAGGTAACCCATAAGATGTCTTCTGAACCCACTCAGCCTAAGGTCAGCCTCCTATCCCAGAGACCCTAGATACCCTCGACAACACTGAACCGCAATGCTTTTTCCAGCCCCGCTACACCCTCTGAATGTCCCTCCTCACCTGAGCCCACCCAGCCTTCCTCCCATTGGCTCCTCCTCCTCCTCCCTTTCTCTCCATTCTTCCTCTGCATCTGGCTGGTTTGCCCCCACTCCCAGCTTCCACCAATTCTAACTTTCCTCATTTACCTTTGCTTCTTGATCAATGTTCTCTACCAGCTCAAACCGATCACTCGGGCCTCCCACTCCTGCAGGGTCCTTTTGAGCACTTGCTAGAGCACTGGCTGATCTGGCAAGGTTTTACCCGCATCAGTCCCCAGCACTGACCAAAGAAGCACACCAGCACTTCCTCTACCGGCCCATCCTTCAAGCTTAGCTACCTCCAGGATTTGGCTGAACTGGGCCTTGAGCTCGAAGTAGGGGCGGCTCTTGCCAATGGCTCGCCGGAGGGTCTTCTGCAGGGCCTGGACCCGAGCCTCAGCCTGCTGGCACAGCCGAGTCACACGCTGATGCTCCCGTTCACCTCGAAGCCGCTCTTCCTCTGCCTCATTCACCTGGCCCGGATAGGGAGGAGGACACACATCAATGAGCTGGCATACATACACCCCAGGATCAGCCCTAGGCTGCCAATATGCACACTGCCCTGGGGGAACCTGAAAAGGAATGTCCACAAACCCCTTCCCCCAACCCCCACTGTCTACAAAGTGAGATGGACAGGGATTGGGGACAGCAAGAGCTTCTTACCATCTCTTTCGGACACGGATCTCAAGCACTTGCCTCTGTAAACACCTCTTCCCCACAGTCTTGCCTGTCATCGCCTGTATGACATGCCACTCAGCTTTGCTGATACCACGGAAGGGTGTTACTTACAGCCAGCTCATTCCCTAAGAGTGGCTGAACACCCTCAAGCACACTGCAATTGAGCAACCAAATAATCCTGAGGGACCCCTCAGTGCCAGTGGCTAGAAGTACAGGACAGGAGGCACTGCCTATGGAAAGCCGCGGAGGCATGCTAACTTCTCCTAGTTTCCACACGCTCCCTATCTGTGTGTAGCCCAGAACAGCATGGAACCAGATTTCCAGGAGAAGTAGAGAACCAGACAAGCTCGTGGGTGCCCCCATCCCTATGGTTACCCTAACACACCTAAACCCGTTCATGAAGCTCATAATAGATAAAGTGTCTTCTCTAGGCATCCAAAATTGAAAGACACAGTCACTACCCAGGAGCTGACACATGCCACAGACAAGCTGAAGGAGGCACAGTGAGCCCATGCCAGGGTGCCCCCTTTCCCAGTCTACTTGTAGGAGGCCTGGAAATGGCACATAAGTCAACCCTCAAAGATACACTGGCAGAGTGCAAGACACTGAAGAGAAACTTCCTGGAAACAGGAACAGGGAGTTACACAGCTGAACCTAACACGTGGGTACTGAATCCAAAGGCACTGCCTGGAAACAGCTCATGGGTCAGCCCCATCCAGAGGACAGAGAGTGGGGAGGCCTCCTAAGACGGAGATGTTAGAATGGAAACACTGGAGGGCAAGCAGGGCAGGGGTAGGACAGATTCCGCCCTAAATGAAACCATCCGCCTAAGTGAAACCAAAGCTAAGGGAAGGCTGGAGGGGGAGAGTGAGCAGAGGGGTGAGGAGGTAAGACAAAGCAATGTAAAACGGAGCAGCCCCTTACCTTACAGGTAGCATGGTTGAGCATCTCCTGCCAAGTAGGGTCCAGTCGATTTTTGTCAGCCATGACACCCTGCTCAGCCACGAAAACCATCTCCCGGGCGGCATTGTGCATGCTCACAGCCCGCTCATAGCGCAATGCTGCCTTCTGTGTCTCCTGCTGGGCCTGTGGGGAGAGGGCCATCAGGATGGAGGGTCCTGAAGGACCCCAGTCACCCATAAGATCCTTACCTCAAAGGGGTAAGGAAAGACAAAGAGGGACCCGCTTATACTGTCAGCTCCAGTTCCCAAACCACACTAAAAATAGATGCCATCAAAGCAACGCTCTACAGACGTGAAAAAGAGATGTAGAAACATGGAGAAGATACTGCTGCCAGGGCATGGTGGCCCCATGACATCTAGCCAGACTGTGTGTGTGTGTGTGTGTGTGTGTGTGTGTGTGTGTGTGTGTGTGTGTGTTCGCGCGCACATAAATAAAACAACTATTTTTAAATAAAAATATTTGTGTATATCAGGTTATATGTATAGGATGCTTATGAAATTTACAAACCCTGCTCCGGGTTTCAGTTAGATTGTCATCTCCAAGATATGACATTATATATAGACATATATCCCAAAATCTGGGAAAAAAAGTCCAAAATATTTCTTAGCCCAAAATTAAGATAAAGACTGCTTCTCAGCTCACTGGCTAAGATCAAGCATAGCATCTGTTACCAGTTTAACATCTGATACATCCTCTATCCAAAATTAAGATAAGAGATATTCAACCATTACTAGGCAAGCAAAACCCTAGAAGCAAACCCACACTTCCAGGTTGACAGAAAATGGAAAAGAGCATGTCTTACAAGTGGAAATAGCACAGCTGGGCGTGATGGTACACACCTTTAATCCCAATACTAAGAAGGCAGAGACAGGCAGAACTCTGTGAGTTCAAGATTGAGGCCAGCCTGGTCCACATAATATGCTCCAGAACAACCAGGACTCATGGAGAGACCCTGTCTCAAAATAAATAACTACATAGGAAAGAAGGAAGGAAGGAAGGAAGGAAGGAAGGAAGGAAGGAAGGAAGGAAGGAAGGAAGGAAGGAAGGGATTTAGCTGTTGAGCTTATAAAGTATGACACAGAGTTAGGGGTGTGACTCAGTAGCAAAACACTTCTTCACAACTGAAGCACTTCGTCACCAGAAGGTGGCTGTCTAGAGCTTTTGTATTATGTTATAACATAGTAACACAGGTAAGATGAAGGAACAAAGACAGCACATATTATATGACCCTACTTTTGTAAAATATATACCTAAGTAGTTTTTAAAACAAAAAAAAAGCAAAATCTAGAAATAATAGTAAAGGGAAGAACGCATGCTTAGTTGCTTATAGCATACAAAGAAACAGATTCATAGCAACTAACAAACTGTCTTTTAGAGTTGGCATGACATACATACACTGGGCACAAACAGGGTTAAGCAGCCACATGAATCAGGAATCAGTTCAATGATTTTAGCTGTTCAAATTCAGCATGTACATACTTTTTTAAAAGATCAGACTTCTCATATGACCTAATCAACCTCCTGCACTTCTCTAAAGCAGTAATAGGTTGCACATTTGATAAAGTGAATGACATAAATTACCAAGTCAAACTTTTTGTTATAGGTTGTAGAGTAAATGAGTTTTATAAACAGAATTATTGTAAAAAGGCAACTCTACCAAATTTGGCAGTATCAATAAAATTGTAAAAACTCAAGAAGAAATAATTGTAAAAGTTCCTGAGCAATGAGTTTGTTCATGTGTTTGTTTTCGAATGACTGCTAATTATCAAATTATATTTAAAGCTAAATCTATCACATGTGCAAATTTAAGAAATATCTGGAGAGCAAAAAAAAAAGGCTGCTGAGGAGTAGGAGAACACCAGATTTTCCCTCTTACTACTATTTCTATATTTTAATTCATATATATAGAAGTTCTTTTTTGTTATTAAATGTAAATTTTGTTCAAAATGAAAACTAAAAAAATGCAAGTTACTAAGAAGTTGTTCTCAAATGCAAAATATAAGTGTGAATTGCCTAGGTTGTATACAAGTTTGTAATGAAATTTGAATTACAGGTAATAGTACAGTGATAATATATACCTAAATGAATAATACAGTGTAAAAACCATATTGCTTACATATTTTGAGGTAAACAAAAACCTATTCCCATTAATAATAATAAATATTCCAAGGAAGTGGTGGTGCATGCCTTTAATCCCAACACTTGGGAGGCAAAGGCAGGAAGATCTCAGTGAGTTTGAAGCCAGCCTGGTCTACAAAGCAAGTTTGAGGACACCAGGACTGTTACACAGAGAAACCCTGTCTCAATAACAATAATAATAAATATTGACAAAAAAAAACAAAACAGTAGCATTATCAAGCCAGGTATAATGGCCCAAGCTTTTAATCCCAGCACTCAGGAGGCAGAAGCAAGCAAATCTGAGTTTGAGGCCAGCCTGGTCTATATAGAGTTCCAGAACAGCCAGAGCTACATAGAGAGACACTGTCTCAAAAAGGAGAAGGAAGGAAGGGAGGGAAGGAGAGAGGGATAGGAAGGAAAGGGAAGAGAGTAAGAAACAAAGAAAGAGCAAACAGTAGGATGTCAGAGTGGATATCCTAGATACACCCTAAGTATTTAAACACAGAAGACATCTAAACATCAGCAGGTGAGGCCTATGGGTGGAACTCAGCAGGAGAGTTCTTGTCTGGTATTCCCAAGACCCTGGGTTTGATCCCAGCCCAAGGAAGTAGAGGAGGGGGAGGGGAGGGCAGAAGAGAGGAGTGAAGAGGAGAAGGCAGAAGGAAGGATAGAAAGAATGAAGCCATTAGTAAGACTGAAATTTTCTGGACAAGACCCAATGCCTCCACACAACCATTTCTTTCTTGACCATGAGTCCATTTTCTTACATTTTATACATTTGTGTGTGTGTGTGTGTGTGTGTGTGTGTGTGTGTGTGTGTGTGTGTTGTATCAGCACAAATGCCACACGATGCATGTGGAGGTCAGAAGACAATACACAGGAGTCACCATTTGGATTCCAGTGAATGAGCTCACGTCATCAGGCCAGGGAGGAGGTGCCTTTATCCACTGAGCCCATTTCCTACAACTATAAGAACCTCAATTCACAGGCTGTTCAGAGCACGTCCATACCCTTAAGTATGGTGCCCTATTCTCAACTCCATACAGAGACTGAGTCCAGAAACAGTCCCTGCAGGAGGCCCTCCCTGATTGTAGGTCCAACTGCCCTGCTGCTTAGTGCTGTCAACTAGAGTCACCTGAAAGAGAATCTCAGCTGGGGAACTGTCCAGATCAGACCGGCCTGTGGGCATGTCTATAGGGCACTGTCTTGATTGCTAGTTGATGTAAAGTCCAGCCCACTATGGGTGGCACATTCCCTGAGCAGGTGGTCCTAGACTATATAGGAAAGCTAGCTGAGTATAAGCCCTCAAGTGAGCCAGCAAGCAGGTTCCTCACGGTCCTGTCTCAGTTTTTGCTTGGGTTGCTGCCTTGACGTCCATCAATGATGGACCGTGACCTGGAAGTGTAAGTCACAGAAACCCTTACCTCCCCTAAGGTCTCAGTATTTGTCACAGCAGCAAAAACACAGGCATACCTCCTTAGCCAGTCGTCGAGCCTCATAGTAGGGCCGGGCCTTCTCAATACAGCTCCCCAAGTGAGAGCCCTGAGTGTTAAGCTTTCTTGCAGACTCCTGCAGGATCCTCCGATAAGTGGTCCTGGCCTCCTGGAAGGGAAGATACAGAGCAGGCATACAGGTCTCAGAATCTCATTTCTAGACACACCACTGTCTCAACCTAGGAAAGCACAAATAGAGAAATCCCCAGAGACCAACCCAAGGGCGTGAGAAATGAGACACTCACATCTAGCTGGAGCTCCACCTGGTTGATCTCCTCACTAGCCTGGTTCAGATGTTCCAGCTCCTCCTGCCAAAGAAGGGTGTGAGTTAGAACAGGCGCGAGGAGCCTCAAGTGAACTACACTAGGCAGGGAGGAAAAACAGAGAGAGAGTCCCAGCAGACTGGGGAGCAGAGTGAGTCACTTGAAAAGGGCTAAGAAATGCAGGAGGGACTGTTCCGGCGGCACCCTGTCCAGGCCAGAGCACAGTCTCATGTAATCTTCACAGTTCCACTTAACTGAGTAGTCAGATTGCAAGGATGAGGAAACCCCAGTTCAGGGAATGCGGTCCTACCACACACAGAGCAGCAGCACTGAGCCTCACTCTCCACCAGAACGCACTACTTCCTCTTGATGGGGGAAATTTTCTAGAAGATAAAGGATTCTCCTTCCTGGGCCAGGAGGGTCACACACTTAGTACACGCTTACTACATACTTACTGCTCAGTACTTAAAAAAATGTGAGCACGCTGGTGGCACACGCCTTTAATCCCAGCAGTCGGGAGGCAGAGGCAGGTGGATCGCTGTGAGTTTGAGGCCAGCCTGGTCTACAAGAGCTAGTTCCAGGACAGGCTCCAAAGCCACAGAGAAACACACCCCCCCAAAAAAAAATATGAGCACAGAGCCTGGAGAGATGGCTCAGGGTTTAAGACTACATGTTGCTCTTGTGGAGGTACCAGGTTCAGGACCCAGCACCCACACGGCAGTTCACAAGCATCTGCAAGTCCAGCTCCAGGGGATCCAGTGCCCTCTTCTAGCCTCCAAGGGCACTGCATGAACATGGTCCACATACATATATGCAGATAAGACACATACATAAAATAAATACATCCTTTGAAAAGAATGTAGAAAATAGAGAAAAAAATGATGAGTGGAGCTGGAGAGATGGCTCAGAGGTTAAGAGCACCGGAGGAAGGAAGGAAAGAAGAGGGAGGGAGGGAGAGAGGCAGGCAGAATTTAGAACACAGCACACACAGAGGTGGTGACTCCCATCAGTGAGCAAAAGGTTCTTGGCAGCAGTAAACCTGTGTGAAAATGGGTACAGGGGCCCCCTAGACCGCAGGATCACCCACCTGGGCTAGAAAAAGCTGGAGCAAGTTGCCTGGAGCCCCTCTTCCCAGCAAGAAGGCAAAGTAGAGCAAGTGCTCCAGGGAGACAAGTTGAGGGGCACAAAGAAAGACCCGTGAAACAGGCACCATAGGAAGAGCAGAAAATAGAGACCCAATTGGCAAAGTGAATCCCTAGAGCCTGGGGCCACTGAGTCTGAGATGTAAGATGACAAATCCGAGCAATGGAAGGAAAGCTGGAGGGATCACAGAAACAGAAGTAAAAGCTATCTACTGTGTTCCAAGAGGAAGAAGAGGGGAAAGACCCCAAGGAAATGCAGGACACAGAAACACAAGGGCTTGTTGGATGATCAAGATGAAGACCAAAGACCAGGGAAGGGAAAGGTTCCAAGAGGTTTTTTGACCAGATCCCATCCAATGCAATATAACTTTTCCTACCTATTCATTTTTCTAATTATGAGTATAGGATGAGGGGTATGCATGTGAGTGCAGGTGCCTGCAGAGGCCAAGGCATCAAATTCCCCTAGGGTTACAGCTGGTTATGGGCTGCCCAGCATGGGTGCTGCGAACTTAACTCAGGCCCCTGGAAGAGTAGTACATGCCCTTAACTACTACTAAGTCATCTCAGAAGCCGCCCCCTTCCCCCGTGCAATGATCTGGTAGTAGCAAGGAGGACTCTCAGGAGAAAAATCACTAGACGTACTAGTTGGAATGTCTCACTGGTCCCTGGGCCTGAAAGAAGAGCTTGGAACCACCCTAGATCTCTCAGTGATGGGACAGAGAGCTAAGAAAGGTGCTGGCTACAAACCATTCTCCCTTGCCTAAGAGATCACATTCAATCCCAGATCCTGGGAATCTGAGGATACCCGTTAAGAGTGCTGGGCTGTGCCAAGGGCTCTGCATCAGAAATGCCAGGTACTTAGTCACAGGCTCCACAGGGCAGGTGCTCCACTCCAGGTGCTGCCTCCACCAGTCCATGCAGTCTGCCTGTTGTTCATCCATGACAGCCATTAGACAGCAACTCCACCATCTTGCCCCCTCTGCACAGATGTGATGTTGGCTACCATTTGCCTGGCTTGGCCCTTCCAGCAACCCAGTGAGGGGGGTTGGACTGGAATGAAAGAGCTCACTTATTTCATAAACAGATGCACCCGTGCACACTTTGAAAAGACACTGAAAAACTAAAAGTACAGGAAACTGCTCCCATGTTTCCAATAAGTTCCGAGACAGACGGGCTATACAGAGAAATCC
>NC_022014.1:40428967-40467450 GCF_000317375.1 Microtus ochrogaster
TGTAGACCAGGCTGGTCTCGAACTCACAGAGATCCGCCTGCCTCTGCCTCCCGAGTGCTGGGATTAAAGGCGTGCGCCACCACCACCCGGCTCATCAGAAAGAAAGTAGAGCTGAACATGGTAGCACAAGCCTATAATCCCATTCAGGATGCAGAAGCAAAAGGATCAGGAGTTCAAAGTCAGCATGAGCTATACAGTGAGTTCAAGATCATCAACTACATGAAACACTAACTCGCAAAACAAAACAAAACAAAACAAAAGAAGGCAGAGAAAACCAGAGGGAGCCAGGCCCATCCTAGCACCACCAATCCCTCTGCCCAACACACCCACTCCTTCCACTAACCCTCTTTCCAAAAGCTGGAGGACTTGAGGAACTCCAATGTTCCAGTGAAACCTTGATGGAGACAAGATGACCTTTTCTGAAGGGGTAAACAGATACTACAGGCAGATACAGGCGAGTCTCCAGTCTACTTCCAGAGGCATCCCACCAGATGACAGACAAGAGCTACCTGCCTGTCAGCCATGGAAACCCAGCCCCACATTATGGAGCCTCACCCTGAAGATAAGCATTTCCAAGAAATTCAAAAAATTCCAAAACAGGTCAGAGCCCTACCTCTGGGCCACCCCTTGCCTAGTGGACTCGGCCCCGGCTGTGCTTTAATTTCACATCTTATTCTGTTCGGCAGTGTAAATGAAATGTTTTTGAAAACTCCCTAGTGGGTTTTGATGGATCTGTTAATGGGGACACATTAAATGTGTTGAGAATTCCGAAAATCAGACACTCCCTGAAAGAGCTGAGGCACATTTTCCAAGCATGCACTATCAACTCTAAAATAAACGCCGAACACTTGCTAACTCACCTCCTCGGCACCAGAGAATACAAACACAGAAGGCAAAATGTTGTGGCCACCACCTCAAAACTGCAGTATTCCTCCTACCAGGCTGCTTTTTCCTACAGCAAAGTCTACAAAGTCAGGCTGAAGAACTGACCTATCTGTGCCTGTGTCATTAAATGAGGCGAAATGTGGGGCCTTGCTTCCGTGTGCAGCCTACCACACTCTACTAAGTGCAGTAAGGTTTAGCAGGAGAGACTAGCCCCTCTAGCGCAGGTCACACTGCAAGCTCCCTGGAGGCAAAGCTGACCTTATGCGCCCTCAGGGCGTCCAACACTCCCTCCCAGAGCGCAACTGTCAGAACTGTGGAGGCAGAAATGTCCCATCAGCACCAGCACCACACTAAGAACTGCGGGTCTTAGTCTACCTGATTACATTTCTACAGGGACTCTGGTGGTTACCTTTTGGGCATGCACTATCAACTCTAAAATAAACGCCGAACACTTGCTAACTCACCTCCTCGGCACCAGAGAATACAAGCACAGAAGGCAAAATGTTGTGGCCACCACCTCAAAACTGCACAATCGTGCCTCTCCATTCTACTTCCTTTGCCTCCATGATTTCTGGGAAAGTACACAGGACAAGAGGCGAGAAGAAGATGGAAGAAGGCAGGAGAGAAGGCTTCTCCAGAGCAGAGCAGGGGATGTTTCGGGAAGGTATAAGAAGTGCATTATACGCCCTCTCCTCGAGGAACAGATAGAGCTCCTTAACGATCTATAAACACTACCAAAGAAACAAGCAAAAGTATTTGTAAAAAAAAAAAAAAAAAGGAATTCTATACTTCTGTGCACAGTGAATGGGAGCTGTGCAAACCAGACAAATCAAATCCCCCACTTTATAGACAAATTAACTCAAAAAAAAAAGTTAACGTTCTCAACAATCACAAATCATGGGGCTGAGGCAGAGGCTCCAGACTTTTTTGGGTGTTTTCTCAGTGGAGGACAAGTCTTTAGAATGAGCATGAGAAGCTGAGCTGTTTAAAATTCAGCACCATGAAGTACAGCAGAAATAAAATACTGACTCATGCCAGAAAAGACTAGCTCACCAAATCCTTCATTACAAGCACACAAACAGCCCCAGAGAAGCCTTACTACACACCACACACACACACACACACACACACACACACACACCAAAACCAGCTTTGCTTTCTTTGCAATTCATTGGCATTACCCAGTTAAGGTTTGTTGACAGACAAGCCCAGGAAGTCAAGCATTAGGATGCTCTGGCTACCTAGAAGGAGATAAATCACTACCCCAAGTAACAGAACCTCAGAGACGCAACCTACCCAAATGGCATAGTTGGACCCCAAACACAAGTACATGCTGGCTACTATTTGCCCAAGAAACTTCCCTGAGTCCTCCTTAGACAGCACCCTGAAACACTACAGATAGCTCAGCTTCACCTAGCCAGCCATCTCCTCCACAACGCTCAGTCTCTTCATACCCACTTCCCTGATGTCTCTTACACAACCATCCCCACCTTACCAACTAGACTGGACACACTCCACGGCAATACACTGTTCTACCATTCTTTTGGTAAATCCACAATTCCAAGAGCCAGGAATGTATAATAAGGACTGATCCCAACTGGTCTAAATCCTTGCAATATAAGAGGCTTTCTGCTGGGCATGAAGGTCATACTTTTAATCCCAGCACTTGGGAGGCAGAGGCAGGCGGATCTCTGAGTTCTATGCCGCCATGGTCTAAAATAACCCTGTCTCAAAAAAAAAAAAAATACGGACAGAAATTTTTATAGTGCCTTTCAAATACCTAAAAGATCGCACAACTAGATTCTGAGACACTGCTGAGTAGGCAGAAAAATGGAAAGATCCCCTCACTTAGCCTCAAAACTGCCTCCCAATCTCAGTCACTTCCTCTTGCCTCCAGTAAATGCAAGAAGACGTCGGGGCTCCCAGCCCCTCTGCTTAGTCAGAAAGAAGAGCAATGGTTCTATGCCCTGAAGTGTACCGTCACCCAGCATACCCGGAGCAGGGCCCCGGCTCCCCATCAGCACTTCCATCGGCACTTGTCACGATAAACCACACTGCTTGGTGCGCTTACCTGTTTTCATTCCCCACCCCAGTGCACTGTGGGAGAGTAAGTCTAAGGCCCCTCTCCTCGGACATAGTCTCTTCAGCGAGTCTGGAACCTGGGCTTCCCTGCCCCCCATCCACTCGGCCTTCTCACCTGTATCCTAGGATCCAGTTCTTCCTCCTCTCTGGGGGACAACTTGGTCTCACTGCTGCTGCTTCCACCTCCTCCAGGCTCCTCTGCGACCGGGCTCCTAGGGACTTCATCCTCAACCACCTCTGGCCGCAGTTCCCCCTGGGGAGTCTCTCGGCCTCCTGGAGCCTTTTTGAAATCAGCCATGCTGGCTGGAAGAGGGCAGAGCCCTATGCACGAGAGAGGGCTGACATGCTGGGACCAGGGCCCCAGCTTGAGGCTTCCTGGGCTTTGGATGTCAAAGAGAAGGGCTTCTCTTCTCAAAGGCAGGGGGGAAAGGAGCACAAGACGAGCCTTGCGCTCGGTTAGAGGCTGAGATTCAAAGTGTTGGCGAGGTCCCTATAACTAAAGCCTGGTCTGTGCGAAAGTTCTTCACACCCCACCACAGGGAGTCCACCGAGAGACCCCAGCAGCAACAGCCCCAAATCAAGGAGCAAAGGGGGCCTGGATCCTGGGCCGAGGCCTACGAAGAGGAGCACCATTCGGGAGGGTGGAGGCAAGCGCCTCCAGGCTGCGGTGGCAGATGGAGAGACGGCTAAGTCCGAGCAGAGGCTAAGAGATGAGCCTCTGGGGAGCTGCAGGAGAAACAAAGGCCAAGTTATATATGATGTCAGCATCAGAACCTTGGCCAGCAGCCTCTTCCAAGTCCTGGGTCTCCCAAAGACACCACAGTATCCCAAACACACACTTGTGTGGTCCGACCAGTCCCCACCTCAACTTCTTTCCTCAGGCCTCAAGGACTTGAGGTCCGACTCTGCCCCTGTCCCTGTTCCTCTCACTCCAGCCCGTCCCTAGTCAGCATCTTGCAGACTCCCCTCTGAGCCCCCACCCTCTCATCCACTCCCTCCTTCGATCCAGCCGGTCCCCCACCACCCTCTCCGGCTAAGCAATTCACCTTCTAAGCCTCTCAACCTCGCCTCACCAGTCCTGCGGACCATCGGAGCCTCTAGGCTCCAACCCCACACTCTTCCGCAGTCCCAAGGCCTGAGTTCCAGTCATCCCTAATGACCAAGAGCAAAAAATCCCCGTCCTGGCTTTACCTCAGTTTACCTTGTTGTGCGGGGAGCGTCTAGGGAGCAAACAATCTTCCCCCGCCCTCCCCGCAACAAGACTGTCCAACCAAAAACGCCCCGGCGGAGAGGAAACGGAAATATGCCATCGCGTAACAACGCTATCCCTCCCTTCCTCACTGACAAGCATAGCCCTGTGCGGGCTCAACGTCCGGAAGGCTGGCCTTCAGTGTCCGTACAAGATGGCGCTGCTCTTTGTCCAACATCGCCTTTCCTGGCTCCCAGTTCATCCCCACCGAGTCTAAGTGAAATGAATGCCTGAATATGAGATTCTGAGGAAAACTACAGCGGGTGATGGGGACCTAGAGTCCCTCCCGACCAGGAAAGTGCTAGCAATAGAGTCGTAAGAGAGCAGACATCTTGCTTTACGGCATAGAGGCGGTGACTCCGGACGGTCCCTTCCAAACTGAACCGGAAGTGGTGTGTGTGCTTCTGGCTTCGGCGGCTTCGGCTCTCTCGCACCTGGGGATTGCTATTAAAAACAAAAGTCTTTGTCCAAAAGTGATTTCTCTCCCTTCAGTGAAACCGGCGGACTCTGTGTCAGGAAAGGTGAGCGAAACTCCCGCTCCCTCCCTGCCGCCGGCGGCGTCGCTCCCACTAAGTGGCTGGCCTCACTGGGCGCCAGCTACGCCGTGAATGGCGGGGATCTCAGCGTTGCTCGCTTTGAGGAGGAGGACGAGGCTCGAACTAAGCCCAGTGTATCACTCCCTACTCCATAAATGGGTGGTCTGGATGCCCCTGCTACTTAGGCAAAGACAGCAGCTAAGAGCTGCAAGGTGGGGTCTTTGCTTGGTGCTGACTGCCTTAGCCGGGTCAGGCTTTTCCCTGGAGATGAAGCACGCCCCTGGGCCAAGTTCTCTTCCCATTGGGTTCTGTCCAACACAGCCCGTGTTTGGTAAAGCAGTTACAAGATTTTGTCTAGTCAAGAGTTGCATTCCTAATTGCGTAGGGGTCATTAGGTGTTTTAAGGGGAACGTGAATGAGGAAGGAGAACGGGGGTTCCGTAGTCAGAGAAGGGAAAGGAATTACAGAGCTGCTCACTGTAGATGCTATAAGCCAGCGTGTTTCTAGTTGACAGTTACGTTAGGATTCTTCTCCGTGTTAAAAAGTATTGCGTGGTTTGTTAAAGAACAGTCAGGAAGACTGTCTACGGATTGTAGAACGAGATGCAGGGGCCAGTGCAGTGGGGGAGAGATTGGACTCCAACTACAGCGTGAACAAAAGGTTCAAAGCCAAAGATCGGTGTTGGGGGTCAGTGGATGGAATGTTGATAAGAGGGAAAAGTAGGGTCAAACGGGACTGGTTACGCCAAAGTGGATTCTTGCTGAAAACAACCCTGGAAGGTTTGTGTCTATACCGAGGATCCTGACGTGCAGGATGGGTAGAGGAGTGGTCTTGTTAAACTTACTGCACAAAATTCCTTATTAAAACCAGGTTTGACAAGATAGTGTGCAGGTGGTCCTAGAGAAGGGGTCAGAGACCCGACTAAAGTTAGACCAAAGGATCGTTTTCATGTCTCTAAGACCAGGAGATGGAGGCCCTGTCTTTCCTAATGACTACCTTGCAAAGATATGTGTGGATACCCCTAAACTGTAAGAAATACGTACACTACCATAAGGGGACAAAGGAAGGATTCAAAATTGTAGCCCCTTTTTAGTAAGTGCTCTGAGAAAAGTAACTTCGGGACCCGTTATTATTAGCAACCAGGTGTTGCCCAAAATAAACAGCACATTCTCCTGGCATTGTGCTTTCTCAAACTGGCATTTCAATGGGACATAAGAGACTAGGTCATCCTAGGGACAGGACTGTTAGTGCTGTCTCCAAAAAAGTAAAACTGGAGTGAGGGAATACAGTTCAGCAATACAGCCCTTGTCTAGGTTCTGAGTTCAGTCCCTAGCACTGCACAAGGTGGAAGTTTTAATTTTAAAAATTCTTCTATTTAGATTTTGTTTATCCTCTGTATGAATGTTTTGCCTGCCTTTATGTATGCGAATCACATGCGTGCCTGATGCCCCCAGAGATCAAAAGAGGACATTGGATCTCCTAGAACCAGAGTTATGGATGCTGTGAGCCGTCACATGGGTGCTGAGTCCAGGTCCTCTGCAAGAGCCAGTACTCTTAACCACTGTGCCATTTCTCCAGCTCAGAAAAACTAGCTGCTGTTGTTGTTATTATTACTATTATTTTATTTTATTTGGCTTTTTAAGACAGGGTCTCACTTTGTAGCTCTGGCTGCCCTGAAACTCACAGAGATCCACTTCCCTCTGCCCCTCCCTCCCCAAGTGCTGGGATTAAAGGCATGAAGTACCACACCTGGCGAAAAACTAGTTTTTTTTTTTGATTTATTTATTTATTATGTAGACAGCATTCCTTCCATGTATAACCGCACACCAGAAGAGGACGCCAGATCTCATTATGATGGCTGTGAGCTACCATGTGGTTGCTGGGAATTGAACTCAGGACCTCTGGAAGAGCAGTCAGTGCTCTTAACCCCTGAGCCATCTCTCCAGCCCCTGAAAAACTAGTTTTTAATGAAGATAGTTTAGGGTCTGTTGTGAGGGAAATAAAAGATAGCAACAAAGGTCTGGGCTGGTGAGAGGCCCAACGGATAAAGGCATTGCTGTGCGAGCCTGACAACTTGATTTCTTTCTTGGGAGGACTCGACTTCAATTCCCAGAACCCACATGGTGGTGGCTCACAACTATCTGTAACTCCAATTCTAGGGGATCCAACATCCTTTTCTGGTCTGTGGGCATTGAATGCATGTGGTACAATGCATATATACATACATTTTTAAATTTTTAAAAATATAAATTCTAAAAGCCTTAAAAAGAGAGAAAGAGAGGTTATCTATGTCAGGCCAGGGGCAGAAAAAGGACCATAGAGGGCTAGCAGCAGCAGGTTGTAAAGAATTTTTTTCAAATGGTTTCACTGTATTCTGGGCCTGGAAGTGCCATGACCCTCTGCCTCAACTCTGTAAGCATTAGTATAGACATTATTATTCCCCTAACATTACTGTTTGCCTGATTTCATCCTTAAAGACTAGGACATCATGAACTTGTGAGTTTTTTTTCAAAGGGGCTGATCTTTAAATACCTGATCAGTGTTTCATCCTTGCTCTGTACCAGTCCATGGTGCTTCTGTGCTACTGATCGTTCTTCGTAGTCAGTTTACTTACAAAAGTGTAAAAAGAAACATTAGTCTTTCTGTAGGAATAAGTGTTTGACACCTTGAAGTTGACTAAACTTGATAAGCAGCAGGAACCCCAGTCACTTTTTAATTAAGTTTATTACTAATAAGAGCTAGAGAGATGGCTCAGCAATTAAGAGTAGCGTGCTGTTCTTTGAGAATGAATTCAGTTCTTAGCAACCTATGTCAGGAAGCTCACAATTATAGCCTTGGGGGAGTCAGTGCACATACACATACCCACACACATAGACATAATTAAAAATAAAAACCTTTCTTGAAAAGATTACTGTCTAGCTTAATTTAAAAGATAATTGTCAAGGCATTAGAATCACTTGTATTGTTAATGTTATTTATAAGTTTTTGCTTATCTTCTTTAATTTCCTGAAAGCTATTTTGATGTACTTTCCCATTAATAACGAGATTAATAAAAACCTTCATTCTGTAATTCAGAACTCAGTTAACCCATTCTTTCTGTTCTAGTTCTAAATTACTGTATTTCACTTTGCTGTACTCGGTTCTCTCCATCTTAGAAACTCAGCTGACCACTATGAAGTTACTTAGAAAAGAATTGAAACAGGAGCAGACATGTTTTGCATGTGTCCGAAATTGAAACACATAATGGGAAACATATTTAGTGATATAGTAACATGCTGAATAAACTGAATTCCACCTTTACACAGTAGTAACAGCAAGCCTTCTACATTCACAGGCTTCACAGGATACAGCTGGTTCTGCCATTCCCACTGAGGGATACTCTCACTCTTGGGTATGGATAGGGCCTGTGATATTCTATTTATATTCTATTAGCCAGCCATGTGCAGACACCCTGGCACCAGGAAAAGCTCGTGAGTAGCTGAGCATGTAGCTCTGTGATAGAACATTTGACAAGCATATTTAAGGGTCTGGGCTCACATCTCAACCTACAGAAAAAGAGGGGTCACATGATTTGTGAACTCTCCCAAAATCTTTACCCACTCCATTTCCTAGAATTCTTGCCCTGCTCCACTCAGCAAGCTTTACAGCTGGGATTTAACATTTTGTCTGCTCTTGCCCACATTAGACAAGAGCTATCATTAGGGCCACCCAGAAAATACACAACACTAGCAAAATGGGGGTGTCTGTGTACAATTTTGATAATCTCTACGAGCATATATAAACAAAATGTTTTGCATACTGATTCTACTTCTGCAGCACTCTGTTCAGAGAGTCTTACAATCTCTGGGCAGGTCCCCGATTTGCAGTCCCTGATAACTAAAGCTCAGTGGGACATTTGAAGAGCTAACATAAATATCTGGTTCAGTGGAAGGAAGTAGTTTCAGTTCACAGGTGTTCATCAGATTTTTGTTCTAACTTCACTCTTAATTGTGCTTCATTCTTGAAAATAGTTGCTCATCTGTAGCTGCTGACATGAATAAGGTGAGTGGTGGGTGTGTCTACAAAGATAAACCTATAAACATCAGACACAATCAGATTTTCCTTTAACTTGGATGTCATATTGCAAGTCTGCATTCCATTTGAAAAGTGGCAGGTAATGTAGTAACTGAAAAGAGAGAAGGATGGTGTACCAAAATGAAGTTTTCCAGTTGTTTTTCCTTACCATATCTCCCTTGATAAGCACCTGATTGGGCAGTTTGTCTGTATATAATGCCTTTCAAGTCACAGTCTTAGAAAACGTACACGAATTCCCTGCAAATTAAGCCTAGCACCTCAACCAAAACGTAGCCACTGTCCATTGTTTGCTGGATGGGCATCCTTCATATGTAGTTTGTCTCTGGAGTTCTGCTGAATTTTTATTTATTTTGCTGTGGCGGAGGCAGGTAGTCAGTTTGGAGTCACCCTCGTCTGCATATCGAGTTCCAGACCAGCCAGGGCTACATAGTGAGACCATCCCAAACCAAAGCCTGCCTGTTCTGCAATAAGAGTTCAAACCCCAATAATCGCTGCCTTTCACTCAAGTCACCACGAGCATATGTAGCATCTGGTGGTGCCAGCTTCTCTGCCTGCACCTAGAAAATAACACCCTGGAAACCACCATAAAACTGAGCCCACACGTACAGACAAACAAAGCCATATTTTTATGTTGTGCGACATTTCAATCTGTTGTCTAAAAAGTAAACTGAAGTCGCTACAAAAGAAATCACACACACACAAAAACAACTTTTAAGCAACACTTGTTATTTCAACACAGAGTCCTCTTTTCACATCTGATACTGTTGTAATACACCCTGACAACGAGCAACTAAATGGAACAAGACTTTATTTTAGCGGACAACTCTAGGTTTTATATATAGTGCCATTATTACTGCGGAGGACGCAGAGCAGCAGGAACTTAAGGCAGCTTATTGCCCCGTCCGCACAGCCATGACCAAAGAGAAAGGATGCATCAAGCTTTCTCTTAGTCGTCTCTCAAAACCTGCACAGTGCAGAACCCAACCTCTGTGAAAATGTCTCACAGGTTTGCCCACGGGTCAACCCAATCCATATAAGACCTCGTTGAGACTGTCTTCTCAGGTGACGTTATGTCCTATCGAATTGACAAAACTAACCATTACAGATTCTCGGGTAGCCTATGCTGGCTAGGAATTGCAGAGGCAAGGGATGACTGAATTCTGATCCTCCTGCGTCCACTTTTGGTGTGCTCGAATTTTCAAGCCTGCGTACGACCAATCCGTTTTATGTGGTGCTGGTAAAGAAATTCCGGTACTTGGCTAATCCAGCAGTCTGCCACCTGGGCTAATTCCCCAGCAGGTTCCTGATTGGGGTTGATCCGCTTTCTAGGTGTCCTAGGCTGCATGCCTTCGTGAGTTGGACCCCTGTGCTCTGCAGTGTTGGGAGCCGTCTCCACTGGCACTGGTCTCAGCCTGAGGCAGCTAGCCAGCAAAACAGGAGTACCGCTGTCCCTGGCAGTGCTCTTGGGCAGGTCATTAATCTATAGGAAAGATTAATCAAGATAGTGGACATCCGGTCTGGCCTCGCTGTGTAGGAAGATAGGAACTTGGTGACAGATTAGGGCGACCGGCCTCCCTCGGGTAACCTGCTACGGCCCTGACCCGTCTCCAGGTGGCCCTGGGCTCGGCGCCCTTTCTTCTGAGTGGCAGGAAGGGACCCACGTACAGACACCCGAAAGGGAGACAGGTTAGCAGGTGTCGCGGTCAACAGGTCGGCGTCCTGTGCTAACTTCGCCCTCAGGTCAATAGTGCGCTTGCGCGGGATCGACGCCCCCCAGCAACCAGCAACAGCGATGTGGTGACCCTGCAGGCAGAGCAGGCCAATCAGCATGCTGTCTTCTGGCCCCGCCCCGCGTTGCGCCCGCCCCTTCCTCCGCATGCTGAGCCCTGCACCGTCTGCAGCGCGTAGAGGTGAACGCGGCTCGGAGCTGCCCCCGGCGACTGGTGAGGGGGCTGAGGGCCTCAGGGCAGGGCGGGCGGGGCCGCGACCCTCGACGGCTGCCGTCTCCCCTCGACCCGGGATCCAGCGGCCTGGACCGGAGAGCGACGAGCGGCACAGGCGCAGTGGAACAGTGCGCCTGCGCAGGCCGCTCCGGGACGGTCGTGCTGTCCGGCCGCGCGTCCGCGAAGTCGTGCGCCTGACGGATCGGGTCACGGGGAGACGACAGCCTCCGGCCTGTAGTGACGGCCCCAGGGGACCCGAGGAAGCGGGGGCCGCGCACCCCGCACTTTCGCATCACTCGGGGGGCGCCTGCACCCGCCCGTGGCTCAGGCAGGCCCGCGTGCGCCTCCGCGGTGGGAAAGGATTCTTGCGGCCGAGCGAGAAAGCCAGAAAGACCTGGCAGGCTGTCGGCCAGTAAGTTAAGCCCCGGATTCAGGTCCGCCTAAATAAGGGCGGTCTTGAAGAGTAAATCACGATTGCCGCGCAGCTTCAGTTCTCAGGCTTATGGCTGCTTTGACCTTGTCCTTTTCCTAGAAAACGATCCCGGTTTCCTGTATTGAGTTAGCCCAGGCTGCGGGCACAGGTAGCCTAAGTCCTCTGCTCAAGGTCGCACAATTAGTCACGGAAGAGCCAGAATCTGGATGCTTGCCTTTCTCTTCCCTCTGTGCAGGTGTGTCAACATAAAAACGAAACTCCCCAAAGGTAATGTGAGATGTAGGCAGGCTACAGCAGAATTGGGGAGATACCTGCTGGGAGGTTTAGATGCTGTGTGATTATAGTCTTAGCTTTCAGGTTCGTGGAAGCCAATAGTATACGTTAATGTCTTCCAAAGGCTTTACCTGATGATTTAAAGGCTGTTAGATAACAGAGGTGAGAGATAAATGGCTATTAAGGCTGATGGAAGATGGCAGGGCAATGGTGGTGCATGCCTTTAATCCCAGCTCTCTGGATCTCTGAGTCACAAGCCAGTCTGGTCTACAGAGTGAGTTTCAAGACAGCCAGGGCTACACAGAGAAACCCTGTCTTGCGGGGAGGGTGGGAAGCCAAGATAAATTTATCACCCCTACCAGTCTTTCAGCCTCAGTAACAGTTGGGTTGTTTTTGTTGTTGTTGTTGTTGTTATTTTAAAAAAAAAAACACTTAAGAAATGAGTTCCTGTATCATGTTATTAGCCACCATGATCCAGGTAGCAAGTTTGAGGACAGCTTGACGTGAGACCTTGTCTCAAAAAAAAACAAAAAAAAAAACATATATGACCTAAAGTAAAGGTAGCCAATGAGAAAAATCTGCAAACAAAAGGTATGGGAAGACTGATTTTGGTTTGAGATTTACTTTATGAGTTTGAGTGTGTGTGCGCACGTGTGTGTATGAACTCACCCATGGAGGTCAAAAGAAAGCATCGGGTCTCCTGAAACTGCAGTTATAGGCATGTGAGCTACCCTATGTGGGTGCGCAGAAGAAACCAAAGTTTGGTGCTTTGCCAGAAGATCAGGCATTCTTTTTTTTTTTTGCTTTTTCGAGACAGGGTTTCTCTGTGGTTTTGGAGCCTGCCCTGGAACTAGCTCTTGTAGATCAGGCTGGTCTCGAACTCACAGAGATCCGCCTCCCCCTGCCTCCCAAGTGCTGGGATTAAAGGCGTGCGCCACCACTGCCCGGCTAAGATCAGGCATTCTTAAAATCACTGAGCCGTCTTTCCACGCCCATGGTATAGGTTTTAATTCCTCTCTGGTGACCTACTTTGCTTCTAAGTTAGTAAAGGATAAGAGTTTCCTAAATTGATGCATTATAAAGGATCTTAGGTCAGGTGGCTGATGAAGGACTATTAGGAGGACTAAAGATAACACAAGATGATTTGGGCTCTCCTTCTGCAACATTCCAAGTCTTTATAATCATTCCGCATATGTGTGGCTTTTCCAGGGAACTTTACAGGTTGCAGTACCAACTCAGTTATCTAAGGCAGAGAATATATAATATATATGGTGGATGGGACTATAGAGAACAGATTTGAAAGAGCTGGATAATAGACTAATACAGCCACTTGACACAAAGTACCATTTTAGCTTTTTTGTATGTTGGTGATCCTTTAAGATTTGATCACCTGGTAATGTTTTAATTGAGTTTGTATAAGTAAATTCCATGATATTCACAATGACAGGCCCACATTTTTCTGGACTTATCCCATTGTTAATTGGCACATGATTATACATCTTTTTTTTTTTTTTTTTTTTTACAGCCTAGAGTGTGTTATTTGTGTCCAATTCATTGGTTGTCCCAGAGAAAATGCAAGAGACTGCTCGTTGCTTCTGCCATGTTCTCCCTGTTCTGAGATGTCTGGCCTTCAGTTTTGCCCATTTGTTAGAGAGACAGAGGATAAGCTCTTGGTGTCAGTGTTTTTTTTTTTTACCTACCTACATACTAATCTCTAACCTTCCCAGAATTCACAATCTTTGTAAAAGCAAAACTTTTGATTTGTATTTGGATCAGGATCAGACTTAGTTCTTGAGATGGAAGCAGTTGTCACTCCTGTTTCTGCCAGCTCCTTGAATATGTCACACTGGCCATAAACCATCCAGTGAGAAATGGATAATTGATTCAGGGTCCAGGACCACAGTGTCTCTCAGCTCTCTAGAGGTTGGAAGAATCCAAGTGAAGAGTCACTTTCCCTGGAGAAAGCCACAGTCCATTCCTGCTCCTGGTTCCGTCCCCTCATTTGAGTTTCCTGGGTAGGGTCCTAAGGTTATTGTAGCTGAATCTTGGGTGAAACATTATCCTAGTTATTCTTTATCAATAAGAATGCAGGAGTCAGATAGTGGGCAAGAACCTGAAGGAGCAGAGAAGCAGAGAAGCTACTAGTAATCTACCTGCTCCGCTCCTTCCATCTAAGGGCTGAGATCCCTCTCTATCCCGCCTTACTACTTTCCTGTCCAATCTGTCTACAGTCCTCCAAAACCTCTGTGGTTAATTTTGATCATCTGTGGCTAGCTCAGCCCTCTGACTCCCAACAAGCTTTATTTGTTAGAACATGATCAGAATATCATACATTTCCCCCTTTTTGTCTAAAAAAGAAGGAAAATTATAACTAACATAGTAAAACTATATACAGTACATATAATAACTATGTACATGTGAAAATTACATTAATAATGTCCAGTCCATTTGCATTTGACAAATTCAGAGAAAATCCTCCATTATCTATTTTGATGAGTCCAAAAGGCTGTACCTAATTCACTTTCTATTCTAACTTGCATTACCAAAACTGTCTTTTAATGTCTCTCAACCTTACACACTATTGTGAGTTTCTTTTCTGAATTTGGTAACAAGGAAAACAATAGCTATAACTGTCTAATCTCCGACTCCCATCAGAGACCTGAGGTTTAGTACTACTGAAGTAAACAGAAAGGGCCAAGCAATCAACTTCCAAAACTAAGAAATGACAGAAACAGTTGGATATCTGGAGAGTCACCCAAGATACCTCTATAGCTTTGGGACATCCATCTTCAGCCTGTAGGCCTAGGATATCTGACAGAGTTTTCTGTGACACGGGGATTTTTAAGAACTGCCCCACTTTGTCTCAGCAAAGTTCGGCAGTCACTTTCTTTTGTGTCCTGCTTGTCCAATTTGAACACCATACTGTCAGCAGTTAAAGCAAGGGCAGTTGTTTGCCCAGTGGCTAACTTTTGCCACAAGGAAAAGAAGCTCCATCTGGAGTTTTTTTAATCCACATCATTTTCTCTGAAGTAGACTGGTGCTGCCAGAAGCAGATGTGTCTTACTGTCATTTAAAGAACTATTTTATTAAAATATCTTAAATGCCATATTCTGTAGATCTCTGAAGTGTTTGAAGACCACCTGTCTACCTAAAATATATCTCTGTTTGACCTTGAAAACATACCTAATATCACTACAAGTTTGTAATAAGTGAATAGTTTGTAATAATAATTTTCAAAGACTAGAAGTTTATATTACATTGTTGAAGGAGCTGTATATGTAAAAAACCTTATAGAGTAGAAACGTAGGTACAGTAGGCTCTAACAAAAATAAATTTATATCAATATACAAAAATAAAACAAGAGTACAAACATCTAGTATAGCAAAAATAACCAATTTTTTATCAATATACAAAAATCCATACCAATGTAAAATATTTAGACTGGTAGTGCTTTTTTGGTTTAAAAGTAGATTTAACACTGGGGAGGCAGAGGCAGGTGGATCTCTGTGAGTTCGAGACCAGCTTGGTCTACAAGAGCTAGTTCCAGGACAGGCTCCAAAGCTACAGAGAAACCCCGTCTCAAAAAACCAAAAGAAAAAAAGTAGATTTAATAATCTACCCTTTTATCCTATATTTCTATATCCCCCTTTATCTTTTTAGAATGAGATCCCTGAATCTAACTTTCTTTGTTCAGCTTTTTTCTTGACCATTACTAATAACAACTACCATAACTCCCAAACAACAAAAAATCACCTACCCTCCCTCTTGGGAATGTAGGTATTATGTTCTTAGCCATGTGGCTCAGTACCTTTCTCAGAGGGGCAGCTCACTTGTTGCTTCTTTGGTAGTCTGGGCTGGAATTGGGGGAATGGGCTTTCTCCTTTCCAGCATTCTCCTGTGCTCATCGCCCCGCCTCTATTTCCTCTCTGGTTGACCCGCCTATACTTCCTGCCTGGCCAATTAGCATTTTATTAAAATACATGATTGACAGAATACAGACAGTTCTCCCACACCAGACCTTGGATGTTTGAATATTGACAGATATAAAAATAACTACCCAATAGGGACTATCAAGAAAACTGGATAGGTTCTGTAAGTAAGATGTACTAAATCATATTTCTAAATTTATAGAGCTGGTTTTGGAGTTGGACTCTGGCTCAGTACCTTTTACAGCGGGGCAGATCACATGTTGCTTCTTTGAAGTCTAGGCAGGAGTGGGGAAGGGCTTCCTCCTTCCCAGAATACTCTTCTCATCGCCCCACCTCTACTTCCTGTCTGGTTGACTCGCCTATACTTCCTGCCTGGCCAATCAGCGTTTTATTAAAATACATGATTGATAGAATACAGACAATTCTGCACCACAACTCCAAAGCCAGCTTTAATTTTTAATTGAACTACAAAAAGACCATTTGCAGAACAGCAGAAACAAACATTTGAGATTTATGGAATTTTATCCTGTTGGAAATGTGATATACTAAAAGGCAACTTACTCTTTTTCTGGGACACTTTCTCTGGATGATTTATCCTTTTTTCTTTTCAGATGCCTCATTTGTCCAGTGGTTTTCAGATTCCTGAGTTAGATGTCTTCATTCTTCTGAAAAGATAAAAATAAAACCCTGCCCCAACCCTAACTTTAAGGAATTTCCCTTTAGGCAAGTTATATCTGATCAAATGAAAAGCATCTGTTAGCCTTATAAGTTAGTTTCCATAGACTGTTCACACTGATGAAGATAGACTGTTCACACTGATGAAGTATCTATTGCCTCTTCTAATCAAAAGCTCTCTTCAGTTCGTATCTAATATTTATCAATTTTGATGGTATCCATGGTTTTTCTTCTCCTGTGGCCCCAACTTAACACATATCCTGGTCTCCATTCTGAGGTCAACATATCCTTAAAGTATACAGGTTGGTTTAATTCAGCATTATGTTCTATTATCCAGTATCTCTCCACAGCTGTCATTCCTTTCTCATTAGCATTTAAAAATTTTAAAGTTAATAAAGCGTTATACAATCTATCTCTGGAGTATCTTAATTACCCCTTTCTTTTTATTAAGCATATCTTTTAGAGTGCAATTATATCTTTCTATAACTGCTTGCCCTGTAGGATTTGGGGGTATACCTATAACATGCTTTATGTTATAATATGCAGAAATACTGTTTTATTTTACTAGAGATATCTGCTGGAACATTGTCAGTCTTAATGTATACAGGTATACCCATGATGGCCAAGACTTCTAATAGGTGTATAATTACAGAATCAGCCTTTTCAGAACTTAAAGCAGTTTTCCATTGAAATCCTGAATATGTAGCTGTGGTATGGTATACACATTTTAATTTTCCAAACTCTGCAAAATGAAACATCCATTTGCCAAATTTCATTTATTTGGTACCCTTTGTGTTACTTCCTGTAGGCAGTGGTGTTTGGTTATACAAAGAACAAGTAGGACATTGCCTTATAATTTCCTTGGCTTTTTGCCAAGTGATGAAAAAAAATTTTTTCAAACCCTTGCTATTAACAGGGTTCTTATTATGAAGTTCTGAGGCTTCTAACACTTTCCCACTAATGGTGATCAATTTCACCATTACTTTATACTATATGGCCTGATAGATCCCTATAGGATCTGATCTGTGTTTATTCGAGAGATGACTTATTTTATTTACTTATTTATTTTGGTTTTTCAAGATTGGGTTTCTCAGTAGCTTTGGAGCCTGTTCTGGAACTCACTATGTAGACCAGACTGGCCTTGAACTTATAGAGATCGCCAGTCTCCCCCCCCCGAGTGCTGGGATTAAAGGCGTGCGCCACCACCGCCCGGCTCGCATCCTTTCTCTTGAACCTCTGTCCTGTAACTAACTCTTGTAGACCAGGCTGGCCCACCTCTCCCCCCCCCATGTTGGGACTAAAGGTGTGTGCCACCACTGCCCAGCTCAAGGGATGATTTTTGTTTCTGATTATTTCTTATAATTGAATAAATAGCAAAGTTAATTTTAAATCATCTGGAATAAATTCAGAAGTTTCAGTATGTGAAACAACTCTTTTTTGCATACTGAGTCAGTAACTATATTAAGAAGTTCTGGAAAATTAATAATACCATGAGAAGATCATATAATTCTGACTTTTGAACAGAATTATAAGGGCTTTCAGACACTTTACTTAAATTTCCTGACTTATAGCCTGACTTTCCTGATTTGTTGGCATCAGAATGTAGGGGCTCCAGAAATTGGTATTCTCTTTACAGTGTGAGGAAAGATCCAATGTGTTGTCTTTATAAATGGAAGTCTCTTGATTTGGAGATATTTATTACTACTCTTTCCCAAAAAATTCCTGCAAACTCTTTGCCACTGTCCATTTTCTGTCCAATATGAGGAAATTTCAGCATTAGTAAAAGGTACCACAATTTCTCTTGGATCTACTAATTGATGAAGTCTCAATTTTCCTTTCAGAATCAACTCAGAAACTAGTTCTTTAATTTTTTACTGTATGGTAAAAATATCCATTGTTATATATTATCTTTTTTCTGCACTAGAATTTCAGTAGACGGTAAAATAAGCAGAGTACAGTCAAGCTGTGGATCCAGACAATCTACATGTACATTCTGCAAATTTTTTTCTTCCAAAGCCAGTTCTCTCTCAACCTCAGCTGATAATTTTCTTGTACTATGTAAGTCCTTATCACTTTGTAGTTTAGAAATAAATTACTTAATTCTTGGGTTGTCAATCCAATTGTGGGACATAACCAATTAATATCTCCCAGAAATTTTTGAAAATCATTGAAAGTTCATAATTGATCTCTCCTGATTTGTACTTTCTGTGGTTGAACTTTTTTGTAAACCTCTATTATATCCTTGGTAGAATTGATAGAATCTCCTTGTGGAGATTTATTTTCAGGAATAATTTATAATTCCCAATGTTACTTCGAACATTTTCTTTAAGGTATCTGCATCTGAATCAAATAGTAAGATATCACCCATAAAATGGTAAATTATAGATTGAAGAAACTGATTATGAATTATTTCCAATGGCTGCTGTACAAAATATTGTTACAAGGTTTAACAATTCCTTGTGGAAGAATCTTTCACTGATATCTTTTAACAGGTTGGGAACTGTAAGTAGGCACTGTGAAGGCAATTTTTTTTTTATATCCTGTTCTTGCAAAGGTATAGTTTAAAAAGAAGCACAGTCTTTTAAATCAGTCAGTATAATAGACCATCCTTTAGGTGATAGAGAAGGCAAGGGAATTCCAGCCCCATTAGCTGAATCACCTTATTAATAACCCTTAGATCTAGTACCATTTTCCGATTTCTTTTTAATAATAGTACAGGAGAATTCCAAGGATTGGTTGATTCTTCAGTATGTTGAGCATTTAGCTGTTCCTGTACCAGCTATTCTGAGACCTGTAATTTTTCTGATATTAAAGGACATCGTTCCACCCAGACAGGGTTGTCAGTTATTTTTAAGGTAGTGTTGTTTGTACCTTTGAAAGATCAGCAGCTGTTGTGCCCTGTTTATGTATAACCTGTATGGTCAGTGCCTGTTCTTTATAATACCTTTTAATGTTTTTCTCAGAAACATATGTTAGTTTTTGGTTTGTTCCCAAGATTGGAGGAATGTTAATCTGGGCATTCCATTCCTGTAACAAGTCATGTTCCCATAAATTCATTGCTATGTTAGTCCCACATGGCTTTTATTTTCCTCTCTGTCCTTCCAGCCTTATACATTCAGCCCATCTTATACTTTGTTTTACTTAAGATAAAGTTCCAATCTCTAAAAGCTGAACATTTACCTCCTAAAGAGGCCAATTCTGATGCCAAGATCTTGGTGTAATTATTGTTACTTCTGCCCCTGTGTCTATCAAACTCTCAACTACAATGCCATTTATTATTCATATTTTTAACTTTGTTCTTTGATCATTTATAGAAGTTTGGCAAAATGTGTTTTATGGTTTCTCCTTGAAATTTTTGTTTTATCTTCTAAAGCTATTCTGTCATCCAGAGCAGTATGGTTTTCCATAACAGGCATTAAGTCTTTTTAATTGCTCTGTGGAGAAGCATGACTGAACTAAATTTAATATGGGACTTGCAAGAGGCCCCCATGGGGTTTCCAATGGTAAAGGGTTACCTTGCGTGTCCCATGTTGGTCTGCATTCATTAGGCCAATGTCTGTGTATTCTAGAAGGCTAGGGCCTTCTGTTTGGAATCTCTTTTTTTAAAAAAAAAAAATTGTTCCTGGGAACATCTTGTCTGTAATCTCTTTTCAGATGACCTAGTTTACCTCAGTTCAAACATCGAACCCTTTTGATTTTTCTTAATTTTTAGCAGTCACTTCTATCCAAGTATTACCACAAGTGTGAGCTCTAATATCAGCTGTTTTTAATCCATTCCTTGTGTGTGCTGATCTTGCTTTCCAAGGCCTGATTGCCCTTTTATGTTCTGAATTAGCATTTTCAATTAATATTCTTCTGACTCCTGTATCTGATATCATTCTATTTACAGTCCATCTTTGTAAAAATCAGTGAAGGTTCTTTGGGGTCTTGTATAATTTTAGCAAATGGCTCAGTTCTCTTTCCTGATTCATCGATCTTGTCCTAAGCATTCAAAGCTGCTGTACAGCATAGGAACAAGGTGTGATCATCAAATATAATCTGTCTATCCATCAGCATAACAGCCCTCACCAAAACTTTGATCTTGAGAAATCTCATAACTTCTATCCCTGCCTTGCTCTTCAATGGCCCTAGCTTCATTTCTCCACTGTAACTGAGGACCAACTTCCAATACTGCTGTAACTACATCTTTCCAGTCTTGTGGAAATTCTGTTCCAAATGAACCATGAGTTTAACATCTGCTTCACAAAAAGTGAATGCATACCATATGAAACTATTGGTTTCTTAAATCTCTTCAAATCTAACATTTCTATAGGTTCCCAGTTAACTTCTGAATAGCCTTAGGGATGCCTATCGCTTGGTGATTGCTCTTAAATGATTAACTGGATAAATTAAGTCTGGTTGTCTAATAGCCTTGGGCTGCTCCCTTTCAGTTTCATAATACCATGGTGTGGTAACTTCTGCTGTAAACTCCTTTGTGTGTAAATATTTTTCCTATTTCTATTAGTCTGTCTAAGAATGTTATCAGTCAGTTTTTTGTATTTGTCACTAATAGCAAATAATTTTTTAGGAGTAAAATAAAAATTACCAAATTGATAATTGACATTATGTCAATTATAACTAAGTTGATTTATCCATTTAATTGTTCAATTTTCAAGGCCATTCATTATAGAACTATACAGAGACCTGCATCATGTTTCCCATTTTTAACATGTAGGGGAAAAAAAAACTCTTTAAACTCTTCTCCCCCCCCCTTTTTTTTTTTTTTTTTTTTTGGTGTTTTGAGATAGGGTTTTGCTGTAGTTGTAGAGTGTGTCCTGGAACTAGCTCTTGTAGACCAGGTTGGCCTTGAATTCACAGAGATCCATGTGCCTCTGCCTCCTGAATGCTAGGATTAAATGCATCTGCCACCACGGCCCAGCTTCCTTTCTTTTTCTTTTTTTTTTTCAAATCTTAATTTCACCCTTTAAGAATTCCCAGGAGTCTCACCAGATCTGCTGCTGATGGCAGCGAAGTGTGAGGATGGCTGAAGCTATGTGGCATGCCTGGGTGGAGAACACAAGTTGTGCGTAGCCTGACTGATGGCAGCTGTAGCTGATGGTGTGTAATTGTGAGCTGAGAGTATGTAGCAGTTGCAGCAATAGAAGCCAGAGCTGGTGCCGGAGCAGCTAACCTAGTGTGGCAGCAGCCTGAGGAGGGGTCCAGGAGAAGTCCACAACCCATGGGGAAAAGGAACCAAGGAGCCAGCATGTGAAAGGCAGCTTTGCCTGAGGTGAGGGTGGGGGCCATCTCTCCCAAGTGCAGAGGCCAGCTCTCTTGTAGTGACCAGTGAGAGGGAAGGCCAGCAAAGGGCGGGGCTGGCTCAGCATGGCCCTTTGATTTCATCTTGCACGGTGCCTAAGGTCTCCTGAGGTGACGCAGGCCACAGACATCAACACAGTCCCTAGCTGTAGTGTGGGCCTGGACAACATCCTGGCTCTGGGTGGAAGGAATGGCCACTCAGGTGGGAATGGTTCTGATAGCCATGTGGCTGCTTCAGGTTGCAGCTCCAACCCTGGGTCTCTATGGATATCCCAGTGGGGTTCTGTTGAGGATCCAGTGATGACAGTGTACCAGAAGCCCAAGGTCTTGAACCAGACCAGTGACTCATTGCATGAACATTTGTAGTAAAGCTGGCAGGACAAAGGGGTATCAGATGACACACTGAAGCCCCAATGCCACCAGGACAAATGAAGAGATGTTGAAAAGGAGGAGAAGCAAAGAGATCTGTTTTGGTTTTGGGGGAGAATTTTGGTTTTACTTTTGTGTTTTTGCTTGATTTGCTTTGTTTTGTTTTGTGGGGGCCTGGCAGGGGTAAGGAGAGGATATGAGGGGTGAGCAGAATTGGGGTACATAATGTGAAATTCCCAAAGGGTCAATAAAGAAGCTAAATTTGAATGAATGAATGAATGAATGAATGAATGAATGAATAAATAAATAAATAAATAAATCTCACTCTCAGATCAATGATGGATGATTTCTAAGTGTTCTAAGCATTATAATTTTTTTTTACAGGCTTCTACCCCAGGAACAGACCTTTGCTCATGTAATGGGATGAGGTAAGGAAGAGATGAGATGTAAAAGGACCAAGCAGCAAGCTTACACCCTACACTCCTGTCTGTTATACTGAAGAGATGGAATATTTTTTATTTGTCTTTTATATATTTATATGTGTTGTGCATTGGGGTTACTTTCCTTGGGCATGTTCCCTGGGAAGTACTGGCCTAGGAGAGGATGAGCTCACAAAAGCATGAGCTAAGATGCCAGCCTCTCAGAGTCAGAGTATTGCTCTTGTACATTTGAAACCAGCCAGTGGGTTTTAGTTTTATGAAGGCAACTATTCCTTTAAATGACCAGCATTTGGGAGGTAGAAGCCGACAGTTCTCTGGGAGTTCAAGGCCAGCCAAGGCAACATGAGACCCTGGATCAAAAATAAAATTAGGGGCTGGAGAGGTGGCTCAGCAGTTAAGAGTACATACTGCTCTTTTCATGGGATCCAAGTTCAGGTTTCTAGCACCCACTTGAATTCACTCCATTTCCACAGGATCTGATGCCCTGTGGTCTCTTTAGGTACCTGCACTCTCATGCACATATCCTTACACAGAGACATATGCATAGACATAAGTAAAGATAAGATAAATATTTAAATTAAAAATAGAAGCAAAGCTCTCCCTGGAGGATTCAGAGTTAACTACTCTGAAGTCTGCTCTATGGCTACAAAGGTGCCCCTGCTTTGCAGGATTTAAAAGTCATCTTTGAATAAGGTATCCTGGGGTTTATAATAGTCCAGATTGGGGTAGGACAGGAGGGACACACATAAAAAGTGAAGTGCATCACAGGTAAGATGAGTAGTAAATGAATACATGTGGCACTATTCCTCAGTTTTGATTTTGTTTTTTAAGATTTATTTATACAGTGCTCTACCTGCATGCCAGAGGAGGGCACCAGATGTCACTACAGTTAGTTATGAGTCACCATGTGGGTGCTGGGAATTGCTCTTTTTTTTTTTTTAATGATTTATTATGTATACAGTATTCTTCCTACATGTGTCCCTACAGGCCTGAAGATGGCACCAAATATGATTACAGGTGGTTGTGAGCCACCTTGTGATTGCTGGGAATTGAACTCAGGACCTCTGGAAAAGTAGTCACTACTATAACCTCTGAGCCATCTCTCCAACCCCAGTTTTGATATTTGAAAATAACTATTTAAGAAATACCTTCCTCCTGCTGTATGTGGTGATGTGCCCTTTTAATCCCAGCACTGGGGAAGCAGAGGCAGGTGCATCTCTTAAGTCTGAGGCCAGCCTGGTCTACATATCAGGACAGCCAGAACTACATAGATTGACCCTGCCTCAAAAGTTGAAGAAGAAAAAAAGTCCTTCCTTCAGGAAAAAAACGCACAAGAGGAACATATCCATGGTCATCCTCCACCCAGCATGGAGGAGCAGCAGATGTAGAGTTCACTCTGGCTTCTTGTTGGCCAAGCATTTCATCCACTTGACTCTACTCTACAGAAGTAGAGGCCCAGTCGGTAGTTCTTCAGCCAAGCCAACAATGCTGGGTATTGAGGGATATATTTCTATTTTCCACAAGAGAATTACTATTGGCCATTTTGTTTGCTTTTTCTCAATGATCTAAGAGCACACCTTACTAGAGGTGGTGTGGTGTCCCATGCTTATAAAAACAAAGACTGACTGATCTCTCACCTGGTTGACTTTACTAGTGACTTCTCCCTCAGGGCCTGGGATCTGTCACTATCCCCAGACACCAGTATGATGTATGATCAGTGTAGCTGTGTCACCCATTCGATCAGCAAGTGTGTCACACCTATTTTCTGGTAGGTGGGGAATCCCCACTGGGATGCATTAGAAAATTGACAAGGAGACAAACATATAGGCATCCTCCTGAATATTAACCTTCATCAGGCGATGAAAGGAGACAGAGACCCACATTGGAGCACCGGCACCTTACAGAAATCTCAAGGTCCAAAGGAGCAGAAGGAGGGGGAGCATGAGCAATTAACTCAGGACCGCGAGGGGTACACCCACACACTGAGACAATGGGGATGGTCTTTCGGGAATTCACCAAGACCAGCTAGCCTGGGTCTGAAAAAGCATGGGATAAAACCGGACTTAAATAGCAGACAATGAGGACTACTGAGAACTCAAGAACAATGGCAATGGGTTTTTGATCCTACTGCACGTACTGGCTTTGGGGGAGCCTAGGCAGTTTGGATGCTCAACTTACTAAACCTGGATGGAGGTGGGCGGTCCTTGGACTTCTCACAGGTCAGGGAACCCTGATTGCTCTTCAAGCTGATGAGGGAGAGGGACTTGATCGGGGGAGGGGGAGGGAAATGGGAGGCGGTGGCGGGGAGGAGGCAGAAATCCTTAATAAATAAATTTAAAAAAAAAAAAGAAAAAGAAAAAAAGAAAATGACCAAGGAGGAATGCCAGGCAGTGAGAAATTCCCAGGGGCTTCAGTCACACCAGAATGTAGGTTGAGTACTTACTTCCCTCTTGGCCTCCCCAGCAATGTTGTTTGTTTCTAGTTCTAGCAAAGGCCACACACACACACACACACCTTGGAATCCACACATGCTTATTTACTGGACAAGTGTCATTTGCCCCTCTTGCCTTACCTGGCTCTACCCTCTGAATTTCTAGGCCTCCGAGTGACTTCCTTCTCTTGAGAACTAGGCCAGCTAATGTTACAGACCTAAAGAGTTCAAAGTGCCTTTTCTGTGTCCCCAGCCAGAGTTGTTGCAGCCAGTGCTAGACTTAGGGTGACCTCCCTGCAGGGATCACAATGATGAGTCCAGTTCCTGCCTGCCTTTGGAACGGCTGGGACATCAGCTCTTGAAAGAAACCGAGGAATCTGCAGACCAGTTTTCAAGGCCACAGCCGTTTTCCCTCTGGTACTTTCCAGGTATTAAAACCACAGATTATTGACTGGAAAGACAGGCATCATGTTCACAGCACCTGGCATGGCAGCGGTTGGGGGAAGACCTTATTCCTGCAGTGAATGTGGCAAGAGTTTTCGGTACAGTGCAGTGCTGCTGCGGCACGAACGTGCACATGGTGGTGACAAGCGTTTCCGCTGTCTAGAGTGTGGTGAACGTTGTGCTCGAGCCTCAGATCTGCGTGCGCACAAGCGGACCCATGCTGGCCAGACCCTCTACGTCTGCAGTGAGTGTGGCCAGAGCTTCAGTCACAACAGCCTGCTGGACCTGCACTTGGGGACGCACCGGAGGCGTAGCCACACTTGCCGTTGCCGCCTCTGTAGCCACCGCTTCCCTCACGTCCCTGCACTGCTGCTGCATCGGGTCCGTCAGCACCCACCAGAGAAGCCGCACCGCTGCCCACTGTGTGCCCGTTCCTTTCGGCAGAGTGCTCTTCCTTTTCACCTGGCACGGGCACACCCCCCGGAGACCGCCACTGCCACTGCCCCTTCTCCTAGCACGCTCCACCACTGTACACAGTGCCCACGGGCCTTCCGTAGCAGTGCTGGGCTACGGAACCATTCCCGTATCCACGTGGTCCTCAGTCTCAGCGACCCTGGCCCTGAGGCCCACCAATGTGGTGTGTGTGGAAAGAACTTCAGCAAGAGTTCCACACTTACACGACATCTCCAGAGGCACTCAGGGGAGAAGCCTTTCAAGTGCCCTGAGTGTGGCAAGGGCTTCTTGGAGAGTGCCACGCTGGTGCGGCACCAGCGAACACATACTGGGGAAAAGCCATACGCGTGTAACGACTGTGGACGCTGCTTTAGCGAGAGCTCCACACTACTGCGCCACCAGCGCAGCCACCAGGGTGAACGGCCACATGTGTGCCCCACTTGTGGCAAAGGCTTTGGACAGCGATATGACCTTGTGGTGCACCAGCGCAGCCACACGGGCGAGAGGCCCTTCCCATGCCCAGAGTGCGGCCGGGGCTTCACAGACCGCTCAGACCTCACCAAACACCTGCGCACACACACAGGGGAAAAACCTTACCACTGTGAGCTGTGTGGCAAGCGATTCACCTGCATCTCCAACCTCAATGTGCATTTGCGCAATCATGCTGGCCATAAACCACACAAGTGCCCAGAGTGTGGCAAGTCCTTCAGTGTTGCCTCCAAACTTGCACTGCACAGAAAGACACACCTAGGTGAGCGGACAGCAGAGTGCTCGGAGTGTGGCAAATTCTTTAGCCATGGCCGGTCACTGTCACAACACCAGCGGTCCCACAGACGTGCTCGAGCAGCAGCCATGGCAGCCACTACCACCACCACTGTAGTCACTGAGGTGACAGTAAGTCCTTCCCTTGCCCTCACAGGGCCAATGCAACAGGAAAAACCAGGGCTCTTGGTGTCTCCATTTCAGGAAACTTGCTAAGAGGACCCCATGAGGGGTGTGGGTGGACACACATTGAGCCCCAAGGAACAGGGCAGCTCAGATGGCTAGGTATTCACCTAGCTTGCCTTGTCTCTAAACCAAGATCCCCACCAGCTCTTCCATCATCTTCCCCAGCTCTAAGTACTAGGAGTCAGGGAACCAACACCACATCCCTGTGCAGGACAGACTAGGTGTTCGTGCTGTTGCTGCCGCTCTGCTCTCTGATGTTGGTGTGGCTCTTCAGGGAACGTTTGGGTTAGATCTCTTGCTTCTTATCGATCTGTTATCTCTACTGCTTTCTCTTGCTTGAAACATGTAGTTGCAGAGGTGAAACACAGGCAGTATGGAAAACTGGAATGGCTCCATTCATTAAAGAACCAAAATCTGTGGCAAGTTACTCCCTTGAAGAGGTAAAAGTAGCCAGTAGCCTGGCTAGCCATATGCCCTTTCACAAGATGCTTCTTAGGGCCCAACAAAGTGGTTCAACATCAGTTGACAACCTGAGTTTGATCTCTGGAACCCACATATATACCATCCATGGCCCATGTGCACACACAAATAAGTAATTTCCCCCTCCCCCAATAAACGGCTCTTAGGACAGTTTTCTCTGTCCATAAAGACAGAGAAAATTAGCCAGGTAATTGCCTTGGGATGCAGCCCATGACTGTGTGGGTCCATAAAGCTCAGTGACACCATGTGAAACAAAATGTTATTTACAGATGAAGCTTCAAGGCACGAAGAGACAAGTTCCCTGGAGTCTTGGGCAAGGGCAGGATGTAAAGCCTGGAATTGGTCAATGACTGCTTATAGGTGGTGAAATTGTTACTTGTTTGGGTTTGTGACACCAAGAACCCCTTTGTCAAAATGAGTTCCAAGTTCTCATCCCTTTTGGTGGTGGTTTCTTCATTGCTGTGACAAAATGCCTGAGAAAATCAACTTAAAGATTTATTTTGGCTCGTGGTTTCAGTAGTGTCATTCCATTGTCAACTGGTTCCAATTCTGTGAGCCTGAAGCAAAGCCGAAAGGCATGGGAGGCTACTTACTTCAGGGCAAGCATACAGGAACACGATTACTCTTCAGAGGTAATTCCCCAGGGACTGTGGCCTCACTAACAGACCTTCAGCTGTGAACTTAACTCTAACTCTGAACAGCTGTTTCTCTGTAGGGCTTGGTACTGCATACCAGGTCAGGCTGCAGGGTCCAACCTGAGGCAAATGCCTTCTAGTGCAGCCTGCCCCCAGATCAGGGCAGATGATACACTATACAGGAAAGGTCTCAAAAGAAATTGGGCATGTTAGCGGATCAGTTTTTGCTGCATTTTGGCACAGCTAACATCCTGTTTTCAAAAGATTCTCAGATTCTTAACTCTGTAACACCAAAGCATTTGTTCTGCCCACATTTGTATAAAATACCATTTATTGTTCCTTGAGAAATGCTAAAGCAAGGTATCTGGAGCCCAGTCATGCCCTACCCTCAACTTCACTCTTAATACCTAGCTCCTGGGGACCACCATCTGACTTTTCTCTGCATCCCTGAGATCTGGCAGCCCAGGTTGTGAAGAGCTGGCTGCTGAGAGGGCAGAATTCGAGTCAAAAGAGGAAGAGAGGCTGGCGCCCTCAGGAGATTGCAGGGTTTCAGCCACAGAGATGCTGGGACTGGACTCCAAAGAGCCGGGTGACTCCTGTGCAGAGAGCAGGGTTGGGTGGCTTTTGCTGCAGTGAGCTGCCACACTGTCTGGCTTCTCAAAGCGTTTGCCACAGAACTCACAGGGGTATCGCAGGGCAGCTGCAGTTTCTGCATGCTTGCGTCGGTGCCAGTTTAGAGAAGCCTTCTGACGGCAAGTGAACCCACATATCTCACACCTGCAGCCAGAGACAGAAGCCTTGGTCCACCTTCACCTCCCTGGAGGTTCTGCTGCCCACTTCCTGGCTGCCAGCTACCAGCTCCCTCCATGGCCCCTGGCACTCACTGCAGGGGCTTCTCTCCTGTGTGGATTCTTCTGTGGATGACAAGGTTGCTGCTAGTGCGGAAAGAGCGAGCACAGAATTCACAGATGTAGTCCCGGGTATCTGTAGGCACACAAGGGACATTCAGTCACCTGTCTTCAGGCTTTAACCCACCATCCCCAACAGAAGGCGAGTACTGGGGCTCAGGAGTCTTGGGTCCTAATACTTGACTGGTCCTAAAAACTAAGTGAGACAGACAATAGAGCATCTAAAACTACACTCCTGTCACCTTTAAGCCCTAGCTCTGACTGTCTCCTAGACACAGGCATGCCTCCCCTATCTGGGGCCTTGGGCTGCATCTTTGTCAAAGGAGTAATTAATGGAGAGCTGGAGGCCTGTGTGGATAGGAAGTGCCAAGTAGCAGGCACATACCCAGGACCAGAAATCTTCCAGGTGCACGTTGTACCTGCCATCCCCAGTGCCATGTCTACAAGTGGCCAGTCTTCCTTTTACTGAACTTGCTAATTCCAGCAGCACTTGGTGTCACCATTGTTACTGATCGACAGCCCTCAGGCTTTTGTGGTTCCTCTCCTCTGCCACTAAACCTAAATGCCTGCAGCAGAAACATCCTTGCATCTTACGACTGTCTCACAGCTCTCTGAAGACCTGGCCATCACCAGCAGACTCCTTCCTCCATCACTGCGCCCCCCACAAGCTCTGGCTTCAAATCCTCTCATCTGCTGTCATACAACAGTACTGAACCCTTGTCTCCTCGTCATTTATTTCATCCTCCGCTCTGCTCAGACATCACTCCCAAGCACCGTGCCACCTCAAACATTTCAAGCCTCCTAGCTCCAACCAGGTCCTCCCGCCTTGTCCAGTGTGACAAGCTGATGATTCCAGGTCACCATCATCCCTCCTACCTTCTCATAGCCCCTGCCCCTCTCAGCTGTTTTCACAGCTCTTTGTGGCCTTCTTTCACATTACCAATCTGTCCTGTCCCTTAGAGTACTTGCTTGGTAAAAGTCCTACTCAAGCCAAACCTACCCCCTGTCCTGTGTAAGATTGGGCATAAATACTCAGCCTCCCCACGGTCTTTCCTTTTATTGATGAGTTCTACAATGGCTTCTGTCCAAAGAGAGCAACTGCTCTCCAACACTCCTAGTGTCATCCCCAGAGCACAGCTCTTGTCACACTGTCTTGTTATCTAGGCCCCACTCCTTCCTTGGCCTGCAGCTTTTGTCAGCCTGTTCTCCCTCCTTCCTTGAGCAGTTTCTGCACTGCCACTTTCTTTGCCTCCTTCCCCGCTGGCCTACGCTCCGAAGGCAGATGTCAGACTTCCCTCCCTCCTGTGCAGGCACACTCCGGCCCCAAGGCTCCAAACACTACCCTTATACTCATGACAGATTTCTGCTCATTCTGTAAATCTCATCTTACATCTTGACATCTAATTAACATATATTAACCCAGACTCCTACCCACCAGTCCCTTGTTTGCCTTCAGGGACTCATCATCACCTTTTCCCCAGCTGTCCAGGCCAGAATCTTCTTAGCCACCCTCTCCCCTGCCAGTCCCACCTGCAGCTCACCCATCTTTCTCACATAGCCCTTTTGCAGTCCTGTGAGAGCCTCAGGTACCGCTCACCAACTATGTTGGACAAACCCAAGCCGTTACCATCAGTGTACAACCATCTCTACTCATCTAGAGTCCAGATTCTCCACATAGTCATCTCTGAAAGTCAGCTATCTCCCTACCTTGGGAGAGCTCACAATGGACTCATCCCAAAGTAGAAGCCACATCATCCTTACTGTGGCCTTCAAGGCCTCCTCTCCATTCCTGAACACGTGGATGCTTCCCACATGTGCTGCCCTCACTTCACTCAGGTCTTGCTACAAAGCGTAGACCACAGAAACAACTTGCCCTTCCTGCTCTCCATCCTCCCCTTCTTTCTTATCTCTTCATGTTGTGAAATGTCTTCGAGTAGACATTTCACAACAGTCTCAAGCAGGCAAGGGCTAATGGCACACAGGGACTAAGGGATGTCGTCCTCCCCAGGGAGCTGAAGGGTCCAGCACTCACCACTGTGCAGCTTCATGTGCTCCTTCAGGTGCTTCTTAAAGTTGAAGGACTTGCCACAAGCTGGCTCAGGGCAACAGAATGACTTCTGGTGGATGTGCTGGTACTTCTTGTGGTGCTAAGAATGGGTGACGAGACGAGGCAAAAGGATGGCTGCCTCCGCAGGGAGACTGACTTGAGCTGGGTGGGCAGGCAGGCTCCTCTTCCACCCTTGTTTCCTGTTCTGTCATTGCCCTAAGTAGCACAACTGTCCTTCCACCCTGACCACTGACTGCCCTCACCTGCTCCCTCTGGATGGCCACCCACTCACTTCCTTGCACACCGTGATTGCCATGGCCACAGAACTGCCTGCACAAAATGACATTCTGAGTGACACTCATGGTTTATCTGTCTTGCCTTGTCTGTCAGAGACAGAGTGTAGTTTAGGTGAATATGATGACCCACACTGATATGTGCTGCAGTCTCTGGCTACTGCTATTTATACATACCAAGGTGGGGCTTTCTCCTAAGCCTGCTTTGAAAATGCACGGGCTTCATAGGCTCTCAAAGTAGAGCACTGTTGAAGGAAAAGGGTTCTTTTGGGTTTGGGGGAGGGAGTTCTTGTTTTCTTTTTTTTTTTTTAATTATTAGTTATTTATTTATTTATTTTGTATGCAATGTTCTGTCTGTGTCTATTCCTGCAGGCCAGAAGAGGGCACTAGACCCCATTACAGATGGTTGTGAGCCACCATGTGGTTGCTGGGAATTGAACTCAGGACCTTTGGTAGAACAGGCAATGCTCTTAACCTCTGAGCCATCTCTCCAGCCCCGAGTTCTTGTTTTCTATTTTCTTTTTTCAGTTTGGGGTTCTGATCCAGGACCTGGCATATGACAGGCCCGTGCTCTACCACTGAGCTACACCCCCACCTGGCAGATAGTGCTTCGAACTAAACTTCCCAATGAGCAAGCCCTTCTCATGTGATCTAGTCTCACCCTAGCCCCTGCAGTCCTGGATGCCCTCCGCACTCTAGCCCTCTGTTCCCAGAGTTAATGGCAGCAGCTGCTGCAGTCCCCCACATAAGAGGCTCAAGTCTGACCTGCAAGTGCCCTTCTCAGGTCCACCCTGTCCACCTACGCCTCACCATCTCTCTGATCCTCCCTATACTTGGGGCCAGAAGCCCTTACTTACTGTGGAGCATGGGTCTTTCCCTCTACACCAAAAGCTGTGTGTGCTACCTTGCACATGCTAGACAACTGCACTACAACTAAGTTATATCTACACTTCAGCCCAGGAGTGTCTTTTTCTCTACCCCACCCACAACCCCAGTGGTCCCGCAGGCCTCGGCTTGTGTCCCTCACATTCAAATACTGCCGGTTGGAGAAGATCCTTCCACAGCCAGGGAAGTCGCAGGGCATCAGCTCTCTTTTAGCAGCTTTTCTGTGGGGGGAATGGGAGCAAGACTCCTGCGCTCTGCCTCACTCCTGACCTCCCCCCTCCCGACAGTCCAATCTCCCCAGTCCTACCTAATTCTCCTGAGCCCAATCTGGGCAGTGTCCTCATCCCAGGTCGGGTTCGGATCAGACTGGGCCTGACTCCCAGGTCTATGGGTAACAAAGAAGCAGCCAAGCACCTCAAGAGTGACACATCCCAGGACACCCCGGCCCTCTCTGTCTCAGTCATCAGGTTACCTGTCCAGAGACTCGGTTATTTGCAGTTCTACAGAGGCCTGAGGGGTCCTTCTGAGCTCCAGCTGTACCTCAGCATCTGATGTTAGAGCAGCTGGAGAAGCCAGCGAGGAAAGAACAGCACAAGGAGCGGGGAGAGTTGCAGGTACTGGTGGTATCTCTCCCTCCTTAGGTGTATGGGTAACAGGGGATGGAGGCGGCTTAGGGACATCTGGTTCACTACTGGAAAGAAGAGGAGGAGGAGGAGGACATTATCCCTCTGGGCAATCAGTCAGCCCTAACCAAGTCCTAGCCCCTAAATGGAAAAAATCCCAACTCCCACAGCGGGTTTTCATGCTCTCAGCCTCCCCCAGACTTCATCCCTTTCCCACATTCCCAACTCAAAGCCTATAGTTCACTTTCCCCAACATCTGCCCTGCCCACCCTGCAACAAGTCCCTCCCTCCAGCTGACACACCTCCGAATTATAAGGAGCCAGCTGCTTCCTCCCTCTCTCAAACTGTTCAACATCCTCCCTCAATCCCAACTGACTCATCTGGGGAGGAGCTGTAGGTCCATGGGCTGGCATCACTGAGCAGCTCTTCATCCTCATCCTCGTCCGCATCCTGTTCCTCTCCCGGGGGTGGGAAGGTCTCCAGTGGGGATTCTAGTCCCCTGCAAGCTCAAGAAAGACAATCCTGAGAAACTGCCACCTTACCCCGACTACCTGTGCAGGTCTAGCCTGTCTCTCACCTCCCGTCCTCACCTGGACAGCCTGGTTTCTGGAGTCCTTTCATGCTGCTCATGGTCCAAACCTGTTGGCACGAGCAGGTCATAAGAGAAGGAGGCCTGTGCTCAAAAGACTGAGGACAGTTTCTTCCCAATGGCAACCTGGTTTGCTAGGTAGTACTTTTTTACAGATGCATTCTCTTTTAAACCTTATTTCTAGTTTCTGTCAAAGACAGTTTACCATCACTATGGTTTTGCTTCCTATCCCTAACAATGCATGTGAGGATATATTTCCTTGCTAGCACTCAGGAGGTGGAGACAGGACCAGGACTTCAAGGCCCCTTGGCTATGAGACCCTGCCTCAATCAATATATTAACAAATAAGATCATTTTTATAGACCAGTTTTCAGCTAGAGAAGATTGGAAAACTGTTTTCTTTCTCCACAACCCTTCTTTCCTTACTCACCTTCAGGCTCCTGCTTCCTCCTAGCCTCTGAGCACCAGGTTTTCTCAGTAGTTTGTGTAAGGGGGTGCTGCTTAGGCACCTCTGAAGGTGTAGGACTCAAAGAAGGTTCCCAGGAGAACGTGTGGCCTGCTGAACACTCCCACACAAGCTCCCCATCTCCACTTCCAGGACCCCGAAGCCCAGGCACTAAGCTGCACTCCCGGCTGTGCCTATGAGACAGGAGCACCAGGTACTGCAGACCCTTTTGGGGCAGAGGTTCTGGACCTGGAGGTAAGATGATGCAGTCATGCAAGGTTGGAAATTTCTCTCACCCAGAAAACCACTCAAAGCATCCTAATCCCTCTAAATCCATGGGCAACCTCAGTTCAAATTTGGTTTATCGTTTTTTAAAGTACTCTTTTAAAAAATATCTTATTTTTAATTAGCTTTAGTGTGGGGAGCGGGGGGGGGGGTGCACATGAATGCAGGTGCTCCTGGAGGCCAGCGGTGTTAGGTCCCCCTGCAGCTGTAGTTTCAGGCAGTTGGGAGCCCCCTGCCATGAGTGCTAGGGAATGTACTTGGGTCTTCTGCCAGAGCAGCACCCGCTCTTAACCTCTCAGCCCTCTCTTCAGTCCCTGGAGAGTTTTGCTTTTGGTTGTTTTGCCCTTGTTGTTCTGCTCTGGCTTTAAGCCTAGACACACCCACCCCAAGGTCCTGAGACAAAGCTCTCTTCCCAAAGGCTGCTGCACCATGCTATTTCGGGCTCGTCCCCTTCCCAAACTCATTACGGGCTTCTGATCCAATTCTCTTTGAGCATAAGATTCTGGGAGCTGCCACTACCTGTTGCAATCTTTTACTTACCTGCACAGAGGACACAGCCTGAAGAAGTATACCTGCCAGAGAAGAGCTTGGAGTCAGTTCAGAACCTAGGAAGCTAATCACCAGCAACCCGCACTCAGACACTTAAGGGGCCAACCCTACGGACCTCCCATTCGCTGGGGCTGCAGGGGAGGAGCAGCCTGCCCTGACTAAGCGAGAAAACCGAGGCCATAGGAACAGATTGGGCGCTCTGCCTCGGTGCCCACCCCAGTCCCTCCCGGCCCCTAACCTGTCCAGCAGGAACTTGGCGAGCTGTGAGTGCAGGGAGAAGCCCAGCCGCTCCTTGAGGAGGCACCACTGCTCCATGTGGCCGCCCAGGCGGATGCGGCACTTGCTGCGGCGCGCGTCCAGCAGCCTACGCTTCTCCCGCCGGCGTCGGGAAGCATCTGCCACCGGAGAGGCCATGCGCGCCCGGGTCTGCGGGAGGACGTGGTGCCGTCGGGGAGTGCCGGACAGACACAGCCCCAGCTCCGTCTGCACTGAATGGGGACCCGAGCACACTGCCTCCAAAGCACTCGCGACTCTCGGATCCAGCCACCCATTCTTAGAACCAGGGTGGGACTTGGGGTACGGGGGTGGCAGGCAGGGACAAGAGACCTCCACTGGGAAATTTGTTCTCCTTGTCCCAGGGTGGAGGGGTCTGCGTGCAGCCGTGCCTCGGCCTCTTCACTGCTTCCCATGCAAGGAGAGGCCCGCCCCGCACTGCTTGGGTACCGGGCGGGCCCACGCCGGAGTCTTACCTGCGCGCCCCAACCCGCCTTCCCCTAGACCGCGCGTGCGCCTCCCGGTCCCGCGTGGTCACTCAGAGAGCCGCGGGAGGACCGGGGCCCACCGCACTCGCCGCCGCTGTTTCTCCTTTAAGAAGAAACAGTCCCCCTTGGCGTCGGAGGTTGCAGACGGACTTACAGCGGGAGGCCAGAGGCTTGCGCTTGCGCATCGCGCCCTGCGCCCCACGCAAAGCCTACCGGGAATTGTAGTTAGCCCTGGTCCTGAATGACTGTCAGGGGAGCCTGTTGTAGTCAACTGCTCTTTTCTCTGGAGCATCTCTGCCTCTCAGTTGCCACAAGCAAGCTCTAGTTGCAGCATCCCCCTCCTGAAGTCAACTGGAGCTCTTTCTGAACTGCTAGGCCACCCTCCAGCCTCAGCCCATAACCTGTTACTATCAACATTCTTTCAAGAGGTTGCCTAGATTCTATGCAGACTTTCATTTCACAGTATCTATCTACAAATGCCTCTGACGGAACTATTTCCACCAAGCAACCGCAACGGGGCTTTCCGATGTCACTTTTTGTTTTTTGTTTTGCCTAAGACAAGGTCTCCTGTTGTTCAGACTCATCTCCAACTCACTACGAAGTCAAGGTGACTTTGAACTGCCGCCACCTCGGAAGTACTGGGATTACAGGACCGCAGCTCTGTGGTGCAGGAGAGTTTAGCTCTCTCCTCCTTTGCCACTGCATTCCTCCTACTTTCTCCTCAGCTTCGCTCTCTGACTTCACCTACTCCTGGTTTCCTCCTTCCTTGCTGGTCTTTCTTCTGGGAATCAACTGTTACCAAACGATAAAGTGCACCAGGTTCAGACCCTGGCAAGCCACTCTTTTGGATGCTTTCTTTGGTCACCCATTGATGGCCCACTAGGTTTATGTTTCTGGCTTCCCTCTTTGGATTCCAGACTCCTTTGACTGCCTAGTTGGCCCTTCATGGTTAATTGAGTTAATACACTTCTTGCATATAAAGAATTTAGGGATCAGGAGAGAGATGGCTCAGCAGTTAAGAGCACTGACTGCTCTTTCAGAGATCCTGAGTTCCATTCCTAGCAACCACATGGTGACTCACAACCATCTATAATGAGATCTGGTGCCCTCTTCTGGTCTGCAGGCATATATGCAGACAGGACACTGTACACATAATTGTAGGAAGGCTGCTTGTTTGTTTCCTGCTGCTCAGCCCCAAAATAACCACGAAGAAACCATATTATTTGCAGTATTGTTTGACCAATAGCTTAAGTGTATTCCTGGCTAACTCATCTTAAATTAACCCATCTCCATTAATCTGTGTAGCTTAAGTGTATTCCTGGCTAACTCATATCTTAAATTAACCCATCTCCATTAATCTGTGTATCTCCAGGAGGCTGTGGCTTACTGGGTAAAGTTCCGGTCTCTGAGGGGCTACATAGCTTCTCTCTGACACCGCCTTCTTTTTCCCAGCCTTCAGTTTAGTTTTCCCCACCTAGCTCTGTTCTGCCCTGCTCTGCTATAGGCTCAAAGCAGTTTCTTTATTAACCAATGGTATGCAGAGCATACGGGGGGGGGAGGGGAATCCCACATCACATAATAAAATCTTTAAAAAAAAAGAATTTAGGGCAGTGCCTGGCACAAGGGTATCAACAATGAACAGCTACAGGAATGAGCTCAAACCTCACTCCCAGCCACCTGCACTATTGGCCGCTTTTCTGAGACAAATCACTACAAAACTGACAGCTGGAGACCGCAGAAATTTACTCCCTGGCAGGTTTAGAGGTCAGAAGGCCAGCACCAAACTACTGACAGGGCCACGTGTCAAGTGAGAGCTCCTGGAGAGAACTTTCTCCTTGCCTTTCCTGCCTTCCCGTGGTGCCCAGCATCCCCCACCTTCTGACCATGCCACATCAGCTTTTGACTCCACGATCACATGGCCTCCTTTTCATTTGCCTGCTTCAAACACAGAATCAATTTTGGTAATCCAGACAATCTCCCATCTCAATGCTTCAAACAATTATCTGCAGGGTGTTTGCTACAGAGAGCAGTTTTCACAGTTTCTGGGAGTGGATGTTTGAGGAAACTATGTTTCCATGTCCAGGACCCTCCCCCATGGACTGCGAGGTATCTCCGCAATGAACACGGCTTTCTGAGCAAGTCTGGTGGCCTTAGTTCAATCCCAAGAACATACACAAGGGTGGAAGGAGAGAAATATGGACTCCACAAAGTTGTCCTCGGGCCTCCACAAACATGAACCGTGGCACACATGCCCACACATGTTACATACATACAGAACACTAATTCTTATTTTTAAAGATAATCACCAGATGTGGTGGTGCTGTGCATACCTTAATCCCAGCACCTAGGAGGCAGAGGTACATGTATCTCTGTGAGTTTTGCAGGTCGACCTGATCTACATACTGAATTCTAGGCCAACCAGAGCTATAGAGTGAGACCATGTCTCAAAAAAAATAAATAAATAAAGACTGTCTTCATAGGTTTGGAAGAATAGCTTCGTAGTTAAAAGTGCTTTCTGCTCTTGCCAAAATCCAGAGTTGGCTCCCAGCACTCACATCAAAACAGACCACTAAAACTTGTAACTCTTAACTCCAGGGGACCCAACACCCTCTTCTGGTCTCGGAGGGCACCTGCACTTCTGTACACAAACCCACACCCTGACACATCCCCATATATATTTTTTTTTTAATTAAGAATATTTTCCCTTGGGCTGGAGAGATGGCTCAGAGATTAAGAGTATTGCCTGCTCTTCCAAAGGTCCTGAGTTCAATTCCCAGCAACCACATGGTGACTCACAACCATCTGTAATGAGGTCTGGTGCCCTCTTCTGGCCAGCAGGCATACACACAGAATATTGTATACATAATAAATAAATATTTAAAAAAAAAAGAATATTTTCCCTTGCAGATAGAAAGGTAACCAGACAGGATAATGTGCACCTTTAATCCAAGCACTTGGGAGGCAGAGGCAAGAGGATCTCTGTGAGTTTGAGGCCAGCCTCATCTACATAGTGAGTTCTAGGACATCCAGGGCTATGTAGAGAGACCCTGTCTCTAATTTATTTATTTGTTTGTTTGATTGTTTATTAAAAGAAAGAATTTTTGCTCTGGCATTAAAAAAAAAAAGAGACAGTTTTGCTTGGCGATAGTGGGGTACTCCTTTAATCCCAGCACTACGGAGGCAAAGGCAGGAGGAGGATCTCTGTGAGTTCCTGGCCAGCCTTGTTAGAGAAGCGAGTTGCTGGACTGGCAAGACTATACAGAGAAACCCTGTCTCTAAAAACCAAAACCAAAAAAGAAAAAGACAGCTTCAAAAAAGTGGCGCAGTCAAGCAGTCAAGCATCACTGATTACAGCGGGGACACGAACTCACCAGAGTCTAAGACTTTGGCTTGGTTTTTGGAAGAATTCCACAAGGCCTGTTTAATAGGAATGTTCTTGTCCTTGACATCTGCCCTTAAGAACTTTCCACCCACCCTGGCCACCATTTCCCTGGCTACACCTACTCCTCCCTCCACCACCA
>NC_022014.1:40467550-40492320 GCF_000317375.1 Microtus ochrogaster
CCCCCCCCCGTCTTTGCTGGCCCTCTCTGCTTCTGCCATAGTCTCAATGGAATGGCCTTCCTCTCCAGTTGAACCAGGGCAGGATATTTTTTTCCTTAGCATCGTTCATTAATTGAATAAAATCCCGACATATATAACACTCATGATTGGATGGGTCGTGTGCTAGTCTTCTGCTTCATTTCGCTGAGACCAGCTCCCGCGCTTCCAGAGCTCACTGTGCAGCTGAGGATTAATAACCTTGAACCAATTGCTCTGCCCGCGTATATTAGTTATTGAGGAATATTTCTCAAAAGGGCATTGCACTAATGAGGCCTCCCCCCAGCAGTTCTGACCCCTCTACCTATCAAAAGTCTTGTGTGGTTTTGTTGGTGGTGATTGGTTTTAGTTTTTTCTCGTGGGTTGAATAGCTAGCTGTACCGATTATTTCCCTCAGCAGCTCACCAGGGCAAAGGGAAGTTTTGGGGTTACATGAAGGAAAAAGTGGTGGCGGGGGGAGGGGGTGTCTGGGAGAAAAACACTCGGCCATCCACCAACCGGTCCAGGACTGTTCTGCAGGGAGGTCCTGGGCCTTCCCCCTTTGCAAGCTAAAGCTCTCAGAGTCGTGTCTCCGCTGCTGGTGCCATCCTCACCTAAGCCAGGTCGCTCAGAGAGGGAAGCCTGGAGCTCCTAGTCTGGCTCCCAGTCGATTATGCCCCGATCGCTGGGTGCGTTTACAAGGCAACAAGGGTGACCGTGCGGTCTGTAGTTGCGGTTCAGTGCTGCCTGCGTCTCTCCCAGCATCGCTTTTCTGGGTTTACAGCCGGCGACAACGCTGGAACCAGCGGAGAGGGACATTGTAGGGCGGCCGCACGTAGCAGCGCGCGTAGCACAGGCTCCAGGATGAGCAGGAAGGCGCAAAATTTCAGGTGTCAGGATGGCCGAGTGGTCTAAGGCGCCAGACTCAAGGCGTGAGCCTTCCCTACGGGCGTTCTGGTCTCCGAATGGAGGCGTGGGTTCGAATCCCACTTCTGACACATCTCCTTTTCTTTTTTTTTCTTTTGTTTTTATATTTTCCTCCGCTCAGGAACCGATCCTTCCGTGCAAGACTTCTCTCAGCTGCCAGCGTTGTCAGGTCCTCCAGAGCAGCGAGTTGCTAGGTGCCTAGTTGCTTACTCCCTGGCCACCGCAGTTGCCCGGCAATCCTGTCGTCACCTACTCTAGTGCTGTTAGAAGGGAAAGCCAGCATGTCCTCCCTAGTGGTCTAGTGGTTAGGATTCGGCGCTCTCACCGCCGCGGCCCGGGTTCGATTCCCGGTCAGGGAAGTGACTCTTTTGCTTTTGTTCTCCAAATGTTTCATTACTTAGTAAAACTCAGACTGAATACTTCGTTTAAGAAATAAAAGTGAGTTCGAGTTCGGTAACTTTCTGTTTAACAGAGAACCGTACTGTGGTTTTGACACCAGCAGACAAGCCAGTCAGGCGTTAACGATGAAATACGACCCAAAGCAATACTCCCCGCCAGCCCCGCCTGGCTCCTGCTCAGAACCCTGCCACATCCAGGGTACCCTCACAGCAGCTCCTCTGCCAGCGCTTGCCTTTCTAGTTAGAAAATATGTAGAAATAATTCAAACAGTGCTGCGAACACTAGTCAATATTCCTAGAGTCAATATTTTATCACATTCTTTGCATGGGTGTTATGCTAGCGAATTAACTCTGCAACTTCTGAACCATCTTTTCCAGCCCCGAAACACCATTTTAAAAAAATGAAAAAAAACACCATTTGTCACCAGTCCCTCCTGAGTCAACGTAGTCCTGAAATGAAAAGCTTTCTGTGATCAAGGTCGCAGTGTGCTTATCAACTGCTCTGCTTTAAAGTTAGCCAGTTGTAAAAGATTTTGAGGCTCAGCTCCGCCCCTAGTGTTAGGAGTAAAAATCCCGTGGGGATCCAGAGTGAGCTTGCTTGCTTGCTTGCTTTGGCATAGCTGTGCACCCTTCTGCAACAGTAAAACCTTTACCTTGCCAAGATATCGCCAAACCCACATCTTTTCCTTTCTTTTTTGGGGGGGAGGGGTAATGGGGGACCAGGGCAGTTGAGACAGGGTTTCTTTGTGTAGCTTTGACTAGCCTTGAACTAGCTCTGTAGACAGGCTGATTTTGAACTCAGAGATCTGTCTGCCTCTGCCTCCAGAGTGCTGGGATTAAAGGTGCGCATCACCATTACCCATCATCCCCAACCTATTATTAACAGGTCTTAAACCTGGCTCTCCCAGGAACAGGTGTGGTGGCGGCACACACCTTTAATCCCAGCATTTGGGAGGCAGAAGCAAGCAGATTTCTCTGAGTTTGAGGCCAATCAGGTCCACCTCTGGAGTTCCAGGCCAGTCCGGGCTACATAGTGAGTTCATCTGCTGGCCTTGAATTTGCCTGTTCTGTCTTGTGTCCTTGCTAGCAGCCCTGCCTGGTGTGACACACAGCACAGGGCAGCTGCGTTTCTGATTTCCAGGTAGAATGAAGTAGATGAAATCCCAATTTTAAAAAACGATTATTAATACGTTTGAAGAAATGATATAAGTCATAAATAAGTTCCTGAACAAATTTCAAGAGAACACAAACAACTAAGTAAAAAGAAAATATTTAAATCAATGCAATATAGAAAAAAGAGGAATTCAACAAAGAGATGGCAATACTGAAGAAAAAACAAACTGAAATACTGGAAATGAAAATCACAGTAAATCAAATAAGATGCTCTCAGGAAGCCTCACCAATAGGACGGACCAAGGACAGGACATGTGGAAAATGAGGAAGAAGGACTGGAAGGGTAAGCGGCGCTTCCTAGGTGGATGGACACTGAAGAGAAAAATCCGAGAATCGTGGCCACGGGAGGAGCAGGATTTCATTCTGACAGCATTTTTAATAGCATCCCAATAAAAATTATAGTGGAAGCCGGGCGGTGGTGGCGCATGCCTTTAATCCCAGCACTCGGGAGGCAGAGGCAGGCGGATCTCTGTGAGTTCGAGACCAGCCTGGTCTACAAGACTAGTTCCAGGACAGGCTCCAAAACCACAGAGAAACCCTGTCTCGAAAAAACACCAAAAAAAAAAAAAAAATTATAGTGAAAATTTTCCCAAATTAGGGAGTGTGGCAATTCAGACACAAGAGGCCTTTAGGAGATCAGCCTGACTAGCCCAAAAAAGAGCAAGACTGAAAACAGAAAATCTGCTGGATTACGTGGTACACAGTGCTCAAGAGGTGGAGACAGCTAGATCTCTGTTCAAGACCAGCCTGGTCGACATAGTGAGTTTCAGGCCAGCCAGGGTTACACAGTAAGACCCCATCTAAAAAAAAAAATGCTCACTAAATAAAGTCCAGGTCCTAATGGCTCATTGCTACATCCTATCAGACCTTCAAAGAACTAGCCTCAATGCTTCTCAAGCTACTGCACAATACAGAAAAGAGGTACCACCTCCAAGCTCTTTTTGATAGGCCACTATTGCCTATCTGATGCTAAAATCAGACAAACACACACACACTACTGCCCTGATGCTAAAGCCAGACAAAGACACACAAATATTATAGACCACAACCTCTCTGATGGGGATAGATGCAAGAGTTCTCAGAAAAGTACTTGCAGATCAAACTCCAAACCATATCAAAATGGTCATTCACACTGACCAAGTTGGCTTTATTCCAGAGATGCAGAGATGGTTCAACTTAAGCAAATACTAAATATAAAACATCGTATAAATGGACAAAGACAGAAACCATGTGATCATCTCAGTAAGATGTAGAAAAAGCTTTTGACAAAATCCAACATGGCCTCAGGATAAGGCTTTAAGAAAACACCGAGTAGCAGAACCATATCTCAAGGTAGTAAAGGCTACACGTGACAAACCTTTAGCCACCATTGTACTAAATGGAGAAAAACCCATGAAACTTTTCCACTGAATCAGTGTTCAGTTTCTCCACTCCTATTTAGTTAAAAGCTGGAGGTCCCAAAGCAGTAAGAGGAGAACAAATCAGAAGGATTCAGGAGGGAAAGAAAGAAACAAAGTATCTTACTTGAAGGTGATCTGATTCTCTAAGTGGGAGACTCCTCCAGGACACTCTTAGAGCTGATAACACTTACAACAAACTGACAGTTTGTAACATTAACACAAAAACCAGTAGCCTTCCAACACACCAATGACGAGCATACTGAGAAATATCTGGGGAATGATATTACTCAAGATTGACTCAAATTTGTTTTATTTTATTTATTTATTTATTTTTTTGGTTTTTCGAGACAGGGTTTCTCTGTAGCTTTGGAGCCTATCCTGGAACTCCCTTTGTAGACCAGGATGGCCTCGAACTCACAAAGATCCTCCTGCCTCTGCCACCGCCCGGCTTATTTTTGGTTTTTCAAGACAGGGTTTCTCTGTGGCTTTGGAGCCTGTCCTGGAGCTAGCTATTGTAGACCTGGCCTCGAACTCACAGAGATCCACCTGCCTCTGCCTCCCGAGTGAGGGAATTAAAGGCATGTGCCACCACTGCCTGGCTTCAACTTTTTTTAAATACCTTGGAATAAATCTAACCAATGAAGTGAAAGACCTCTACAATGACGATGTTAAAGACAGTCAAGAAAAAAATCCAAGAAGACTCTGGAAGATGGGAAGGCTTCCCATGCTCATGGATCAGAAGAGTCAATATTGCAAAACTGGCTATTTTGCCAGAGGCCCTCTACAGATTCAGTGTAATCCCATCAAAATCATAAAAATCACAGAAATAAAAAAGGAATCTAAATTTTATCTGAAAATGCAAACAATGTTTGCTAGCCAAAGCAAACCTAAGCAAAAACAATGCTGGAGGTGCCACTAACCCTGATTTCAAATTTGATTGCATATAATATACAGAGCCATACAGAGCCATGTTCTGAAACAAACAAATACCAGATCTTTACATAAAGAACAGAATAGAAGACCTAGGTACAAACCCATACACCTGATTTCTCACAGAGATGCCAAGAGTCTGCGTTGGAGAAAGACAGTCTCTTTAATGAATTGTACTGGGAAAAGTGGGTGTTACCTGTAAAAGAAACTAGACCCTCACCTCTCACCCTACACAAAAATTAGCTCCAAATGAACCAAGGAGCTTAATTTAAGACCTCAAATTCTGAAAACAATAGAGGAAAAGGTAGGGCAAACATCTCAAGACTTAGATAGAAATAAGGACTTTCTAAACAGGACTCCAGTTGCTCAGGTAATAAGGCCAGGAATTGACAAAAGGAACCGACCTCATGAAATTGAAAAGTTTCTCTACAGTCCATCAGCTTACAGAATGTGAGAGAAACTTTACCCCCTATACATCCGATAAAGGATCAATATGTAGAATATACAAAGATGAAAAAGCAAAACAAGATAACAAACCAACTCAGTTTTTTAAAAGAGCTAACAACCTGAACAGAGAGTTCTCAAAAGGAGAAATACAAAGATCCAATAAATGTTTTGAAAAGCGCTCAACATCACTAGCCACCAGGGAAATGCAAATTAAAACTACTTTGAGAACCCACCTCACCCCAGTCAGAATGGCTGTCAGGAAAATAACTGATGGCAGGTGATGGCGAGGATGTGGGGAAATGAGCCGTCACTCACTGCTAGTGGGGGTCTAAGCCACTATGGCAATCAGTGTGGAGATTTCCCAAAACACTTCCACATGTCCCAGCCTCTCCACTCTTGGATATGTTCCTAAAGGACTCTACATCCTACAATAGAGATACTTGCTCAGCCATATTTATTTCTGTTCTCTGTACACACACACACACACTAGATATAAAAATAATCTAAAATAATTTTAAATAACACAATACAAATTTTAGTGCAATTGAAGAAGGTGGAAGGTGAGCATTCCAGCCCAGCCCTGTGGCACTGCTGTGAGCCTTAGGATTAAAGAGGGGAGAAGTCGGGCAGGGAGCCAGGCCTGCATAGCTGCTCTTGGTCAAGGTGTAGTTTGGTTGGTCCTTATTGTGCTCTGGCTCTGCAAGACAGCTCGGAGAAGTCCTTATTGCTTGAGGGAAGAAGCTGGTTCCCTGATAATGACTTCTGCTACTCAGGGGTAACCTCAGCACACAGGGATCTGCCTGGGAAGCATTGGGGCAAAAGAATTTACCAGATGAGAATTGATATAAAAGTTTTAATAAATAGTCACTTCCTTGAGAGGGGCTCGTTTTTGTTTGTTTGTTTTTTGTTTTTTGTTTTTTTTTTTTCACAGCAATTGAGAGAAGTCCCCTGGCCTGGCTTCCTTGGGTTATTTGAATGAACTTTAGGAAAGCAGCCCCTGTCCTGAGACTAAATTCTTTATTTCCCCCTTAAGGAGTCTATTCATTTAGTTCTCTGATAATTCCATAGTGCATTCTGGCTACTCCCTGGCCCTTTCTTCCCTCCTTTCCACCCCTATTGCCGCCCCTAAGTCTCTTTCCCATTCACTCCTGTTTTGTTGTTACCCCTAGGTCTAATTAGGCCTGAGTGACCATGGATTTCAAAGTGTTCACTGGAGCCTGCTGGGTTTACCAGAAGGGGTTTACCAGTAGGTGCACAACTGAAGACAATTCTGCCCCACCCCCAGAATCCATCAGTAGCTCCACAGTTCAACAGGAAGAGGTAAATCTGCGTGGCCCCTCCCCTACCTATGGCTGACGTCTTACACAGGCCCAGCCTTATGCATTTGGCACTGCGGCTTTGACCATGCTTGCGATGGTCATGCCATGCTCAGGAGAGGGAATTTCACAGCCCTTCTCCCTGTCTTCTGGCCTCACAGTCTTCCCGCTCCCTCTTCTGCACTGCTTCCTTTGCACTGTGAGAGGGCGCGGTATCATTGTTCTCTTTAGAACAGAGCCGTCCACCATCATTTCCTCTCGGCACCACAAGCAGCCTCGTGTCTCTGCCTTCACCGCCGTTCATTGTGAAGATTCCCTCGGACTGAGAGTAGCATTTGTCGGTGAATGTGAGTGTCAGTACATACAGGGCACCTTGGCACTATGCTGATTTAGTTAAACAGTAGTAGAAAGCTCCTCCAGGGACATTAAGCCTCCTTGGCCATAGGTTTTTAACTACATTTGCAGTGCCAGGCATGAGTTTCCTTTTGTGGAGCAGGCCTCAAAACCTATCAGAGAGCGTTTGGTTTGCCTCGCAATCATCGTGCCAGTATGGCTTTAGTGGGCACCGCTTACCCGGAAGGCTGGTGGTTTAGCTCGCTGGGCTCTCGGCGGGGTGAGGCCACTGATGCTTTTTTCTCCCGGCCGCCTGCATTGCGCCTTCCTGCACTCTGGCAACTGGCCAGCAGATTTGATTTCTCTGTAACTCGCCTTGAGAGCATGTGATGTCTTCAGCAACGGGGTCTAGTCAATTAGTTCTGGTGGGAACCCCAAGAGGAAGAAAAAGCAGCTGGATTGTAAGAGGCTCCGAGGCCTCCCCGAACAGCAGCTCCTGTGGGGTGTCTGTTGGAGACTGTCTTGGTTGCTTTAACTAGAAAGACCACCTGGAAAGACCCAGTCTAGAAAAGCGGCAGCCCCACTCCCTGGTTTGGTGCCCTGACCTCTATAAGACTAAAGAAAGTTATTAAGCACAAAGCATGCGTCCATCTATTCTCTTTTTGCTCTTTTTAAAAAGAATTCTAAATTTTTATTTATTTATTTTTAAATTTTTAGATTTATTTTATTTGTATGAGTGTTTTGTCTCCATGTATGTATGGACATATGTATGTGGGTAGGTATGTAGATATGTCTACCATGTGCATGCCTGATGCCCTCAGAGGTCAAAAGAAGGTATTGGATCCCCTGGGGTTGGAGCTACAGATAGTTGTGAGCCACTTTGCGAGTGCTGGGAACAGCACATGGGTCCTCTGCAAGAGCAACCACTGGGCCGTGTCTCTAGCTTCATGTTGTTATTTTTGGGGTGTATGTTCTTGAACGTATGCACAGATGTGTGTGCAGGTGCCCAAAGAAGCTAGAAGAGCACTGACCCTCAGAGCTGGAGTCACAGGTGTTTGTGAGCCACCTTCCATAGTTCCTGGCAAGCAAACTCTGGTCCTCAAGAGCTAGCAACAAGTGCTCTGCACCACTGATCAATCTGTCCAGGCCATGTCTCTGCTCTTGACCGTGACCAGCTGCTTGAGTTCCTGCCTAGACTCCCCCGCAGTGATGGACTGCCGCTTAGACCCTTTCTTTCCTCAGCTGCTTTTGACCGAAGTGGGAGTACACAGCTCGCTGCTCTCTGTGGGGAGAGACTAGGAAAGCAGGTGAGTCAGTCCTGGAAGAAACAACCTGTAGCCTGAGTGTCTCTCCACATGCCTTCTGGGTGTGCTGCGGAGGTGAGATCCTGGCTGGTTTGGGCCAGGCCTGTTTGTCATGGTTGTGGTTTGGTGAACAACCCCAGGAGATAAAATAATGCCTACCCTGCCTGAAGAAAATTATATCATGGAACTCGCTCTGTAGACCAGGCTGGTCTCAAACTCAGTGATCCACTTGCCTCTGCCTCCCGAGTGCTGGGGTCTCAGCAGATTCTTGACAGTGCCTAGTTGTCTTTGGTTTTGAACTATCACCTCACTATGTAGCCACCTGGTCTCTTCCTGTGACCCTCAGGGTGACTAACTCAAAACCCCAAGAGTTCCCTTCAGGGCAAAATTCAGACCAAGTCACTGCCAAATGACGGGCTCGTCTAGAATACATCCATCCATCTCTACACCCTTCATCTCGTTATCTCTCTGATTAGAAGGCATCGCCAGCATCAACTCTGCCATCTCTTACACCCCTCCTCTTGGGTCTGCCAGGACAGGGAGGAGTAGGGCGCACAAATCAGAATGCTGTCCTGGGCCTTCCGAGACAATGTATTCATCAGACACCTAACCTACTCATTGTGGCAGGTCCCCAGTGTGAATCACTAGTTATATGGACACAAAGGAGAATAAGACAGAGCCGAGGATTTGGAATGACAGCTAGACAGGTTTGGTGAGAACGAAGGTGTCACGCAGAGAGACCCTTGGGTCCTGTCTTTGACCATTAGACCATTGAGACAATGGACCCCAAGGAATTGGAATGCCTCCGGAAGTCTCCTACAAAGAGAGGGGAAAAGCCAGAGCCTGGCGCCAGGCAGAGATGAAGCTTGTCTCCCCGGAAGAACTGAGACATTGATGGATCAGTGTGGGCAGGGCCACACCTTGACAGGATTGTTTGGTTATTCAGACATGGTGCCTTCTATCTACACTGTGTTAGCAACCCTGAAGATGGCCTGACTTTATTCTTCCCCATGTGGCTACACCCAATACATCTGCTTTCTCTGCTTCCAGCCATTATTATCCTCCCTTTCCACGGGGTCTCACTATGTAGCCTTGGCAGGTTGGGAACTCTCTATGTAGACCAGGCTGACTTCAAACTCAGAGTTTCCTCTGCCCCTGCCTTCTGAGTGCTGGAGTTAAAGGTGTGTACAACCATACCTGGCTTACTCTCTTTCCAAAGGTATTTTCAATGTATTTGAGTATTTGCCTGTGTGTGTGTGTGTATATGTGCGCAGTGCCTGTGGAGGTCAAAGGAGTAGATTGGATCCTCTGAACCTGGACTTACGGGTATGTGTGTTGGGGGCAGGGGCATGTTCTAGGGTCGTGTGCAGAGGTCAGAGGGCAACTTGTGAATCAGTTTTCTCCAACCACTTGGAACCTGGTGACTGAACTTAAGTCAGCAAACTTTGTGGTAAGTGCCTTTACCTGCTGAGGCATCTTGCTGGCCACATTGTTTGTCTCCTTAAACAGTATGTTAAGAATAGGTGGACAAGCCTGACTTATTGACTTATTGGGGCTTCCAGGGCCCAAGTCTTGACTGTGAAAATCCCAGAAACAACACTATTAGAGTATGTCCACGGAGGCCGTTGGAACAACACAGGAAAGCATGGAGCATATTGCTGGCCATGGTGGCCTCAAGTGACCAGCATCTCAACTTCCCTCAAAATTTGGTCATGGAGCTGGGCAGTGATGGCACATGCCTTTAATCCTAGCACTCAGGAGACAGAGGCAGGTGAATTTCCGTGAGTTCAAGGTTAACCTGGTCTACAGAGGGAATTCCAGGACAGTCAAGGCTACACAGAGAAACCTTGTCTGAAAAATATTCAGTCATGGAAGGGAGAGAACTGAGAAGAGGAGGGGAGGAAGTGGTGTGAATGAGAACCCCACAGGCTCATATGTTTGAAGACTTGATGTCCCAGTTGGTGGAACTGTTTGGGAAGGACCGGGAGGTGGGGTCGTTACTGTTGGAGCAGGCATGTTGTTACTGGGGTGGCCCACAGCACGTCCAGTTAGCTTTCCCTCCCTCCCCCTCTCCTTTCAGCTAAGGATGCGAACTCTTAGCTTCTGCTCCAGCACCACACCTGCCTGTCTGCAGCCATGATTCCCAGCACGGTGGTCATGGACTCACCCTCCATAAACTGCCTTGGTCATGGTGTCTCCATCGCAATAGAAAAGTAAGCCAGAGAGTTAGGACTAGATAAAGGATAAAAGCCGAGGCCCAAGAAAGGCAGGGGTCTCATCTGCCCTCAGGACACAACTCTAAAATTATTTAGGTGACTCTAGAATGTCAGGAAACACTTGGGCTGGCCAGATGGCTCAGAGGCTAAAGATGCCTGCCACCAAGCCAGGGGTCTGAGCTTCATCCCTGGGAGCCACACAGTAGAAGAAGAAGGAGAGAACCGACTCCCTAATGTTATGCTCTCACCCCCAGGCCTAGAACCATGGCATTTACACACACACACACACACACACACACACACACACGCACACACACGGGAGAGAGGGAGAAAGAGAGAAAGAGAATAAATAAAATTTAAGTTTAAAATTTTTAAATAAAAATAAAACAATGAACATCGAATTCAATAATTGCTTTATTGTTTTTATCTCTGTGACACAAGTTCTTCCTGATCTACTGTCATAGATCCAGGGGTCATGGGCCTTGGGTCAAATCTGAGCAAAAGTGAAGATGGGTAAAAGTGGGTTTTGCATCGTCTTCCGATGGACAGACTTGTTTGGAATCACCGTAGTTCCTGAGGCCCATATGGGTGTTTAGAGTTCACTTTTGGGGAAGTGTTCTTTTGTGTTTCTGGGGTTCTTTGTCAAAGCCAAGTCCACAGCCTCCTGAATGTTCTTTGCCACCCTAAGCCCTGACTTGATAGCAGTGTCAATCCAGCCATGGGGCATATCTGTGTGCTCACCTGCAAAAAAGACCAGCCCTTCTGGCTGGCTGAGCTCCTGGGCATAGTCCACATATTGGTAAGGGGTGAAAAAGGCAAAGCCACCCATGGAATAGGGGTCCTGGCTCCAGTTCTTGACTGTGGAGTAGGGACAGAGGGCACGGAGTTCTTCTTTGTTGCGATTGTGAATAGCAGCTAGGTCGTCCAGAACAATGTCCACTACCCGGGTGTGGTCCAGGGCAGTGAAGAACGAGGAGTCATCATCCAGGGTATAAGATGCTAGGACAACGCCCGCACCATTGGGGAAGATGTGGTTGGGATAGTAGATGAAGCGGGAAGGCCGGTCAGTGCTAGACTTCCCACTGAAGATGCCATCGTGTTCCCAGAAACGCTGTGTGCAGGCCAGGATCACTTTGGTGGCGCTATTGTAGTGGACGGAGCGCAGAGCATCCTGCTTACTGAGAGAAAGAGATGGCTGGAATCGGAGGAGCCGGGCAGCCTTGGCAGTGCTGGCTACCACCACAAAATCGGCAGTCACCCGCGCCCTGGGCTGCAGAGGGTCAGGTGTCCGGTAGGTCACGTGGACACAGTCGCCAGTCATCTCCACTTCTTCAGCTGGGGAGTTGAACCAGACAGTCCCCGGGAGGAGCGAATTGTGTAGGGCCTGGGGGAGCTGGTCAAAGCCCCCAACGATTTCATCGAACCTGAGAGTGAACAGCAGAGAGGGAGATGAGTGGGTTGATGGACAGGGCCTTCAGAGGACAGGCCATTGGGACTGGACAATGACTCAGTCCCTTCACGGGCATGTCCCAGCCATGTTTTAGGGGGACGAACTGTTGGCAAAGAACCAAGGGCAAGCAGAATGTCCACTAGCTCCAGGGACCCAGAGAAAGGCAGTGCTTTGGGGTGACCAAATTGGAAACATGCATCTACCCTGAGCTCATACAACCCCTCCTCTGGCCGCTTATCTCCTCTCGACACCCAGGATGCCTGGTCAGAAACTGACAAACACCCAGAATCGAACTTCCGATCCTCCTGCCTCCACCTCCCAGGTTCTGAAGTTATAGGCAGTTGCTGCTCCTCCCAGTTTTAAGTGGTGTTTAGGAAGGAACCCAGGGCTTCACGCGTGCTAGACAAGCAGTCTAGCAACTGAGCCAGAGCCCCAGCCCTGGCCCGGGGTTCTTAGAGCCCCTTCCATAATGCCCTCAGGGGCTGCTTAAGGAAAGTAGCTAAAGACTACTGAGCTGTTTTACTTAGTCTGTCTAGGAGTTCCTCCCCTCCCACGTTCCTTCAGAGCAGTTCTTGGTTTGAATTCAAATTGATAAGAAGGGCAAGACTCCTTGCTAGAAGACCAGAATGTCTAAATAAATCAATATCCGGGCCTTCCGTTCAGCTGTCTTGTTATTTTCATTTTTTCACAAAGCCAGTTTATCTTTATCTTTTTGTTGTTGTTGTTTAGTCTGGAACTTCAGATCCTCCCACCCCTACCTTGGGTGGCATCACAGGTGCGCACCACCTTGCCTGGCACCCTTTTATCTTTATAGCTACAGATCACGTGGTCAGTGACCAACAGTGACTGGAGTCTCAGGTTTGCATCCCTGCTAAGTCTTCCTGGGCTGAAAGATGACAAGTGTCTCTCGAAGCAGAGCTGAGGCCACAGTCCCTGTCACAGAGCAGATGAGGCTCACACGCTCTCGATAGACCCTTAGTGTATCCAGAGGTTCTCAGAGTGGAGTCCCAAGGTAGGCAGCCTATCGGAAGGCTCCCCTCCGGGCTCTACCCCAGGTGTTTAACAGGCCCATCCGCCCCAGTGACTCTGAGAGTCAGGATTCCCTCCTTTCTCCTCCCCCGCCCCGCCCTTTTTGAGATTAGCTGTAAACTCAAAACTCCACCTGTGTCTGCCCTCTGAGTACTGGGACTGTGTAGCACCACACTGGCTTCCAATTTTGGAGGAATTTTTCTCCCGGTTTCTTAGTTCCTCCTTTCACTACCATCCTCATCAGGAACTAGTGACCCCCTGTCCTGCCCTGTTCCTCACCGGGGTTCTTGGAAGAAGGAGATGATGCCACGCAGAGTCTCTGTGAAGGCCTCGTAGTAGCCAGAATCTGTGTTCAGCAAGTCCCCGATCATCTGCACAGCCCCGCGGCTCAGTTTCCCCACCTTGATCAGGTACTCCTGAAGAAATGAGGCAGGCAGATGAGAATGTATAAGGAGCTAACATGTGAACCTTGCTTCCTATCCAGCAAGGAACAGGGCTGGATGGGGCAGAAGGACAAGTGTGTAGCCCCTGGGACCCAAGGCTGCATTGTACATGTGTCCAGACACGATCCCCTTGGTCCCTGCTTAGGGACAACAGGTAACAGGTATGTTTTTCAGCCTACACGCTGTCAGCCATTCATTCATACAATCCTCTGAATAATGATAAGGGTTCCTGCTTTGCCAATGGAGAAAATGAGTCCCGGTCTCTGTGTCTACCCATGTGGACCCAGTCTGGTTTCTACAGAAGACCAGGCTAGGAAAATCTGAGTATCAAAAAGTTCTCATCCTACCCTGACCTCCCACCCCTGCCCCATCACCTGCTGATCCAGCCGCTCCATCAGCAAGTGACCTCAGAGCTGGCTCATGCTGCACCTGCTGCCCTGATTGTGCCCTATGTTTTTTTTTTTTTTCTCGGCTCTGTGTCTTAGATAAAGCCAGCGTATAGCCGTGACAAAGCTGGCTGGAATGGCTTCACCAGTTAGAGTGGGTGGCCATCTGGTTTGCCTGGGGCTGCACGCTCCCTGTCACCAGCACACGCAGAACCTGAAAGAACCTGCTAGGACATCCAAATACTGCCAGCTGGGAAAAGTGCCACTATTCAACATACTTGTGTAACCCAGAGGCTAAACCAGAGGGCCATGAAATCCTAGGAACAGCAACACCAGGGTTCCCGAAGACATGCTGGATCTGTTAGGACTGCCAACACCAAGGTTCAAAGAGGTTATCTCTGCCCCACATCTGAGGGCATGTTCATTGGGGTGTGGGTCCTGGAGATCTCTGACTTGTCTCTTCTCTAATCTCTCTCTTGAGTAAGCAATGGTCAGACCACACATGGCCACAGGCTTTGACCCACCCAACAGCTGAAGCAAGCAGCCCACGGAGGCAAACCACAGCCAGGACCTGGAAGTGACTATCAGCTTCTCTCTCAGGATCAGCTGGAGAATACCCACCACCCTCCATCCCGTCCCCAGGCTCATGGGTGAGCTAGCTCCAGCATCTAGGAGCCAACAGCCTCCAATCAGGCCACATCTGGAACGTTCCTTGTGCTTTTGTTATCTGCAGTGCCAGGGATTGAACCCAGGGCCTCACACATAACAGACCAGCTCTTACACCTGTGGGCTATATCGCAGGTCCAGCCTTTCCTGACTTTCACCATAGTTCTGTCTTACGAAAAATGTTTTCATCAGTGGTAACCTGTATACGGCAGTGGTCCCCAGCAAGCAACGCTGCAGCCTGCTTGGTTCATGCAAGTAAACATTGTGATTTTTACACAACTATACAATCATTTAAAGATACATTCTGAGACATTAGCACCTTGTTAAGCAACACACACCTATATAAGGTTTTCCCATACCTCTGTCTGCCTTGGCTCTGTGGGTATTATGGATGATCCCCTTGATACAGTAAGCTGTGACTAAGTAGCCTTGATTGCCCTCCTTGGAGGGTCTCTGTTTAGTTCCTTCCCTCCCTCCCTTCCTCCCTCCCTCCCTCTCCCTCCCTCCCTTCCCCCACTAGTGGAGCTTGCATTCTGTCAGGGCAGACAGTTAAACTAGACAAGTACAGTGTAGTGCAATATGCCCCAGGTAGCAGTCCCGCTGGGGTGGTGTCAGGGCGTAAGGTCTCAGAACTGACCTTGGTGGAGAAGGAGTCGTACTTCTCCAGGACCTCACGGCAGCTGCTGTTCTTCAGCTCTTCCACAATCTCGGGAGGGAAGAGGACAGGGAGGACATGCGGTGAGGGTCGGCCCACGGAGATTGTCCAACCCGCCCTGTCCTTCCCCCTTCCCCATGCACTACATTTGTTCAACAGCCTCTGTGTGTGTGTGTGTGTGTGTGTGTGTGTGTGTGTGTGTGTGTGTGTGTGTGTGTGTGTGAGACACTTTAATGAATCCTGCCTTCCAAAACTGTGTGGGAATTTCACCTCGCATGGATACCAGGTATGTAAATGTAGGTGTCCAGGCTCTCCCATCAGCCTCGAGGTTCTGCCTCAAGTCTACCTCCTTGCCCTGTGTTGGGGACACTTCTGTGGACTTCTAGGTCACTGTGAAGCATGTGGGCACCAGAGGCTGTCCCCACAGAGCTGCTGAGAGAGGCTGGGTATGCTGACGTGAAGTGAATCACAGCAGGACAACACTGGGGGACACCCGGGAAGGGGCCTCCCACTGAGCTCAGTTGTCATCCTGAGGTCCTTCCAAGCCATGGATTAGAGAGGGAATAGGATGGTCACTGCTGGGCCAAGTAGAGGAGGTGGGCAGGCAGTCGAGGTAGAGTGCTAATTGTTCTTCCTTGATAAACTGCCAGCCATTACAACTGCACAGTAAAGGAACACTGGTCCTGTACCTAGCACCATTTTGTCACCTTAACGCGTCCTGTCACCTAATCCTTGTAGCAACCCAGGAACAGGAGGCTCTGGCAATAATGGAGAAGAGAGAGAGAGCCGGCAAGTATTATGCCTGGAGTCACACAGCACATTCAACCCCAGAGCTTGCAGGGCTCTCTATGAAATGAACCTGGTCCCAGCACGACGATTTCTCGGCAGCTACTTTGTACATGTCTGTACAGGCACCGACGTCTGGGGTCTGAGAATATACTGACTGCAGAGCCGGTGCCTGACACAGGACAGAGCCATGAGAGGGAGTAGAGGCCAGTGATGTTCAGTCTGGTGCAGGCTTCCTGCCCTCAAGGATCTGGGGTCCACTAAAGCTCCTCCCTGGAGAATCAGAGGAACTTGAGGGTGTTTTGCCGAATGGCCCGGGGGGGGGGGGCGGAGGTGGGCTGCTCTCCACTCTGTCTTACCTTCCTCAGCGACTTATCAAAGAGCTGTTCTGCCGTCTTCCCCATCTCGTCAGCTCTCAGTGAGTAACCCAGAAGCCCAGGGTCGGCCTGCACCGCCCCTGTGCGCTGCCGGATTCCATTCACCAGCACCCAGGTCTGATTGTTGCAGGGACAGAATTCCTTTAGCATCAGCCCAAATTTCCTGATGAGCTCATGAGAAAGCCTGTGAAGGGGGTCAGAGACTTCAGGCTCTGAGAGTCAGCCAACAGCCCTTCCTGCTCCCCGGGCCTACCTCCTGCCTCCCTCGGATTTACCAAGACCACCCCTGGCCTTTCTCCACGAGAGGGATGCCAGGCACCCTGGGCATTACACTAGACTAGAAGCCGCAAGGCCAGGAGGGAGCTGCATTTCCTGCCAGACCTCTATGATGGCTGAGGTCTCGGCCACTTTGTGCGGAACCTGCAGCCTTCACACTTTCAAGGGTGAACATTCCTGAACATCCCAGTTCCTGTGGGCACAATGAGGGTGGTGTGCCGAGTGTGTCTGTAGGGCCAGCCTTCCTGGAGGCTATGTTCACTACTCTTGAACTTCTCCACACTTTTCACCGGTTCAGAAAGAGTCTCCTGGAAGGACACCAGGCTTCCTTTCATTTACACACTCAGAAGGCTGCTTTTGCCTTCCCAGCAGGTTTATCTTGGACCACCTTTCTTCTCTGATCCTGAACCCATGCTCCTTGGCAGTCAAACCCAGCACAGCTTTCTCCTTATGTGGATTAAACCTGAGGCTGGGAGATGCTCCTGGGTTGGGAAATCAGTTGAGTCAGACCCTAACCCCTGGGCTTCCAGCAAAGAGCTCCATCCACTGTCCTCCCGGTGTGACAGCCCTCATCCTGGCCTTCCTCCTATTTACCTGTGGTTGATTGGGATCCGCATGGCGCCCAGCTCTATGTACCAGTGTGCTCCAGGAACTCTGTGGGTTTCAATTCTGCCACCTACGCGCCCTGAGGCCTCCAGGACAGTCACCTGGAAAGGTAGAAGACTCTTTAATGAACTCAGTGAGCCTTGTCACATACCCTCCCCTGTGGCAGACCCAGACTTACCACCCTATCCCTCCTAATCACCCTCCTTCCCTCCCTCCTTCCCTCTTATCCTCCCTCCCTCCCTCCTTCCCTTCTATCCTTCCTCCCTCCCTCCTTCCTTCCCTTCTATTCATCCTTCCTTCTTTCCTTTCCTTTTCAGTGCTGCAGATGGAAACTACAGGGTCTTCCTCATTCTACCACTGAGCTACAGCCCCAGCTTCATCCTGCCTCTTTCTGGAAGCCACTCTTGATTACTGGGTGAGCTTATCTGCCCTCCTACCCCAGCTACCCTAGAGCCCTAAAGCTTCCTCTAGGCCCCAGCTCCCCAGGAATGTCCACAGCTTGGCCTTCTACCTCCCTGCTTGGAGCCCAATCCTCCCACAAGAGATTCTCCCCTGCCCCATCACGTACCTGGTGGCCAGCATCCTGCAAGATCTTGGCAGCGGTGAGCCCAGCCATGCCTGCCCCAATCACCACCACCTGCTTCCTCTCTGCTGTCTGCCCCAGTCCATTTCGAGCCAGTTGCAGCAGCTCCTCATACTGCGGGTCCTCAAAGCACTTGACAAGCTGGCTGTTGAAGGCCTGGGTATCCAAGCTCAGCACAGACAGGAGGGTGAGAGCCAGCCAGCTTGGGAACATAGCTGTGGATGTGGCAGTTAGGCAAATGACTAGGGGTGAAGGAGGACTGGCCATAGCCCTTGATCTGAAGAAGATTTATCACTGGACCCATGATGCAACATCCCAGGCACTCCCCAACCCAAGAGAGCCTTAGTCATGGGTCCTCCTGAGTGGACCTGCCACTCTTCCTGCTAGCCCACAAAAATGCCCTTCAGGTACCAAAGCCTCTCACTCAGAGAGTGACACATACACTCTGAACTGCCATGCACACAGTGAGGTAGACCTGCCCGCCACATGGGATTTCCCCATGTCCACCACCATTTGAGGTAGATAGACTTTCTGCTGCAATGAGAAGACCCTTAACTCAGTACCACAGTGAAAGACAGAAGATTGGAAGCCTGAAACCTTGTATAATAAAGCAACAGTCCCCAAGAAGTGCGAGATAGGTCACCAGGTTCCCAAGACCCAATGGATCATTGCAGGGTTGCCTCTCAGAGATGGGCCTGGCTCCTTGAAGTTAAATTTACCAGGCAATGAGCTTGTGTTTTCACGCTTCTCTTCTGATGTGTTTCTGTCAATTCTGGCTCCGCTGAAGGAGAGGCAAACCATGCCTTCCCTCTGGGAGCCCATCAAAGGTGTGTGTTTTGTGGTAGTTGAGTCCTTGGTTTCAAAGCTATTATCTGTTATGGGACAAATTGTGTTTTCCCAAAATTCCTATGTTGGGACTTTAACACACACGATCTCAGAACTCAACTCTGTTTAGGGGTCATGGTCTTTGAAAAGATGACTGAGTTAAAGTGCAGTGTGAGGGTGGGTCTTCCCTCAATGTCCTCCTAAGAAGTGGAGCCTACAGAACTACTACTGCCTCCTTCCTAAACCGGCGTAATTTCTAACTGCATCCTAAATACTTATCCTTATGTCCACAGCTAAGTGTCGCTCTCGTCCCTCACCAAAAAAAACTTCTTTTCGCAGCACACAGAGACCAGTATGGGAAGCCTCAACTTGTCAAAGTGAAAAGAGCAACTGATTGTGGGGTAACCCAGCCCCAAAAGATACATCTACAACACAATCCCTACAACTACGGCTCAAGAAAGAGGGAGCAGAAAGATTGTAAGAGCCAAAGGACCAGGGCATCTACTTTGAGATAGTCTCAGAAAAACACGCACACACACACACGGGGGGAAAGTAGGAGAAGGGAGGAGAAGGGAGGCCTGGGAAGTTTGGGCGAAGAGTTAGAAGTGACCACATTGTATGGAATTCTCAAAAAAGTAATAATAATATTGTGTTTTTAAAAAGGAAGAAGAAATGTGAACACTAAGGGGAACTTCAGGGACGCCCCACGGAAAGGGAATACAGATGAGGACGTGAAGACATTGGGAGACCAAGGCCCACCCTCCATACCTTCACTGAGGCATCCATCCTCTTTGAGACATACCATGTTCTATGTATTTTCTAACATGGTTTGAGGTGACTAATCCAGGTTGTTCCTCTGTGTCTGTCCCCATGTTGGTGAAGAAACAATCGATTAGGTACCTTTCTCCAGGAACATAGTTTACCACGGAAACACGTAGTCACGTTACAGCAGATGGAGGCAGAGGGATTGCCACCTGTGTGTGACTGATTGCTCTCTCACCCCATTCCACCCAGCACCGTGTTTCTGAGTTCCTGTTCGTCCTGGGTACGTTAGATAATTGCTTACCCTGGGTATCAGGCATGAATCAGAAGTCATTTCTGTCTGCTCAGAGCCTGGCTCCGGGGAGTTCTCAGAGCAGCTGAGGGGTATGAGCGGGGAGCAATGAGCAGAGGGGAAGGTGGTGGCTAGAGGAGTGGATGAGTAGACAGAGGGACGGACACGTGGACAGGTTGTCCTCTGCAGTCATTACAGACACCAGGCCTGGGGCCAGGGCCAGGGCCAGGGCCAGGGCCAGGGCCAGGGCCAGGGGCTGAGGTTTCGTCTGGACTTGTCGTTGCTCACCCTTCAACTCAGCTTTACAACCTACTTCTGTCTGCTTTCCTCAGGGCCTGCCTGACTCCAGACTCCCTCTGTGAACCAGGGCACTGGGCATCTGGCTTTCGAACTATTCCTGAGGAATCAAACACACACACACACAGATCCACAGTCTCACATACACACTCACACACACATACACACTCACACACACACATACACACACACTCTCACACATCACCATGACCGGAATCCAGGCTTCTTTCGACCCCTTGGACTCACTCATCTCTAGGACTAAGGAACTGGATCCTGACTTTGGAACCAGAAGTCTCGGGTTTTCCCTCTTTGCCCCCTTGCGGTATACTTATTTACATTATTCTGTGTGTGTGCACATGATTCAGTATGATACACGCGCCCATCACCTTAACTGCATGTATTGTTGGAAAATGGTGCTTGAAATTCCCAGCAACCATCCCTTTTAAAAAGGGTGGGCCCTCTGGGAAACACAACTCCCTTGAGTTCTCCCCGCATGGAGGAAGTTTGCACTGGGCTGCTCTCGTCTTCCTGTCAGCTGCCCTGCCCTGGAGAACCATGTCATCACGGTGACTCCAGAGCAGAGGCAAGCAAAGCATCTTCAAGCCTCAGGAGCTATCAAAACAACCCACAGTCCCCAGCTACAAAAAAAAAAAAAAAAAAAAAAAAGCAAAACAAAAAAACAAAAACAGAGCCAGGAGACCTGTGGTGGCCCAGGCAGCCACAGGCATTTACTATACAAGGTGAAGCCAACACCAGCCCTAGCATCCCTCCACCCACCCTTGGCTTTAAAGAGTGCTGTGCCCTGTGTCTGTTGTGGGGTGACCACTGAGAAGCCCAGGTGTCTGCTGGAGTCAGGAGCCATGTTTGCCCTAGCCACACTGCATCGACCCTAAACTTTATGTTGCCACGGAAATACTGTGAACATGTGTGTAATGACTTTGATGGAGGAATGGATAAAATCTATCTGCAAGTGAGGAACGGGACACAGAAATCTCACATCCTGAATCCGTTTGTTTCTTTGAGATGAGCCTCACTCAAAGCGGCTCAGACTGGCCTGGGAGTTCTAGAAGTTACTATATAAGACCCTGCCTCAAAAAAAAAAAAAAAAAGGATACACACACACACACACACACACACCAAAGACAGAGCATGGTACCGAATACCTTAATCCCAGCACTCAGGAGTCAGAGTCAGACAGATCTTAGAGTTTGAGGATAGCCTGGTTTACAGAGGGAATCCCAAGCCAGGACTACACAGAGAAACCCTGTCTCAGAAAAACAACAGCAAAAATCTACCAACAGGGAAGTTGGAGAGGTGACCCATCGGTTAGAGCACTGGCTAGGTTCTGTTCCCAGCACCCACAAGGGTCTCAACACCATCTGTAACTCCAGTTCCAGAGGCCCCAATGCCCTCTTCCGGTCTGCATGGGTATCAGGCACACACACGACACACAAGCAAGCAAAACATTCATATAAATACATATATGTGCATATATATATATATATATATATATATATATATATTAAAACCTACATACCCCCCCCAAAAAAAAGAAAGAGGGAAAGAAAAGGTTCTAATGTTTTACAATAAGGTAACTAACCAACAAACTAATTAGTATTTCTGTTTGTTTACTGATGTAGGATTTCAGGTGGCTAAAACTGGCCTTGAGTTCCTGATCCTCCTGCCTCTACCTCCCAAGTGCTGGGATCACAGGCCTGAGCCACCACGCCCAGCTTTAGTTTAGTTTTGAGGCAGGGTCTTACTCTGTAGGCCAGACTAGCTTTGAACTCTCCATTCTCCTGCCCCAGCTTCCCAATGATAGGACCACAGGCACCTACCACCATGCCTGACTTCCTTGCATATTTTGTAAAGAACACGAAGGGGGGAATTTGAAAAGATATTGAACAACAGTAATAGTGTAGATGAATGAAAACCCTGCTTCTGCCCTATGATTACACCCTGTATTATATGTACCAAATTATCACACTGCGCTCCATGAATATATGTGATCATTATGTGTAATTAAAAAGAAAAAAATAGAGATGGCCATGGTAGCGAACACCTGTAATTTCTGCACTTGGGAGGTGGAGGCAGGAGGATCAGGGGTTCAATGTTCTCAGCTACAGTTTGAACCCAGAGGGGGGGGGATACATGAGACCCTGTCTCAAAAAAAAAAAACTAAAACAAAATAACAAATTAATTAAAAATAAAACCAATGCTGTCCTTTTAAAATACACCTGTCAGGGAATTTCATTTCTGTTACTGGTTTGGAAACCATAATTGCCTTGGATCCAGAGCTGGCCAGTGGGGATTACAAGGGAACACTGAAGATGGTCCGGAGCCCTGGCCTGGCAGGCTCCTGGGGTTCTCATAGAAGCCCAGCTTGGATCTCAGTCTCCAATGGCCAGCTGACTCCAGTCCTTGAGTCAGTCTGAGGGTGGACAGACAGAACATGTCTCTCTCCCACCACAGAGCTTCCCCTATCTTGACCCTAGAATCGTGACTGCCAAGGGAGGCACATGGAGGAGCCCTGGAGAAGCAAGCCCAGAGCCTGGGGGCTCATGCCCAATCTGGGGGCTCATGCCCAATCTGGGGGCTCATGCCCAATCTGGGGGCTCATGCCCAATCTGGGGGCTCATGCCCAATCTGGTGCCCTCTACACACAGGCTAAGTTCTGTTCACCTTGTCACTAACTAGGGGGTTAACGGATCCTTACACCAGTTCTTCCCAGAAACCTTAGAGAAATTTGACCCTCCTGAGTTTCTGCCCAGGGCTCCCTAGCACTGCTTGCTTAGGGCCGTTCACCTCAGCGTCTACTCCTTCCTCATGCCCGTTCCCTACTGCTTCCACCACCTAGATGAGGGGCTTTATGATGTCTGTCTGTCTGCCCACCCTCCTCCGCCATGTGTCTCTTTCTCTCTTTTTAATTCCGTTCCCCTCTCTCTTTCCTCTCTTCTTCTCTCTTCCTTTTTTGAGACAGGATCTCACCATGTAGCCCAGGTTAGCCTGGAGCTCTGTGTATCCCAAATGACCTCAGACTCCATCATCCTTCCCCTTCTCTTAGGTTTTACTCAGACTGAAAAGGCCACCTCCTTCTTCCTGCAGGGCTCCAGGGCACTAGGAACAGAAACTCCAGGGTTGTGCTTGTTTCCTGCTTGGTGCATCCCTGGTGTGACACACCTCTCATTTCCAGGACTTGACTCTGTTTTTCCTGGAGCCCTTCTGAGAACCATCATCCTTCCTTGTCCCTCCCTTATGGGATGGAGAGCTGAGGAGGTGTGGTGGAGCCCACGTAAGGGTTGATACGTCTGCAGACCCACCCGCATAAGGAGCGAGCCTGGGCCTGGTGGAAAGCAGGGTGAAGGGAGCAAGTACAAGCATAGGCTCCTGGTGCCTGGCACAGCCCCGCTCCGGCACAGCCCCGCTTCGGCACAGCCCTGCTCCTGCACAGCCCCACTCCGGTGCAGCCTCACTCCGGCACAGCCCTGCTCTGGCCCTCTTACATCTGGAGCCAGGGGAGCTTTTGAAGCTCGACCACACCCAGCAAGAGCATCACCAGACTCTGGGTTTAGGCCCTCAGAGCCCCCTCATGGTACTCTAATTACCTCCCCTGCTCATTCATCAAGCAGATTTACAACAGGAGGGGTTCATCAGAGACAGACCGTGCCAGTCAGAGGATGACGCAGCAGGCTGCTTCCTAGGGTACCTGAGTGTCTCCAGAAGACCCCCAGAACAGCATGGATCAAAAAATTGGATGATCTATCTATGGGGATTTCATACTTATACGATGTTTTAAAAGGACAGACCTGAGAATGGAGATAAAGTGACCGTCGGGGGCTCACACTGGCCATCCCTGCACTCCAGAGGCTGAGGCTGGAGGCCGTCCATGGCTCTGAGGTCAGCATGAGCTACACGGTGAGTTCCACGCCAGCTGGACTAAGGGTGACTCTGTCCCTAACAACAGCATAAGTGATCACGGGGCTGATCTCTGGAAGGTGTTGCTTGAGCCCAGACACAGGAGACCTTCCTGGGCCGATGAGAAATTCTCTGCAATGTCACCTGAGTGGTGGTCACATGAGTGTGTCACCAAGTTAGATATGTATACAGGGCAGTATATGCTCTATAAAAATCTCAAAAGCCAGTTCTAAATCATAAAAGTAAACCCAATGCTAACATTAAAATTACATTTCTAAAAATTTTTGAGACAGTGTCTCACATAGCTTCAGGCTGCCTTCAAACTCACTATGTAGCAAAGGGTGGCCTTCAACTACTCATCCCATCCTCCTGCCTCTGCCTCCCAAGTGCTCAATCAGAAATGTATATGCTTGGCTGAATTTTTTTTTTCTTTCAGGGACTGAGGCAACAGCTCAGCGTGTGACACTTGCTGCATAAGCATAAGGACCGGAGTTCAAATCCAAAGCACCCACGTGAAAAGCCAGATGTGGCTGTGTGCACCTGTGACCCCAGTGTTACAGGAGGTGACTCACTGGAGCTTTACCGGCTGGGCTCTAGTTTCAGGTTCTGTGAGAGACACTGTCTCAAGGGAATAAAACAGAGCTTGAGAGATCAGAATATCTAACAGCCTCCACACCTGAGCATACACACACACACACACTGCTTTTCCTACGTTCAAAAGGTTGGGGATGGTGATCCTAGCACTTGGGAAGTGTGCTGGCTAGATTTTATGTCAAATTCACAAAAGCCAAGGTCATCTGAGAAGAGGGAACTTCAATTAAGAAAATGTCTCAGTCCTACTGCACGTGCTGGCTTTGGGGGGGCCTGGGCAGTTTGGACGCTCAACTTACTAAACCTGGATGGAGGTGGGCGGTCCTTGGACTTCCCACAGGTCAGGGAACCCTGATGGCTCTTCAAGCTGAT
>NC_022014.1:40492488-40495688 GCF_000317375.1 Microtus ochrogaster
TTTCTATTCTCCAAAGAGTAAGTTATTTTCTTTTTTGTTTATTTATTTATTTATTTATTTTTACTTTTCGAGACAGGGTTTCTCTGTAGCTTTGGAGCCTGTCCTGGAACTCGCACTGTAGACCAGGCTAGCCTCGAATTTCCAGAGATCCACCTGTCTCTCCCTCCTGAGTGTTGAGATTAAAGGTGTGCCTCACCACCACTCGGCCTATGGGAGCGTTTTCTTGATTGATGATTGCTATAAGAGAGCCTAGCTCAAGCTCACCATGGGTGGTGCCCCTCATGTGCAGGTAGTCCTGGGTTGCATAAGAAAACAGACTGGGCAAGCCATGGGGAGCAAGCCAGTAAGCAGTATTCCTCCATAGTCTCTGCTTTGTTCCTGTCTCCAGGTTCCTACCTTGGCTTTCTATATAAACTGATGACATGACCACTCCAAGGCATGGTTAAGGGGAAGGTTTCTATTATAGATATAAGAGAAAGAACAGCCAGAGGCATCTGGAAGAGTTCAGAGCAGAAAGAGAAAGAAGTAGACAGAACTAAAGGAGTAAGTCACAAAACAAAACAATCCCACACCAATTAGGAATTATGATTAATAAAAGGGTTATTTATTTAAAGGGAAAAAACTTACAGATCACTGTCCTAGACAACAGCCTTCTGCACGACCAGGAAAAGTGTCTGATAGCCAGAAGCAGAATCTGAAGCAAGCAAGAGAGCCAGAGAGCTGCCTCCGTTTATTTTTAAAGTGAAAGATACCACACCCCAGTGGGCTGGTATCTCAAAGGCTATTGGCTGAAGGAGCAAAAGTAGCTCCCGCAGCACCTCCCCCTTTTGTTTAAGTAAGAGAGTTTTAAACCTACTACAAAATTATGAACAATAAGAACAAATATCCTATTCTAACTATCATAAGTATTGTATAATAAATAACTTGGCCAAGTCATGAGAGGAAAGAAGCTACATTTATCTAGTCTTCAACCCCATTGATCATTGAAGATCTGAGAAGGGAAATAATGTTACCTGGGTAATTAAGAAGTGCAATCAAACAACTTCCAAAATATGCAACAAATCACAGAGACAACTGGCTACTTGGGCAATCACCCAAAGTCACATTTGCAGCATTGAAACAACCAACTTTGGCTAAGGCCTAGAATAACTGACAGATTATTTTTAAAGGCAAGAAATATTTCAAAACTGTCTTACCCTGTCTTTGCAAGATTGGACAGTTCTGCTTATCCATTTTCAGCTACTATGTATTTTGTCAGTAGTTGAGGTATGGGCAGTTCCTTGCCCAGAGGCCGGTTTTGCCAAGAAGACAAGCTCCAAGTGGAGTGTCTTTGGTGTTCAACAATCTCTCAGGAATAGATGGGTGCTGCCAGGAGCAATTGTGTCTCACTACCACAGAACTCTAAATTAGCTTAAATGCCATTTTCTACAGCTCTTTGAAGAGGCTGAAGATTATTTATACAGAATATAATCTCTATGCATCTAAATAACCTGATTAGTCTAACTATAAATATGACAAACATAGATGACTATTGATCTACAATTCCTAATACCTATCTAACTTAAAAACTAAGAGAATAAACAACTGTGCAATAAATGAGGGCAATGACCTCCAAATGTAAACAATGTATATCATTACATAAGCAATATATAAGTATTTTAGTCAGAGGTAGAAATGTACACTGTAATAAGGTAAATATATATATATATATGTCAATACAATATATATCAATACATAGAAAATGTTTTAAACAGAGGAAGAAGCATGCATGCATACAATATTCAATATAATTTAACTTTGTATCCATATACAAAAATCTATGCCAATGCAATTATCTATACAATAACTCACAAATACCAATCTATTATACCATCATCCAGTTTCCCCCCCCTTTTTTTGAGCTTATAAAATTCCTCCCCCAACCGTCAACCATATAATAATTATAATCAACCCCTAAATAATGTCCCTAAACCCAAGGACAACTTTGCTGGAAGAGGGGACGTCGGTTGTGGTGGCGTATGCTGGTAGGATTTGCTGAAGGAGGCAGAGGCAGGAGGATCACGAGTTCGAGGCCAAGCTGCCCTAGCGGCAGGCAGCTGAGCAGGGTTTGCCCCACGTTGGGCGCCAATTAAAGGAGTAAGTCACAAAACAAAACAATCCCACACCAATTAAAAATTATGATTAATAAAAGGGTTATTTATTTAAAGGGAAAAAATTACAGATCACCGACCTAGACAACAGCCTCCTACACCACCAGAAAAAGCGTCTGATAGCCAAAAGCAAAATCCAAAACAAGCAAGAGAGCCAGAGAGCTGCCGCCACTTATTTTTAAAGCGAAAGATACCACACCCCAGTGGGCTGGTATCTGAAAGGCTATTGGATAAAAAGAGCAAAAATAGCTCCCATAACACAGAACACAGCCAGCAGATTGGACCTGACCTGGGCTTTCTGCAAGAGAGGGGAAAATAGCAGGAGACAGAGAATTCATGGTGAGAGGAGCAGGAGCAAAACAGAGACCAGGTCGGGGCACGGGGACAAGAATAGCAGGAGTATACGGAGAAGAGAAGTTGTAGGGAAGGAGAAGGAGGCTCATGAGCTGGAGGAGGGTTAGGATAGAGCAGGAACTGAGAAGAGCTAGGATGCCGACATGGATGTTGGAATGTGTAACAGGTACATGTGATACAGAGGGCTCCTGGAGGCCAGCATGTGCTTGGATGTGCTAAAAGGTAATACAGGTAGCCATGTGTCCCTTCTGCCCAAGGTAAGAGGAAATAACTCCCTTGGTAGATGGGAACCAGTTTCACAAGTTCCTGAGGAACGCTGGCTTTTATCTAACTGTCAGAAATCCTCCTATAGTCCAGGTTGAACCCATTTCTAGGTATTTGGATGCCTTTTAGAGCTTGGGGAATTGGAATTTCCTTTGGACCTAACACTTTCCTCTTTGATGGACGTAAGAGTTGTAAGCAGAAATAAACCCTTTCCCCCCCAAGTTGCTTTTGGTTATAGTGTTTATCACAGCAATAGAAACCCGACTAAACTGGGCAGTGGTAGCACACGCCTTTAATCCCAGCGCTAGGGCAGAGGCAGGTAGATCTCTGTGAGTTCAAGACCAGCCTGGTCTACAAGAGCTACTTCCAGGACAGTTAGGGCTGTTACTCAGAGAAACCCTGTCTCAAAAAACAAACCAAAAGGAAAGGAAA
>NC_022014.1:40495788-40508128 GCF_000317375.1 Microtus ochrogaster
GAGAGAGAGAGAGAGAGAGAGAGAGAGAGAGAGAGAGAAAGAAAGAGAAAGAGGAAACCTTGACTAAGACAGAAAGTGGAAGCAGGTGGATCAGAAGTTCAAGGCCAGCCTCAGCTACAGGGTAAGTTCAAGGATAGATTGTACTAAATGAGACTCGGGCTCTTAAAAAAAAAAGTATGAATTACACGAGCATGCATGCACTCATACACGTACATGAGTGTGTACAGACAATGAGACAACAGTAGAAAATGAAATATAGTAATTGAATAAAATGCCAGGTGGCGTTGGGATGCTTCTAGCATGAACTGGGATATGTTTTGAGGCAAGGGATTATCTTCTGGCTAGGGCTGTCAGTCTGCTTATCACTTTCACCTCGAAGGTCTACTAGGGGATTCTGTTCTCTACTCCACGTGTAGAAAGCAGTTGTGCTGCCCTGGATGCAGAGTTTGGCCAACATGAGATTGGCACAAATAGGAACTAGCTTAGCAAGCCAGGACCCCACCTGTGCCAGGATGCATGTATACCTGCTTGAAGTAATGGAAATAAGTTCCTCTCCTTTGCCACCCCTTAAAAATGACCCATTTCTATACAGACATATCCTAGAACACATCCTGAAACCGAGATGGGTTGAGTCATCCTAGACCAGTTTTGGGTGACATGCATAGTAAGACAGACTGTGTTTCTGAGCAAACTATTTGCCATCTTATACCTAGGCATAATTGGGCATAAATATGATTAAAATTAGATGCATTACTGGAAAGGATATGCATAGTGAGCAAAGGCTTGCATAACCCGAGGCTGTCAATCAAAACAAAGACCCACCCACATGACACCTAGCAACTAAACTCCTCCTTCTGATCTTCACAAAAGGAAAGCCTCAGACAGTACCCGGAGGCCTGGAGTACCCTCACTCACGTGACCCACTGCTCTCTGAGGACACATTCTGACCTGTGCTACCGCTTTGCTTTGAATAAAGTCCTCTCCACTTTTGCTAACCTACGTGTGTCTTTATTTGAGTTTTCTGAATAAGATGCCAAGAACCTGGAAACTCCTAGATGACTTTGAGCACCAGTAACAAAGAGATTCCTGAAAGGCACTCTTGTGTATTTGAAACATTGGCATGGATCTCTGCCCAGGAGATATTGTCTTGCAGATGGGGGAGTCCATCCTGAGGGTGTGTCCTGAAAGTCTAGCTTCGAGATTTGTCCTAAGGGTCTATCCTGGGGGTGTCTGTCCTGGGGTCTATCCTGTGGTCTGTCTCAGGGTCCATCTGTCTCTCTGTCTATGTATATGCTATATGTGTATGGGTGCCCACAGAGGCCAGAAGAGGGTGTCCAACCCTCTGGAGCTAGGCATTTGTGAGCTGTCTGACGTGGGGACTGGGAGCCAAACTTGGGTCCTGACAAAGGGCGGCAAGTGTAAGTTCTGAGCATCTTTCCAGCTACAACCCTCCCCTTTCTGAGAGAGAGAGAGAGAGAGAGAGAGAGAGAGAGAGAGAGAGAGAGAGAGAGAGAGAGAGAGAAACCTGGCCTGGAATTCCTATGCAAACCAGGCTACCCTCACATTTATGGTGGCCCTCTTGTCCCTGTTTGCCCAGTGCTAGGATTACGGGGGTGTACCATCATGTGCAACTTCTGTTTTTCTTTGACTGGGGGGTCTGACAGCCAGGGTAGGGATTCCTCTGCCGTGCTGAGCAGGGGAGAGATAGCTGTCCTCATCGTGTTCCCAAGGCTTGAGTCTGCTTCCTGTGAGTCAAACCGGTAAGAGCACAGGAAGCAGCACAAAAGCAGGACGAGGAACTGTGGGTAGATGCTCTGCACTGGCCCCTGCCCTTGCAGCATGCCTTTCTCCTTTTGCACCTCTTGTGTCTGCCTCTGCACCCACTCCACAGGCCATGTGGGAATCACCCGTGCACTGCACACGGAAGGAGACCGTGCCCGAGCAGAGCCCTTCAGGGACTGCTCCCTTCTATGACTCTGGACAGAGTCGGAGTCAGATAAGGCACAACAGGTAATGTGGGTCAGGAGTCTGGCCCTGCACTGCGTGCATAGAACGGAAGCTCAAAAGCATCATGATGGATAGACGGGGTGGGGGAAAGTGTATGCAGAGAAGGGAGAAGGGAGAGAGAACAGGAACCCAGGAAAATGGAGAGTCCCCCCCCAAAACAGCTGGGAATAGGGGGACACGCAGCTCACACCCTTCCTTGTTCAGTTCCAGACCCAATTAGCACAGATCACACTCACAAAAGGCACACATATCACATATAACATACAATACACACGTGCCACATACAATATGCATAGCACACATGCAAAAACACAACACATTACAGAAAGCACACACAATTTTCTCTCTTTCCCTCCCTCCCTCCCTCCCTCCCTCCCTCCTCCTTGGAGTGGCTCTGGACCATCTTACACCTATGAAATAGCAGAAGGAGAGACAGGTCCATCCTGTGTTATTGAAGAAAGGGTTTGCCCCAGAGGGACCCTCACTATCCTGTGTCTTGTTATCCTGCCTGCTTACTACCAAGAAACTAGTCTTAGGATGTTATGCCTGGGCACAAAGGGACCTGGCACAGTCAGAGGGGCCAAGAACGTCCTTCTAGAGTGACAGAAAAGCTGGAAGAGAGGACATTTCCAGGGTCTTCCATCCTGGGAAAGAAGACAGAGGGACCTACCTGGGAGCCTGCCTGGGGCTGGTAGCATCCATGTCCATAGAGCCAGAGCATGGGCAAGTTGTCAGTGTTGAGGAGGTTGGGTGGATGTCAGAGTCCTGGACCAGGAAGTGGCCCTCTATGCTCCTCCATCATGAGCCCATGGCTCTGGTCTCAACAAAGCTGGGCTCCCTTGGTTTTCCTCTGGTTTCCAGGTCTGCCAATAGGCTTGGAGAACAGGGCAGAGGGTGGGATGAGATTAAATGTATAAGCCGCTGTGTGACATCCAGGGCAAGGCTTTCATCCTGATGCAAGCAGAGGCATGGTGCAAGAGGGCGTGCCTGTCAGTGGCTCAGCAGGACCTGGCAACTCTGCCACTGGGTGGGGATGGGTCCTCGGTTCTGCCTCCCACCGTCAGTGACCCAGCTCCTGGGCTCTGTGTCCTCAAGTCCTACAGGGAGTGGACTCGGGTGACCTGATGTGACTGCAGGGATGTTTCTGTCCCCACCTTTGCACCTGACCTTTCCCTTCTCAAAGCTGCATAAGGAGAGAAGGTTCTAGCAAGACTAGAAGTTTTGAGGTGTCTCCTGGAAGATGGTGGCACAACAGAGGGTCTGCAGGATGGAAGGGGGCTACAGCCTGAACCTGCTCTCCACCTCCAGTGGCCCTGTTTCCCAGGGGTCTGGCTTCTCTGCCCTTTCACACAGAGCTGTCCTCTAGTGGTCAATATGGTGGTAACAGCAACGGGAATACTCTGCCTCTTGTCTTTCTTAATTCTGAGCCTGGCTCTCATTAAATAATAGAACTGTTCGTTACCCTTGTTAAAGACTGCAAGGCAAACCTAATTCAGGAAAATTTTATCATGGCTTTAATATATATATATATATATATATATATTTCATTTATTCATTCAAAATTTCATAGATCTATGCCCTGTATTGCATCTTCCAGTGCCTCTGTCTTCTTAGTGCTCCCACCCAGCTATAGGTCCACATTTTGTTATTGCTATTAATAACCCCCTGAGTCTGTTAGTGCAGTCTGTATGTGCGTAGATGTGTGCCCATGGCACAGGCCATGTGCCTGCACACATATCCCTAAAGGAGAGTGACTCTTTCTCCCTCAGCACCATCTGCTGCCCAAAGTTCCCCCACCAAGGAGCCATGCTGAGATGTCAACTGGCTTGATCTTCTGCGGGTCTTATTTGGGCACCTAAACCTGCTGTGGGTTGATGATCCCAGGAGCCACGTCATGTCCAGATGCCTGCATTTCCCAACTCCTCATCCACTAGCTCTTAGATTCTTTCCACCTCCTCTTCCTCACAGTTCCCTGAGCCTGGAATGGGGAGAGGTTGATCTAGATGACCCGTCCACAATTTAACACTCACAGTCACTTTTCCTGGACCCCTGGGCCAGCCGTGAGCCTCTGCATATTCACGAGCCACTGCAGAAGGAAGATTCTCTGACCAAAGTTGAGAACAACATGAATCTATGGTATAAACATAAAGATTCAGAAGCAAGTTTAGAAGTGTGAGCGCTTTACATGACAGCAATAGTAGGTTCCCCACTATGACCTCCCCTGTCATGGACTTTTTCTTTTTTTTATATTTATTTATTTATTATGTATACAATATTCTGTCTGTGCGTATGCCTGAAGGCCAGAAGAGGGCACCAGACCCCATTACAGATGGTTGTGAGCCACCATGTGGTTGCTGGGAATTGAACTCAGGACCTTTGGAAGAGCAGGCAACGCTCTTAACCTCTGAGCCATCTCTCCAGCCCCTGTCATGGACTTTTTGACCAGTACCAGGCATGAAATTCCTCCAGTTGAGCAGGCCTCATAGCCCAACCAGAAGGCAGTTGGTTACCCCCATAGCTGTCATGCCACTATGCACCAGATGGAACAGCCTGCCTGTCAGCTCAGCATATTACAAATAAAATTTATTATGTGTATTTGAGGTTCATACATAACGTTCTGGGGGTATGCATACATGGTAAAATTCCTTGTCTGTCATCCTACATAGGTTCTATCCTGTGTGATGTGTGACATGACCAGCGAAATCTACTCAACAACAAAATATACCTATTACAATGTAATGAACTTGGTTCTCATACTGTATGTTAGATCTCTAAACTTGCTCATCCTATCGACCCCTATTATATAATGTCATGAAAGTTTTAACCTACATCTCCTTATCTCCTCTGCTTTCCCCTTGCCCCACTCACGATAACCCTTGTGTCATTTTACTATCACCACATATTTGAGCTTTATGAGATTTTAAAATACATTCCACAAATGAGTAAGCTCAGGCAATATTATCCTTTTCATGTTTAACAGTCCATTATGTGCCGGGTGGTGGTGGTACATGCCTGTAATCACAGCATTTGGAGGCAGAGGCAGGTAGATCTCTGTGAGTTTGCAGCCAGCCTGGTCTGAAAAATGAGTTCCAGGACAGTCAGGGCTGTCATACAGAGAAACCCTGTCTCAAAAATATCCATTATGCACATATGCCTACTGTGTATATGTGTGTGTATCATATATATGGATACGTATGTGCATGGAGAGAAATGCATAGGTATATGTCATATGCTCAGATAATATATATGTATCTATATACACACGTATATATACAGTGCTTGTATATAACTGGCATATTTTGTTTGTTCATTCAACTGTCGAGATTTGTTTCCATAGCTCAGATATTTTGACAGTTCTGCTATGGATATTTTAGTGCAGGTATCTTTAAGAGGTGATAGTTTCAAGCTGGAAGTGGTGGTGTACCCCTTTAATCCCAGCACTCAGGAGGCTGAGGCAGGGGGATCCAGCCTAATCTACACAGTGAGTTCCAGGAAAGCCAGGGCTATGTAAAGAAACACTGTTTAAAACATGCAAAATGAAAAGAAAGAAGAGGTGGTGGTCCCATCTCCTTTGTGTATGCATACATTCAGGAAGAAGATTGCTGGCTCATTATTGTTTTGCACATAGATGCATGGTTCTCCCAAGAACACTGTGCAAGCAACATCCCTTCCCCATTGCACCATCTCGTTACCCTGCAATGGGGTTTTGCAGTGCAATAGAAACTGGACTGAATTTTTAACACAACAAGGCCAAGTGGGGATTTTCAGCCAAGGAGTCAAGTGGATGTGAGAGGATGGAGAATTACTAACAGGAGCTAGGAGTAGCGCTCAGTGGGTAGAGCACTTGCCTGGCATGCAGGAGGCCCTAGGTTTGGTCCTTAGCACTGCATAAAGCAGGCCTGGTGGCTCATGTTTGGAATCCTAGTTCTTGGGAGGTAGAGGCAGGAAGAGTGGGAGTCATCTTTAGCTACATATTGAATTCAAAACCAAGCTGGGATATATGAGACTCTGCCTCAAATTTTGAGAGAGAGAGGTGGAGGGAGGGAACAAGAAGGGATGAGAAGAGGAGAAAAAGAGAAAGAGAAGAGGAGAAGAAAATAAGGAAGGGTGGAGAGGAAGAGAGGAGTGGGGAGGGGAAGAAGGGAAGAGGGAAAAGGAGAGCACACTAGGAAGATACATCAGTCATTGCAGTGTTTGCTCTGTATACACAAGGGTCTGAATTTAATCTCCAGAAATGTAAAAAAAAAAAAAAAAAAAAAAAAAACGGAAGTGGGGTCAGCAAGATGGCTCAGTAGCCAAAGGTGTTAGCCACCCAGTGACACAAACATGAGACCTGGGTTCTACTCTAAGGTGAAGAGGAATGACTAGAACGCCACACGCGTGCATGGCACTCACCCTCACCAGCACACACTATGAGTAGACGGAATAATACCACAGGGCAGATGTGGTGGCGCAGGTTTGCACCCAGCACTGGGGAGGCAGAGACATATGGGTCTCTGCGGCTCGGTGATCAGCCCGTCCAGCCTGCTCAGTGAGCTCCCAGCCACGTAGGGTCCCTGCCTCAAAGTGAGATCAGTGGCTCCTGAGGAATGGCACCCAGATTGTTCTCTGACCTCCACATGCATGTACAAACACGAACACTCGTGCACCCACAGTATCATAAATACACACTCATACACACAATTTGAACAAAAAATAAAATGACTAAGAAGAGACATGGAGGGTAAGGGGATTGTCTCTCTACCGAATCAATAAGAATGCTGAAGGCAGGCCAGGCGGATGAGATTCTGAGAGATGCAGAAGCGAATTGTGATCTTACATCCAGGGCGGGGATCTGGGGTACACTGACTTACCAGGAAGAAGATTTGGTGGAATCAGATTTGTTAGGCCAAAGGGGAGAGCCTTTGTTGGCGCCCCAGTCATAAGCATGCTGCCTGAAACAAACATTTGTGTTTTTCCATGATGTCAGGATCATTTATTAACAATAAATTTATAAGGTACACTCTGTTCATTGACAGCTGTTTGCCAAGCAGTTCAGCTTTCCTTGGTAGCCTGGCCAAGACAAATACAGGTTCTTTCATTTCAATATTAATGATTAGTAGTAACTCTCAAATCACATATTATATAACACAGTAAATAAATATACCCATCCATCCATCTTCCTTCCATCCATCTATCTATCCATCTGTCTGTCTGTTTTTCTATCATCTATCATCTATCTATCTATCTATCTATCTATCTATCATCTGTCTATTTATCTATCTATCTATCTATCTATCATCTATCATCTATCATCTATCTATCATCTATCTATCATCTATCTATCTATCATCTATCTATCTATCATCTATCTATCATCTATCTATCTATCATCTATCTCTCTATCATCTATCTATCTATCATCTATCTATCAATCATCTATCATCTATCTATCTATCATCTATCTATCTATCACCTGTTTGTATGTAGTACAAAGTGACTACAGATGGCTGAAAGGCCACAGCAGGACTCGAACTGTTTCCAGGCAGCGTGACAGATGGACAAGATGCCGCAGCTTGTGAGCTACAGAGCTAAGGTGTGCTAGAGGCAGTGGAGGCGAAGGGTTAGACCAGGTTCAGACAAACTGGCAGATGGATGGGTGGACAGCAGATTCAGATGGATGAACGAGCAAGCAGGCAATTCATGTTGGCCATACCTACAGGACCAAGCTGAACTGAAGCTCCTGAGATGGTGGAGAGTATGATGCCAGACAGTCACCTGGTATACATACCAGGTGGACATGTGGCAAGTTGGTGGGGCTCCTAAAGTGTTCGGTGCCCTCCTCTCTGTGGGATCTAGAGGAGTGTGTTGTAACCTTTCTGGAATCTCTGTGTCTGCTAAACTCTCAAGTCTAGAATTTCAACTTGATTTTAATACACAGGTGTCTTCCTAAAGTCTGTCTAGCACCATTTGGACTTCTAGGAGAGAGTGATTTTATCACTTTGTGCTGTGTGGGAGGTGCCAGACACATGGTGCTGTCCATCTGTCCACAGAGCTGTGGAGTCACCCTCATTCTCAGAATGGAGTCAAAGTCAGGTGTGGTGGCTCACGCCTTCAATCCCAGCACTTAGGAAGCAGGGACAGTGGATCTCCATGAGTTCAAGACTAGGCTGGTCCACAAAGTAAATTCCAGACCAGCCAGGGTAACATAATGAGGGCCAGCCTGGAAAGAAAAAAAAAGGAGTGCTGGGGGTTTCTTTTAGCTCTCTAGGTGCCCCAGGGTAGCAGGTTCGCACATCTGAGTAGATGAAGTCGCTGACGCCTCAACCAAGTCACCCAGCATCAGCTTTGAGGACTAGCAGGGAAGGACAGCATCAGTTCCCATTAGATAGATGATAGACAGATATGCAGGCAGCTATGGGGTTGTGTGAGAACCGACTCCAAATCAGAGTGGGGAGAGAAACCGGAAATGTCAGTTTGGAGCTCAGATGCCAGACTCTAGAGGAAGCAGCACGGACTGAGGCTCCACGGGAGACACATAGCTTTCTACTGAAGCTTTCTGCTGAGGCTCCATGGGAGACACGCAGCTTTCTACTAAGACTCCACGGGAGACATGCAGCTTTCTACTGAAGCTTTCTGCTGAGGCTCCATGGGAGACACGCAGCTTTCTGCTGAGGCTCCACAGAGACTCGTAGCTTTCTGCTGAAGCACGATTTCTGCTTCAGTCACCCTATTTTTAAAAAATTTGCTTTGTTATTGTGTATGTGTGTGTCTGTATATGTGTCTGCATGAGTTTATGTGTACCATGTGCATGTAGTAGGTGCCTTTGGAAGCCAGTGGATGCCCGGGAGCTAGAGTTAGAGGAGGTTCTAGGCTCCTGTGCAAGTGCTGGGGACTGAACTCGGGTCCTATGAAAGGGCAATTTGTGCTCAGCTGAACCTGAGTTCTCTGTAAGTCCGGCAAGTACTCTTGACCACTGAACTAACTATCTGTCCAACCTCATTATTTTTATTTTATTTTATTTTATTTTATTTTACTGTTTATTTCTTTATTTTGGTTTTTCAAGACAGAGTCTCACTATGTAGCTCTGGCTGTCCTGGAACTCACTCTATAGAACAGGCTGACCTCAAAAATCAGAGAGATCTACCTGTGTCTGCCTCCCAAGAACTTGGATTAAAAGGTATGTGCTACCACATTTGTCCAGCACCATTATTATTTTTTTTCTTTTTTTTCCATTATTTTTAAATATGTATACGCATGTGTGTCTGTGCAGGGGTATATGCATTTAAACACAGTGTCCACACAGGCCAGAAGAGAGCACAATTGGAGCTAGAATTACAGGCAATTGTGAGCTGCCTGATGTGGATGCTGGGCACTAAACCCAGGTCATCTGAAAGGGAAGCATGGGCTCTTAACCACGGAGCCATCTCCCTAGCCTCCGTCACCTCTATAACCAATGTAAGGTCATTCTCATTTACCAAAACACATCTAATTTCATTATATTTGCCAATTGGTTTTTGCTTGTTTGCTTTTTTGAGGTAGACTCTTACTCTAGTCCAGGCTAACTTGAAACTCACTCTGTAGCCCAGGCTGACCAGGGATTCACAATCATCCTCCGTCCTCAGTCTCCTGAGTGCTTGGAGGACAGGCAGAGGAACCCGGCAGTTCTGCTCATAGTCAGGAACATATCAAGAATGGCAATGAACCTTCACACAGGCCTTTTCAACATTTCTTTACTGGAAAGTCACACAGGGACTTCAGTGTGGAGGTCAAAAAATGCAGGCCCATTTCCACTTGTCTGCAGGTCAGGGAGTTTGGAGACTGACAGGCATAGTTTCACCTCCTAACTCAGGAGGTGGTTGCCTGGCTCTTTGGAAATTAAGAGAGCTCAGTGACACCCAGAAGCACGTAAATGTGCTTCTGCTCCTTCTATTGTCACTATGAGTTCACCTAGGCAAGGGTGGGTCTTCAGCACAATGGGAAGTAGAGCACCTTAGCTACCCAGAATGCTAAGAATTTGATGCCTCAGAGTGATAAGGCCTTAGACTGTGTGAGTTGTCCTTTGTTAATAAAGTCTTTTGTTACCTTCTCCCCGAGTTTACATTGGGTATAAAAGCTGTGGGAAAATAAACGTGGGGATTTTAGGGTGTCAGTAATCGCTGGAATGCCCTCCCGGTACTTTCTATGGTTTCTGTCTTATTATTTTTATGTGTCTTCATACCCTTTACTTACATTTCTTCAACTCCCACGCCCCTACCCTGGAAAGAAGTATTTTTGTCAAGGCCGATCCTCGACACTTCAGGTCAGCTTTGCAAAGCCTCTTGAGGCCAGGACACCCTACCAAGGACTCTCTCCCAGACTTCTTCTTCAGTGTTGGTAGGTTTGGATGAGTCTCTTCCCAAAGACTCCTGGGGCTTGGGACTTGCAGGAAGTGAACTTACTCACCTAAGACGTTGGGAATTCTGAAAAGCAAGTTCCAGACTAGCTTCTTTAAAAATTAGCATATATTAGTTAAACATAATAACAGGTTTCGTTATGACATCATTACACTTGTGCATAATGTATTTTAATCATATTCACCTTTTCTGTCCCATCCCCACTCTTCCCAGCTGTCCCTCTTCTACTTCGAGTCTTTTTGTTTGTTTCTGTGAACTGGTGAGTTTTACTAGGGTTGCTTGCTTTCCTTAGCAGCTACACCACTAAAGAAAACCATTAGCGCCGGGCGGTGGTGGCGCACGCCTTTAATCCCAGCACTCGGGAGGCAGAGGCAGGCGGATCTCTGTGAGTTCGAGATCAGCCTGGTCTACAGAGCTAGTTCCAGGATAGGCTCCAAAGCCACAGAGAAACCCTGTCTCGAAAAACCAAAAAGAAAAAAAAAAAAAAAAGAAAACCATTAGCTGTTTGTAGATAGATCCTTGGGGAGGGGTGGGGCCTCATGATGCCCCCCCACTCGTTTTTGCAAGTATTAGCTCCATAAAGTCAAGCTTTGCTCTTTAAATCTGCCTGCCTGTACCACTCTTTGTGAGTTATTATCAAACCCAGTAGTCTCCTCCAAGTGATGGCAATGTAGGTAACATTTTCAGCTTTGTCCCCTTACAATGAGGACGGCCCCTTTACTGGCCCTCTGAAAATAACCATGTATTCCTGGAAACAAGAATTCTCAAGTAGTGCTTCCACATTATAGAGCGATCAGGTAAGAAGAAAGGTAGCCATTTCAATCTCACTTGAAAGCAAGAAGACATAGAAGTACAGCAGAGGTCTGTGAGGACCCAACACAGAGCCCAAAACAGCAGCCCTAAAACTGGCCATGGTTCAGCTCGGTGCAGGAGAGCACTCGCTGTCCAAGCATCCGGACCTGAGTTTAATGCCTGCACCCACGTAAAAAGCTGGGTGTGGTGGAGAACATCTGCATCCTGGCACTGGAAAGGCAGAGATGACAGGCGGTGTCCCTGTAGACATTGGCTAAGCATATAGTTAAATCAGTGAACTCCAAGTTCAGTTACAGGCTGGTTCCAAAGATAAGATGAGGGCTGGAGAGATGGCTCAGTAGTTAAGAGCGTGGGCTGCTCTTCCAGAGGACCCAGATTGGATTCCCAATACCCATATTCATCTGTAACTCCAGTCTCAGGGGATCTGGCATCCTCCTCTGACCTCTATGAGCGCTGCATGCAGCCAAAAACACCCATCTACATTTAAGATTTTTTTTTAGAGAAAAGCAAGTAGAAAGTGATGAAGGGAAACACTGGACATCGGCCTCATGGCACACACACACATGCACGAGCGTCAGAACATGGCATGAGCTTAGTGTAGCATAATAGACAAGGAAATTCGGCTGTCTTGTGCCATACAACTGAAATAATAACCTAAAATATGGCTTCCAGCATGATAATAGGCCAGCAAGAGCATTGATGGATAATTTCAGGCAGTTTCTGAGACACTTCTGTCAAGTATATAAATGTCGTCTCTCTGCAATGGTTAATTCTGTGCATCATCTGGTTTAGACCTGGCCACCTCCTGGCATAATTTCTGGGTGTGACTGTGAAGGCATTATCAGGTGAGATTATCATTAAACAGGTGGTCTATACAACAGGTTGCCCTTCCTAATGGGCAGGTCGTGGTCATCACACAAGCCACAGACATAGGCGTTGGTTCCATTGATCCTCGAGTGAGTGGAGCCTGAAGCTATCCTTCCTCAGCATCCTGCATGCCCACTATAGTTGTGACCTTGGCTCAGCTTTCAGGTGTTAGGAGCCAATTTCCTCCTAAAATCATTGCAGAAACCATCACTCTAGGGGAGTCTGCAGAGAACCTCACACCCCTAATTATGTTAGGAATCGTTCTATTGACAGAGCCT
>NC_022014.1:40519183-40520484 GCF_000317375.1 Microtus ochrogaster
TCTCTAATAAACGGAGGCTCTGACAAATGTAGCATGGCCTTCTTCTTCTCTCCTAGCCCATTTATCTTACAGATAGTGCCTCTCCGGGACCCTGGAATAACTGACCTGCCAGACGGTTACTGACCCTAGACGATGTAACCCGTCGAGGCAATTACATTCAGGCACCTCTGGGCTTGTCCCCCATTGCCCTTCCTCCATATGCAGGGACATACAGAAGCTGGCTATGTTGCTTTCCCGTGACATTTTCTGTACACAGGGATACAGTAGGACCAGGATGGCCAGGAATGGCAGGTCCTGGGAGGCAGACCCTCAGAATTTCTCATCTCCCCAGTGGCAGCAGGAGTTGTGAGTATGGAAACCCTTGGCCACGTCTGTGATGCCCAGGAGCAGGACTCTGGAACTCATCCCAAAGCACCTGTGTCCCAGAAGCCCTGCTCTGAACCCCAACCCCAAGCCACCCTTTGCTTGCACCAGTTCAAACAAGCCAGACTTCCACATCCTGCCTTCCACCATGAATCTTCAGAGGTGCTGCATGAACAAGGCAAAAGATGACAGCTGGCATTCTGAAGTCTGAAAGTAGTGTTGACTTCTCACAAGCAACATGACATTGGTCACGTCTCTTCACCTACCTGCTTATGCTGGTTAGCTTTTGCCCATTTGCCCAGACTAGAATCACCAGGGAAGAGGAATCGCCTCCACCAGACTAGCCTGTGGGCAGGAGTGTGGGACACTGTCTAGACTGATGGATGGTTGATGTGGGATGGTCCAGCCCACTATGGGTGGGGCCACCCCTGGGCATGGGTGTCGGTTGTAGAAGAAAGCTGTCTGAATGAGGGTAAGGGAGACAAGCCAGTAAGCAATTGTTCCCTGTGGTTTCTCCAGCTGCTGCTGCTGCTTGAGTTCCTACCCTGACATCCCTCAGTGATGGACTTGGATGGCGACGTATAAGTCAAATAAACCTTTTTCCCCCAGATTGTTTCCAGTCATACTGTTTTGTCACGGCAACAGGAAGCTAATGAGGACAGTGAGCGTCAGTTTCCTCATTGGCACTGTTGACTTTGGTATAGGTGAGGTTAAGAACGGCTAGTGAGGGGGCTGGAGAGATGGCTCAGAGGTTAAGAGCACTGGCTGCGCTTCCAGAAGTCCTGAGTTCAATTCCCAGCAATCACATTGCTCACAACCATCGGTAATGAGATCTGGTGCCCTCTTCCTGCAGAACACTTATACATAACAAAAGAACACTTATACATTGAAGAAGAAGAAGAAGAAGAAGAAGAAGAAGAAGGAGGAGGAGGAGGAGG
>NC_022014.1:40520901-40522068 GCF_000317375.1 Microtus ochrogaster
CTCTGGGCTTCGTACATGCTAGGATGTCAGGCATGTACTGCCATGCCCAGTTTTGCAGCGCTAGGGATGGAACTCTGGGCTTCGTACATGCTAGGCAAATATTTTCTATCAGCTGAGCTACAGCCACAGCCCTGTTTTATGCATTTTTTAAAAGATTTGTCTTATTTTGAATCATAGGTGTGGATGCCTGTGTGGATGTTTGTACACAAGAGTGCAGGTGCCCACACAGCCCAGAAGAGGGTGTCAGATCTGCTGGAGCTGGGGATACAGGTGGTTGCGAGCTGCCCATTGTGAGTGCTGGGAACAGGACTCAGGAACAGTGAAAGAGCAACCAGGGCTCTTAACTGCTGAGCCCTCTCTCCAGCCCCGGCCGTAATCATTTTTAAGTGTTCAATTCAATGGCATTTAGCACTTCTGTGGTAATGTCTGTCCTGCATCACCTTATACAAGAAGACTTGCCTCCCACTTTTTTTGTGTGTGTTTATGTGAGACTCCTTTGTTTCCCTTGGTTTAATGTCCTCAGGGCTCAGCTATGTTAAAGACTTTCCCTCCTGAACAGGGCTTAGTCATGTCCCATTGTGCTTTTCTCCACGCATCCACTCATGAATATTCAAATTCTAGTTTAGATTAGAATGTTGGCAAAAAGATTGATTACTGATCTCAGAAATGAAGGCAAACAGTAGGTGAGAGAAGAGAGGGACACAAAAGGGTGATGACTGTTTGGGGTGGGTGTGATGGTGTTGAGGCAAAGGCAAGGGTGAGGCCCTCTTCCTGGATCACTGACTTCTGTATGGCTGGCTGGGAATTCCTGTCACTGGAGCTCAAGGTGCCCTGGCCCTTCTTCCTGCCTACTAGAACTTCAGCACTTATACGCCATCCATCACCCTCCACCCTCATCCCCATTCCTCACCCCACCCCACTCACCTGCGTTCCAGTCTCACTGTGGGTCATTTAGCCTCATACTCCTTGAGGCTGAACCATCTGGGAAAGCATCCCTGTTGCGGGCAAGAGGGCAGGCTGCCTTTGCCAGACAGGTGGGTGGTAGGACCAGCTGGGCCAGTGAACCCTGCCTGGGTTTTCAAAGACCACAGCCCCCGGCCCTCTGGGCAAGCTTCTTTCCTAGAGATAACATCAGTGCAAAAGGAGGACTCGAGTGGTGTGGGCGGG
>NC_022014.1:40522168-40538707 GCF_000317375.1 Microtus ochrogaster
GCAGACACTGGCAGAAGAAAACTGCGGATGAGAGAGCTACATGGAGTGGTGGAGTTACAGCTCCGCATGCCTTCCCTGGTGAGACCTGTACAGACGGAGCAAGAATGAAGTTTAAACCTCAGCACTACCACAGGGATTGTTCATGAATGGGTCTGCATCTTCCGGTCTCCCTCCCCTCCTACCTGCTATGGTGCCTCCTCAGGGGGTCATAACCCCCACCTGGCTCTATCCTTGTTGCTCTTGACCTCTCTTTCCTTTTTCTTCCCACTGCCTCCTCCAAATCGCCGAGTTGTGTGCAACCCCAACTCTTCAGAGTTACTGCAAGAAAAACTGCCCATCTGTGTCTAGGCCGACCCACATATCCTCGGATACCCTTCCTTGGAGCGGCCCAGAGGACTCATTACGAAAGGGCCTATGGGAAGAATCCTCATTCATCCTGGGCTGAAACCAGGACCAAAGGGAGGTTTTTTCTGGAGCTTCTCCCTCCTTCTACAGTCCTTCATTAGTGCTAAGAACTGATTGAGTAAATGAGCAACAAAACACCAAGCGCTGCATGCCTCCAGGAGATCAGAGGGCAGGCGGCAGGACGAATCGCAAAGGATACTGCTCTCTTCCCGGACTTGAAGGCCCAGTGTCAATCACTGTGTAGACACAAGAGAGTGCTTATCAAATGACGGAAAAGACCGGTCCTGGCCTGCAGGAGTCTCTATCTGTGGAGAGTCTCGAGGAACAAGGAACCCACCATTCCAGCAACTCTCAGGCGCATGCCTTCATCTCCCCACCACACCCTCCAAAACTAGGCTTAAATAACACTGGCCATTATGTGTCCGCAGTGTAATGAAGACCAAACAGAGAGTGAAGCACCCCCGATCATGTTAATCAGAAAAGTCAAAGCAAATTAGGAAACTCAGAATATTATAAAGTTGTGAGTGGAGCTGAGGGGGGAATGTATGTGGAGGGATGGGTATGTGGTAGGCTGTGCATGTGACGGAGGTATGTGTGGTTGAACTATGCATGAAAGAGGCTCATATGGTATGAAGGAGGCTACCACAGTGAAAGCCCACATGGAGGAGCGTGCGGCGGATGTGGAGGAGCATGCGGGGGACGTGGAGGAGCGTGCGGCAGACGTGGAGGAGCGTGTGGCGGATGTGGAGGAGCGTGCGGCGGACGTGCGGCGGATGTGGAGGAGCGTGCGGAGGACGTGGAGGAGCGTGCGCTGGAGGTCCACATGGAGGAGCGTGTGCGAAGGAAGCACACGTGGAGGAGGCACACATGGAGGAGCGTGCGGCGGACGTGGAGGAGCGTGCGGCGGACGTGGAGGAGCGTGTGGCGGATGTGGAGGAGCGTGCGGCGGACGTGCGGCGGACGTGGAGGAGCGTGCAGCAGAGGTCCACATGGAGGAGCGTGTGCGAAGGAAGCACACGTGGAGGAGGCACACATGGAGGAGCGTGCGTTGCTGAGGCACACGTGGTAAAGGCACAAGTGGTAGAGCTCTGTTGCGGATGCCATGCTGGTATGTTTCTGCCTCAGGCATCTATACAGGTGTCTATGGCAGCATTTGTCCCCATTCCTGTGTCACTAATATCGGGTGTGGCCTGCCCTTGCCCAGCTTCCCTGCCCGACACACCTAGGAGTGTCCACCTCTCTACTTTTAGTGAGACTTGTTTGGATGAAACAAAATCAAGTTTAAGTCTCAAAGCTTCCACGGGGCTGGTTTGTGGATGTGTAGGTCATGGGCTGCATCCTTGAGCTGCCCTCCCCTGCTTGGTGTCCGCATTCAGCAAGAGGACAAGTCAGGGACCGGAACCCCTACATGCTTCTGCCCCTTATTGCTCTTCAGCCTCCTTGCTCTTACCTCCTTCAGATCACTAAGTAGTCGGGGCAGGCTGCAACCTCTGGGCCTTTATATTGGGTGCTCTCTATGCCCAGGTTAGACTTCCTCATGGTCCTCCCTAAGCCACACTTACACAGCCTCATCTCTCAGCTTCACCCAGCTCTGCCTTTGTCCCTTCCACTGCCACCTTTCCACAGCCGAATCTCCATAGAAGGAAATGACTCTCAGACAGGGTAAGATTGGCAGAGCTAAGGCATAAGTTGTGTATTGAAATAAGAGGCAAATTTCACGGCCTCTGGAACCCTGCTGTGAAAGAGGACATACAAAAACAGTTTTAAAAAAGAATATAAGGAGATCCAGGCTTGGCACACCTTTAGTTCCAGCACTCAGGAGGCAGAGGCAGGCAAATCTCTGAATTTGAGGCCAGTCTGATCTATAGCTCAAGGTTCCAGGACAACCAGGGCTACACAGTGAAACTCTTGTTTCAAAAAACAAAACAAAAGAAATTAATGTAAGGGACGCTTGAGGTAATAATTGTGACAGTGAGTCAGGCTAAGATAGCATTTGGGTGTCCCTCCCACACATTCAAAACTGCCCTGCAGTTCAGGGATAGTTGTTTGAGACGAGAAAGCCCAAAGTGCGCTAATATAATCCGCAGAATTTAAATATCAGGGCTGGTAGATGCCACGCAAGCAGGAGGATGAGTTAGATCCCAGGTCTCAGCTGAAAACAAACCTGGGCACGGTGCCACACGCTTGCAGTCCCAGTACTGGGGAAGCTGAGACAGAAGGATCCATCGACTTGTAGGAAGTCAGCCCACTTGGTGAGATCTGGGCCAGCGAGACACCTTGTTTCAGAAACTAAATGGACAGCCCTGAGCTGCAAACCCTGAGGTGGTACACTGGACTTCACCCTTATCGGCAGGCATGTGTGCAGCTACCTGTACACTTTCACACCACACGCATGAACACACACACACACACACAAAATTCAAATATTTATCTTAAGTCATTTTAAGATTTTTCTAAGAAAGACCAGAAAAAATGTTTAAAAGTATTATTATATACTGTTCCCTTAATTAATTAACATAATTGGTAATTGCACTAGTATTTGTTACTAGGTGCCACTCTTAACAGGTCCTGGTTTTGTTCTATGGGATTAATAACACTGATACAAAAGTAAAATGACTGTTGAGGAATATGAAATAATGTATACTTTTTAAACAAACAGTTTCAATATCTATAGGTATAGCACAAGTATATATCATTTTCATCTATTTAAATCGTCACTTTATTTTTGGCTGCCAGGGACTGGAGAGATGGCTCCATAGTTGCAATAGCTAGCTGCTCTCACAGGGGACCCAAGTTCTGTTCCTAGCTCCCCACTGAGTGCATCAAAACCACTTGTAACTACAGTTCCAGGGAGATCACATGCTCTCTTCTGGCCTCTGCAAGCACCTGACCTTGCGTGCACAGACCCACGCACAGACATACGTAAATAAAAATGAAAACAACTCTTAAGATCAAACTGTGACCCAGGGATGAAGGAGACAGGTAGGGTTCGTTCTTTTCCCTCCTTCTTTCCTTCTTCCTGCCTGCCTGCCTTTTGTTTGCCGTTTGCAAGAGTGAATTTAGTGAAGCAGGGCTGCTTTGATAACTCCAGGCGTGGCCAAGCAGGGGTGAAAACCAAAGGCTGGGAGTCTGGGCAGAGGAATGAAAGAAACATACTGAGATAGATGGTGGAGACAGAAAGTTAGGCTGCACACAGAGCCTGGGCTTGGGATGGGAAGTCTGCATCTATATGACCCCTCTGAACTTGGAGATGCCCTCAGGATTATGAGTTTACCTCAGATATGAGGACCCAAGTTTCAAAACTTTACCCTTTCCTGGTGGAGGAGAAAGGTCTGATGTAGGCGAGACTGGCCTCAAACTGTCCATGGTGTGCTTATGTGGTGCTGGAGATTGAACTCAGGGCTTCACTTGTTTTTTATAAAGATGATAAAGTTCAAATCCAGAGCCCTGTACAAACTAGACAAACTTTCCACCTTGAAGCTAAACCCCAGCCCCAAAGGGGCCTTTTACGAGTAACTGAATTCACGCCCATGGTTCTCACCACTGACATTCATGGAATCACAAGAAGCTCTGGACCAGAGGAAGGGGGGCAAGTCCATCTCCAGCTGCTCACCACCCTTCCCCTTTCTTCACTGAAGAGACAATGAGAAAAAGAGCATCAGAAAGTTCAAAAGAAAGCGGGATGTGGAGCTCAGCTGGTCATCCTAGCGCTCGGGAGTGGAAGCAGGAGGATTACTGTGAGTTCTGGGCAAATAGGACTACATAGCAAGTACCAGGTCCTAGCAAGACCTTGGCCAAATAAATATACACCGACGATTGTCCACTCAACCAGAAAAACAACCAGGAAAATTACAGGATCTCAATACTAACCATAACTGTAGTCTTAATTATCCAATTGAAAGATGCAGACTAAATGAGACTAAAAACAAGATCCAGCTATCTGCTGTCTCCAAGAAAGACAGTTAGTGCACTGGCAAAGGTACACTCAGACTGGCATACGGTGGAAGTTGATACACTAAGCAAGAGCACGCAAAGCCAAGCAAGAGTAGCCACATGCGAAATTGGTCAGAAAAAGTGGAGAAGGCAGTGCGCGTTAGAGAGGCAACAATCCATTAAAAGGTGCAGCAATTGCAAATGTACACACACCAGGCATTGACACACTAGACTGCACGAGGCAGACACTAAACGGAAGAAAGATGGACCCAAATACAACAATAGTGGGTGCCTTCAATATGCCACACTCTTCAACAGATGATGGATGGATGGATGGATGGATGGATGGATGGATGGATGGATGGATGGATGGATGGATGGATGGGTTGGTGGGCGAATGGGATGGTTGAATGGATGGAAGGATGGATGGAGATAGATAGATAGATAGATAGATAGATAGATAGATAGATAGATAGATAGATAAACAGACAGATAGATGATGGAGAGAATTAACCAAGAATCTTTGGAGGTAAGGTGTACCATACATCAAGTAGACTTGTGTTACATCCATAGAATATTCCTTCCAACAGCTATGGAATCTGAGTTTTCTCAACAGTCCATGGAATCCTCTCTAAAGTAGATAATATTTCAGGACACACACAAAGCAAGCCTTGGCACTTACAAAATAAGGGCTGGGGAGATAGCTCAGTGGCTCAAGTGCTTGCTGCACACACATGTGAATCGGAGTTTGGGTCTCTCACAACTCATGCAATGTTGGATGGGTGTGGTAGCCCACCTGCAATTCCTGCCTGCAAAGGTAAAGGCAGGGGAATCTCCAAAATAAACTGGATAGCAAGACTAGCCCTCTCTGTGAGCTCAGGGTTTCATTAGAGACCTTGTCTCAATGAAGAAGGTAGAAGAGAGAAAGTGGATGATTTCCGACATCTACTTCATGTGTACCCACATACTCAAGCACGCCCAGACATACAAGCATGCACCCTGCACATGCATGAAAATGAAACAAGAAAAATATAATCAAAATAATATATTTATCTTATCAAATTATAATGGGATAAAACTGGAAATCAACAGCAAAAGAAATCATACAGATGCATGGGTTGTGAACTCTGGTCATTGAAGAAATCAGGAAACAAAAATTCTTAGAATAAAATAAAAATGAAAGGCTACAAGAACCTTTGTGCTTCAACAAAGTCAGTTCTAAGAGGAGAGTTTATAGCTGCATGTTCATCCATTAAAAAAATTAGAGATTTCAGATAAATAATTCATTGATGCCTCTCAAGGTTTTAGAAAGATAGGAAGAACAAGTTGAAAATCAGCACATGATTGATCTATAGCCAGCCCTGGATTGAAATAATAGCCAGGCAGTGGTGGCATACACTTTGATCCCAGACTCAGGAGGTAGAGGCAGACAGATCTCTGTGAATTCAAGGCCAGAGTGATCTACAAAGTGAGTTCCAGGAAAGCTAAGGCTACACAGAGAAACCCTGTCTCAAAAGAAAAAACAACCAAAGTCCCTGACAGACCTGTAAAGCAGAGATAGCACCAATACTCTTTAAGGTGTTTCATGAAATATGAAGAGAACAAGCATGGGCAAGCTTATCATATGAAGTCAGTATTGCCCTGATGCCAAACCCAGATACAGACTGAACCACCACACAGAAATAGGAAATAAAATAGACCAGTTTCCCTGATGAACATCAAAACAAAATTTCTCAACAAATACTTGCAACAACCAATAAATTTGATGACACATTAGAAAGATCGCATGCTGTGATCAGTTAGATTGCATTCTAGGTTTGCAAGGATGATTTGACATACATAAATCAATAAAGTATGAGTACACTCTGGGAAAGAAATCATATGATCATCCCAACAGATAAAGATAAGGTTTATGAAAAATCCAAAATCCCCTCAAGATAAAATCCCTTAAAAAACTAAAATTAAAAACTATACCACGATACAATAAAAGGCATATTAGACAATAACTTATAGTAAAGATTATAACCAATATACTAAGTGTAGAAAAGCTGAATGCAGTTTCTCTAATACTAAAAATGAGGCAAAGAGGCTGGCTCAGTGGCTAAGCTCAGCTGCTCTTCCAGAGGACTTGAGTTCTGTTCCAAGCACCCACACTGAATGGCTCACAACCTCCTATACCTCCAGCTCCACAGGATCTGATGCCCTCTTATGACCACTTCAGGCACTTGCACACATGGCACATACTCACATAAGCATACACACAAATGAAAATAACTTTTTTTAACTGGGCATGGTGGTACATGCCTTTCATCCCAGCCTTTGGGAGGCAAAGGCAGCTGGCCTCTATGAGGATACCCAGGGCCGCATAGTGAGACTCCATCTCAGTCAATCAACTGATCAATCAGGCTTTTTAAAAAGAGTCAGTCAAGGGTGTCCCTTCTCCCCATTTTGATTCAATACAATGCTAGATATTTTAGCCAGAACAATAATGCAAAATAAAAAATAAGACACAAGTAAGAAAGAATTCAAATTCTCTCTATTTTCAGAAAATGTCATTCTGAACCTAAAAGATCCTAAGGACTCCAACAGAAAACCCTTAGAACCTACACTTTCAGCAAAGCAGCACGACCAAGTTCCAGGAGCCAGAAGCTTTTCTGCATTCTAACAAGAAACATATTGAAAAAGAAATCTGGGGGGGAAATCCATTCGCAATAGCTTTAAAAGAAAAATATAGAAATAAACCAAGCCAAGAAGTGAAAGACCTCTAGAGTGAAAACTTTAAATAAAATATAAAAAGGAAATTGAAAGAGACACTAGAAGATGGAAAGATCTTCCACACCCATTGACTGGCAGAATTAATACCAGTAGGCTATTTTATCAAAAGCAATCTGCAAATCCAGTGCAATATTCAAAATTCAGTAACATTCTTCAAAGAAATGAAAACAATCCTGTTTAGTACACGGAAGCACAAAAGACTCCAAATAACAAAAGCAATCCGAAGCGAAGAAAATGCGGTGGAAACCACAGCATCTGCCCTGCAACTACACTTCAGGGCCACAGTAACAAAACCAGCGTGGTGCTGGCACAGCACAGAGGCAAATGAAATGACTGGAGGACCCGGAATAAACCCATGTGGTCACATCCTCCAGTTCCCCCCGCAAAGGTGTCAGAAACAGACATCATAGAAATAACACTTGTAGCAGGGCGTGGCACACGCCTTTAATCCCAGCACTCGGGAGGCAGAGACAGGCGGATCTCTGTGAGTTCAAGGCCAGCCTGGTCTACAAGAGCTAGTTCCAGGACAGGCTCCAAAGCCACAGAGAAACCCTGCCTTGAGAAGGAAAAGAAAAGAAAAGAAAGAAATTAGCACTTGCTTTATGAATGGATACCATGTCCAGAAGAATAAAACTGAATTCCTGTCTCTCATCATGTGTAAAATTCAGTGAAAACTGGATCAAAGACAATGTGCCAGCCATGGCGGCCCAGACCTTTAAGTCTCAGCATCCATGAGGCAGAGGCAGATCTGTGTGAATTCAAGGCCAGCCTGGTCTACATAGCAAAACCTTATCCCAAAAAGAAGGAAGAGGGAGGGAGGGAGGGAGGGAGGGAGGGAGGGAGGGAAGGAAGGAAGGAAAAGGAAAGAAGGAAGGAAGAGAGAAGAGGAGAATGAAGGAAGAGAAGGGAAGGGGCCAAGCCCTAATGTAAGAACTAGGACTTTGAAGGTGTAAACACAGTCAGATGTTCTGAAAAGACCCCAGTAACTTGGGATATAACCCCAAGAACTCAAACAAAACACTCATACCCATCAAGTAGAAATGAATGAATCTTTGTGTCCCCGACTGCCCCGGAAGGGGAAGAATCCTTACATATTGCTGGTAGAAATGTAAATTAGTGCAATTACTGAAGAAATCAATTTGGAGCTTCCTCAAAGGGGGGAAAAAAGCTGAAAATGGAAGTACTGTGTGATCTAGCTACATTATTCCAGGACACACGCATCACACTGCAGAGACGCTTGCACACCCGTGCCTACTCCAGCACTGCTCACAGCGGCTTAGTTATGGAACTAAGCATAGGTGTCTATCAACAGATAGATTTCTTTTTCTGATGTCGTATACACACACAGTGATTTATTCAGCTTTACAGAGGAATGAAATCATGTCATAATAGGAAAATGGATGCAAGTGGAGATTACCGTGTTACATGAAATGAGCCATATTCAAAAGACAAACACCACATGTTTTCTCTCATAGGCAAAAGCTAGATATAAGATGTATATATTACAAAAACATATTCAAAATATAGCTGTATCCACGTGGGGGAAAGTAAATTAAAATGACAGTGCTCTGTTGACTACTGGATTTTCAGGGTGAAGCAATTTGGCATACTTAGAGGGAAAATTTGGTAATGTATCTAAAACATTCACACACACAGATTGTATCCTACCCAGAAATTATACTTCTAGAAATTTCTTCCTGGGGAAACAGTCGTGTTGCAAAGATGAATATATAAAATTCATGCAAGCATTGTATTTATATAAGAAACCTAGGAAAAATACAGATGTAACTCACCCATTAGGAGTTTGCTAAGGAAGTCACTATGAGTTAAAATCATGGGTTTCTTCACCTTAACAGCCGCCTGACTTCAGTATACACATATCTGTTAGCCCTCTGATACATGTATATAGAACATAAATTTGTATAAACATGTGTTTGTCATGGCATGATATACACATACATATTAAGTATATATGGATGCCGGGCGGTGGTGGCGCACGCCTTTAATCCCAGCACTCGGGAGGCAGAGGCAGGCGGATCTCTGTGAGTTCGAGGCCAGCCTGGTCTACAGAGCTAGTTCCAGGACAGGCTCCAAAACCACAGAGAAACCCTGTCTCGAAAAAAACCAAAAATAAAAAAAAAAATAAAAAAATAAGTATATATGGGTGTGTGTATGTTTTTTATAATGAATGTGTATGACATTCATAACTGAAAAACTAGTCTATAAAAAGTGTACAGAGCAAGCTTCCAGAATCACAAGGCCTGGTTTAGCCCCTCGCTCGTCGGCACTGTATGTGTAGCCTACAGTCTCCTCCACACCATTTAAGTGTAATCATACGCCTTGGTCACACCTACTCACTAATGACTTTGTAAGTACCCCTGCAGCCGCACCCACCTTAATGCCAACTCCCAAGACTGCAGATTGCTTTTTGGCTTCTTTAGCTTCTGGCAGCCACTGAAAAACCATTTTCACTATTCGTGAGAAGTGAGACACACTTTAAAGGTTAAGCACATTTTTCATGCTCCTGTGAAAAATGTATCGAAGGGTGGTGAGTTCCAATCCATGGCTAAAAATCCAAACTGGTCTCAAGGCCACTGATGCACTCTGGTACCTGTGTAGGACAATGGCTCCCCGGACATGTCCACATGCGAATCCCCAGAACCTGTGACTGCGTTTCCTAACTTGTTAAGGAGGATTAAGGTTGCACAAATAATGAGGTTGCTTATCAGCAGAACTTACAGACGTGGTGTTCAGAGCCCTGGGTTGGGCCAGATGTAATCACAGGGTCCTCGCATGTGGAAGGAAATAGCCGAGCAGCTGGCGTGGGGGTGTCACAGTGACTCAGCCCACACTTCTGGCTTTGCAGGTGGACAATGGACCAAGTAGGAGCCTGAAGTGGGAGGGTGGTTGGGCATGCAAGGCCAGGAAGCATGCTGTGTCCCAGGGTCTCTAGGAAGGACACAAGCTGCCAACATTCTGACAGACAGAACTTTAAGATGTTTTAAATTCCTCGTTCCTTTAAGCTACCAGATTCCTGTTCCTCTGATACATCGCCAGTAGAAAACAGATCCAGTCTCCAACACAACTGCTCTGTGACACCGTTCCTAGGGAGATGTGAATGAACATCTATTTGCTCCAACACACACCAACATAACAATATCGCCAAAGTCCAGCTCGATGAACCAGTGAGTTTATTGGGGTTATTAACAGGAGTATGGGTGAGGGGTTACTTACAAGATATATATGACTTAAAGACAGTTGCCTCACTGAAAGCCCCCCAAGACCCAGCAGGGGTCATGAACCCTCGTGCTCTGCAGGAGTCAAGGCAGCTCAGCAGGTGGGAGTCTTATTTCTAGTGCCCTCTTCCTAAGGAAAGAGAGACTTAGAAATTTCACAAGCTTCAGGGATTTCCTGAGACTTGTGAATTGCATACTTCTTAAGTCTCAGTGGGTGTCTCATTAGAACTTCCCTAGTTTGGAGGGTTTGGGATTTTTTGTTCTTGTTGTTGTTTAGGTTATTCAAGACAGGGTTTCTTGTATAACCGCCCTGGCTGTCATGGGTTTCATGGAACTCTCTTTGTAGACTAGGCTGGCCTCGAACTCACAGAGATCCGCCCGCCTCTGCCTCCCACATGCTGGGATTAAAAGCGTATGCCACCATGCCAGATGAACTTCTCTAGTCTTAAGGAGCTCCTTTCTGGGCAGAATGCTTCAGTTCTTCAGGAAAGGGCTACACAATAAAGCCATGATCATTTTGACGCCCGAACCCAGTCTTGTCCCGAAACTTACGCCTTTCAAATTAGTCTTCCAACTAGTGCAGGAAAATTCTTCCCACCCCTTTCCTGCTGGAGGGGCAATGCTTGGTAAAAATCGTCCTTCCTTGCCTCTGCTTCCACCCAAGCTCATTCTTTACATACTTGGTAAGAAAGGAAGCAGAGACCAGCTCCCTTCCAGGCCTCCGCATCCAGAGCTCTGGCTCCCACCCAGCATGGCAGGCAACTAGGTCTAAAGGGGAGCGAAGGGGCCCACTCCAGTCCTGCTACACAGCAGTGGTGGTTGGCAGGTACAGCCCTTGCAACCGGCCTGGGGTATGGTGTGCTGCTGGAACACAAGGTTTTCCTCCCACGAGGCAAGCCTGTCTGTGTGGAAACTGCAGGCTGCCATCTTTCTTAAAGTATCTTGTGCCACCAATGGTTGTCAAAGACCTAGCCGTGATTATTCCAGCTCACACCAACTTGCTTCGTCTCCGAAGTAGGAAAGTGACAAAGACTGGGATATTCCCGGTTCCTGAAATGAGCATAGAGACAGAGGATGGGTGTGAGCACAGGGCATGTGTCAATTACCACTATTGCGCTGGCAAGTCTGGGAATTGAGTGCGTGTCCACTAATAGAAATACTATCACCTGTGATCGATCCTAATGGGATCGGCTGAGGTTAATTGCCTCTGGGGCTAATTACCCTCTGGCCTCATGGAAAAGTGAGAATGATTGTTGGTTCATCAGCAAGGGACTCATTACTTTCCCAGCTCCTTCGGGGGATCTTCCTGCTCTATTGAAAGACTCATCTCAATGGATTCAAAAAAATAGCCAACTCAGGTTTTGAGTATCAAGTACAGCCACCTTAAGAAGATCCTTCTTAGGCACTGGGATGGGTGAGGATTGGGGAATCTAGTTTCCATGTCAAGGGGGATGCATTTATGCAGTTTCAAAAGAATTCCCGGCTTCCCAAGAGCCCGTCCTGGTCTCTTGCCACTTGCTGGCTCTTGCAAATGGGTGGGGCTGTGGGGCTCAGCTTGGCTTTCTGGGAACAAGGAGTGTTGGCAGGGGCAGAGGGAGCAGCGCAAGGAGACCTCATTAACCCACGCCTCTTGGGATCCTCCCTGGGGGTTTTATGGGAAACTTTTTTTTAAATTGGTGTTTACATCCTATAATAATGAAGGCAGTCATCAGGGAACTTGCAATGAGAGGAAGATACTTTCTACACACAGCAGCTAATCAGGCAGTCTCAAGAAAGCACAGCTCTGCAGTGGGAGGGTGGCTTGGCAGCCAGACACAATGTAACTTTGTTAACTTACATGCTTGTTTATTTTTAATTAGCCTTCATGGTGTGCTGAGTAATTTTTTTGATAAATCTTCTATAGATCATATTTATTCATTTGAACGCAGATATATATATCTATAGATATAGATATATAGAGATATATATATATAGTTGTAAACACATATGCAATTTACTTTTGAAATACTTTATGTGTTTTCATGGAGAGGGGGTTTGTGCACACGAGGTGTGCTGGCTTGTTTGGTGTCAACTCGATACAAGCTAGAGTCATTTTGGTTTATTTAATGTGTATAAAGGTTTTGCTGATGTATGTCTGTCCCTGGTGGAGGTCAGAGAGGTTATCCCTTGGAACTGGGGTTGCGGATGGTTGTGTGCTGCCCTGTGGAAATAGAGCCTGGGTCCTCCACAAGAGCGAGTGCTCTTAACCCCTGAGTCATCTCCACAGCCCCTAGAGTAATTTTGAGAGAGACCCTCAGTGGAGACAATGTCCTGAATTGGCCTGTGGGCAAGCCTGTGGTGCATTTTCTTGATTGGGGGTTGATGTGGAGGGTCCAGTCCACTGTGGACAGTGTCACCCTGGGCTGGTGGTCCTAGGTGATATAAGAAAGCAGGCTAAGCAAGCCATGACAGCAAGGCCACCAGCAGTGTTCCTCCATGGCCTCTGCTTCAGCTCCTACCTCCAGGTTCCTGCCTTGAGTTCCTGCCCTGACTTCCTTGGATGATGGGCTACGTGCTGTAAAATGAAATAAATTCTTTCTACCCCAAGTTACTTTTGGTCATGTTTCATCACATCAAAAGAAACGCTAAGACAAGGTTAAAGTGTTCACAGAGGCAAGAAGAGGGCGTTAGATCGCCTGGAGCTAGAGTTACAGGCAATAGTGAGCAGCCAGATACAAGTTCTGGGACCTCCAGAGGTAATGCAGTTCTTACCTATTGAGCAATCTCTCCAGCCTCTCAAAATATTTTAGATTTATAGAAAAGTATGCCTGTACGGCGCGCGTGCACACACACACACACACACACACACACACACACACGTCAATTTTTTTTTGTTTTTCTGGGGTTTTTTAAACTTTCATTTTTATTTCATGTGCATTCATGTTTTGTCTGCATATATGTCTGTGTGAAGGTGTTCAATCCCCTTAAAACTGGAGTTACAGCCAGTTATGAGCTGCCATGTGTGTGCTGGGAATTGAACCCAGGTCCTCTGGAAGACAACAGCCAGTGCTCTTAACCACTGAGCCATCTCTCCAGCCCCCAAGATTTTTTGGTTTTGTTTTGGGGTTTTTGGTTGTTTTTTCAAACCACAGCTCTTGGGAGGTGGAGGCAGAAGGATTGCCATTTCAGGGCCAGCCTGGCATCCATGTCTAACCCTCTTGGGGAAAAAAAATCAAAAGGGCTGGAGACATAGTTCAGCAGTTAAGAGCACTTGTTGCTTTTCCAGAGGACTGGAGTTCAGTTTCCAAAACCCATATCTGGCCTCTGCATAAACCTACACCCATGTGGCAGACACATGCGTGTAAATAAACAATAAAAACAAATCTTTTAAAAATCAGAATTATGGAGCTGGAGAGATGGCTCAGGGGTTAAGAGGACTGGCTGCTCTTCTGGAGGACCTGGGTTCAATTCCCAGCACCCACATGACAGTTCACAACTGTCTATAACTCCAGTTCCAGAGACCTGATACCCTTGCATAGACATACATTCAGGCAAAACACCAGTGCCTATAAAAATAAATAAATCTTTTAAAAAATCAGAATTATTTTTTTGTTTGTTTTTCAAGACAGGGTTTCTTTGTGTAGCTTTGTTGCCTGTCCTGGAACTAGCCCTTGTAGACCAGGCTGGCCTTGAACTCACAGAGATCCACCAGCCTCTGCCTCCTGAGTGCTGGGATTAAAGGCCTGTGCCACTACCACCAAGCCAGAAGTTTTTAAAGGAAAAGGAAGGAATAGAGGGAGGAGTGAGGGAAAGAGAATTGATTTCTCATAGTCAAAGTTCCTAAGTGACAGTGTCTAATGAGTTCAGACCTCCTGGTACTGGTACCGCGCACCCTGTGGCCCCTCACCTACTGAAAGGCGGTAAGCATGAGCCAGGTTATGCAAGGACTCCTCCCTTCCCCGACTCATTCCATAGCCTATCTGAATATAATATTTTAATTCCTTGAGAATTTCATGCAGTGCTCTTTGATCATATTTACCCCCTACTCTTTCCAATTCCTTCCATATCCACTCCCTACCCTCAATTTCGTGTCTTCATCTTTGTTTTTCATTTTCTTTTCTTTTTTGGATAACCGTGGAGTCTAATTTGTGCTGACTCTAGATCCTGGATGTGGAAACCTGACTCCCTTCCCCAGAAGCCATCAACTGTCACAGCTCCTTCGTTATGGGGTACATTGGAATTTGAATTTCTATTAGCTTTTTTTACAGTCTGGTTACAAAGAAAATTACATATACTAACCGTGCCTGTCAGATATATGAATATGTCTGGGGAGTGTCCAGACCTTTGACATTGCAACATGATCATTAATCTTCAAAGTTTATGCTTGAGTATCATGCAAGTGAGTTATTTTGAAATCCATTTAAAAAAAAAAAAAAAGCTCACCTCACAATGTTTTAAGTAGTTTTGTGTTGGGCCGTGCTCACAGGCTGGGCAAGCCTGACTTGGTCTCGTCACTCCATCAATCACCATTCTCACGTATCCACGAATCAGGTTTTTGCATCAAGAACATTTAAGTTCTGCCCTTCGCTTGGGCTTGGATGAGTCACCCCCGGAATTCTGAAATCTTAGCATTATTATTGGATATTAAGGGGGGGCAAAGTGAGCTTTTAAGAGGTGATTAGGGTTTGGCCCTAAGTAGTATCCTTTCATGCAATTAGCTGATTAATAAGTGAATGGAGCATCATGAAAGTGGCTGACATCAGAGCCAGTCTGGCTAAATCTCTAGCCCTGTCTCTCACCATGGAAAGCTCTAGGTCCTGCCATCACCCGATGAGACGCCCTCAGCCCAGAGCTGGAACTGAGAGCTCCAGCACCCCTAATTTTCTCACCACCATCTACCTGATGTGTGATGATGCGGACAGAAACAAGACAGACCCAGACAGACACTCTCCCAGAAAATTTTAAGCATGTCATACGTATCATTTACTGCAGCCACTGAGCTGTACAATAGGTCAGCACGATTATCCTGTCTGAAGCCTTCTACCTCTTGACCAGTCACCCCCACTCCCCCATCCGTGGTAGCTACCATTCGACTCCATGTTTATGAGCTCAGCCTTCTAAGCATTCTTCGTGAGGATGGAACCGTGAAGGGTCTGTCTTTCTGTCCTGGCCCACTTCTCTTGGTATAATGTCCTCCAGGTCCATCCATCTTGACACAATTGACAATTTCATTCTTTTCCCTTTCTCTCTCTCCCTCCCCACACCCTCTCTCTGAGACAGGGTTTTCCTGTGTAGCTCTGGCTGTCCTGGAACTCACTCTATAGACCAGGCTGGCCTCCAGCTCACAGAGATCCACCTGCTTCTGCCTTCTGAGTGTGGGGATTAAATGCATGTGCTACCACTGCCTAGCTGAATTCTGTAAAAGGTTGAATTGCACTCCATTGTGTAGGTGTACAACATTTTCTATTCTTTTAAAGAAGTGGGTGGGTGGGTGGGTGGGTGGGTGCTCACGCTCACACGTGTGCATATGCACATGTGTATGCAGGTGCTCCTACTCCTGGGGGCCAGAAGGGAGCATCATTCTCTACCTCTTCCTCTGAGGCAGAACCTGAACTGGGCTCACATCTTGGCTAGGCTGAAAGCCAGCAAGCCCCAGCAATCCTCCAGTCTTCCACCCCGTGGGAGCTGAGGTTGCAGAGATGACTCCACTCGAATAACTGCAGAACAAGCGCCCTGAAGACCGAGCCATTTCCTAGCCCCGGTATACCAACATTGTCGTTAAGTGTGTATTGATTTTGTGGGTGCTGCTTGTTTCCATTTCTTGGTTCTGAGAATAATGCTTCAGTAAGCACGGTAGTGCAGATGTTCTCCGTACGCTGAGTTCATCTCCTTAAAATATGTGCCCGGTAGCTCGATCATATGCTAGCCATGTTTTTAATCTTGCACAGCACCGCCATCTCATTGTCCACCGTGGCTACTAATTCAGATTCTTACCAACCACTATTAGGTTCCTCTTCTTCATAGGTTCATTCTCACCAACACTGTAAGGGTTCTCTTGTCTTTATATCTTCACCAATATTTGTTATCTTTTGAATTTTTATTCTTTAGATTGCCACACAAGTATATGCTGTATGCCGAGCATGTTCCTACCCCTCCCCTTCCATTAGTCTCCCTCTCTCTCTCTCTCTCTCTCTCTCTCTCTCTCTCTCTC
>NC_022014.1:40538807-40566568 GCF_000317375.1 Microtus ochrogaster
GTGTGTGTGTGTGTGTGTGTGTGTGTGTGTGTGTAGTATTCGGGATTTGAGCCCGGGGAGCTACACAAGTCCTCCACTTCACAGCCATCTCCTTAGCAATTTCTGTTTTTCTTTTTCTGCTTTGGTTACCTGTGCTTTGTCATCAAATCCGAAATATCCTTGCCTAGAACAATGCCAGGAAGCATGCCAAACAGGAAAAGCAGTAGCGGGAGAAGCAGCTGAAGGAAAGTCAGAGAATGAGGACTATGGGGAGGAGGGTGGAGAGAGATTCTCATCTTCAGGAAAGGGAGTCAACTCAAGGAAATGCAGTCCCTCTAGGAGGAAGAGAAGCACAGATACTGTGGTTCCTATGAGAAGGGCTGAAGCTCAGGGGCCCTGCACAGTTAAAAATGAACAATTTAGGAACAATTTGGTGGTGATCACTGGGCTGTGCACAAATTGGTATTTGAAGAAGGGTTTAGCCAGGCGCCAAGGTGGTGGATATACATACACTCAAGCAGAGCAGTCATATACCTAAAATAAGGCTTTAAAAATTAAAAGCAAGAACGCAAAACTCAGGTAGTACCCCCAAAGATGGACTTGGGGTCATTAGACCCTGTGTCTATCCAGTCCTCTGCCCAATGTGGCTCTGTGGGTGAACTCTCCTCCCTCTGCCTTTGATCATTACAGCATCACTCGGGTCTTTAGTTGGTGTATAGGGGTGAGTGGCCAAGCCTAACTTCTTGGAACCCCCGAACTTGGGCTTTTGTCCCCTAAACTCTAGATATGCAAACACTAAGCCTTTGCCACTGGCCTTCTTTTTCAGCGTTAACATAGGTTGAGCCTCTAAACGGTGGACAGAGCTGTGAAGTTCTCTCCTGTGTACCTCATGGGTGGGATAAAGTCCTTAACAGAGCAGCCACTGTCCTGCAGCTGGGGCTCAGGTTGGACTTTTGATTTCCAAGGGACAGAGACACCATCTTAGTTACCATAACTGTAGTCCTCAGAATCCTGGTGTGCTCTACATCCTACAATTAACTACTGTATTTTAAACAAACCAACGGGGTTGCCAGATGAAATAGGGGGGCTCACGGCTGTCTGAAAAACATCACTGTATTTTATCTGGCAACCCTACCTATAATGAAGAGAACAGCTCCTTACAGGGAATAATTATCCGAGCATGAACGTTTTGAGTATGGGGATTGAGAAACCCGCCAATAGCGGTCTACATTCGCTTTCTTCACAATCACCTCCAAGCCTTGCTCAGCTCAGGCTGCTGACACTCCCAGGTAGGAAGTGTGAGGGAGGTCCAGGATCCACAGTTCCACCGTTTCTCCAAGTGATGCCGTAGGCAGTATGAGTCTATGTGTGAGCTTCATTGCCTAAGCTAGAGTATTCGAAGCTGAGGAAGCTGCTACCGGGCCAGCACCGCAAGGAGCCCCCACGGTCGCAGAGGCACTTTCAATCCTCTGTTTAGGCACCTGGAAGGCCTGTGCTCTCCGTAGATGGGGAGGGTAGGAGACTGACTGCCCTGGGGGCGTGGCGTAGATGTTGCTGCAGCCAGCGCGGCCGCGATCTGAGCTGCCCAACTAGGTGTTGCCCGGTCGGCGCTGCAGGCAAGCTTCTGGCTTTACTGCAGCGGTAGCGGCAGGCCTGCTGCGTTCCCCAGCAGCACCCTTGCCGTTCGCCGTCATTGCTTGTGAGTGGACGGTGGGCAGACGGGACCCACACCAGGGCAATGGGCCGGCGAAGATTGAGCTCCTAGTGCCGCCAGGGGACGCTGAGGCCACAGGTCTGAGGGCGGGGCCGACTGGGCAGGGGAGGAGCCAGGTCGCGTGGACGACCTGTGGGCGAGGTCGACGGCGGGACGTTTGAATCCAGGCGACCCGACACAGCAAGGGTGGGGCGTGGTATAGGCTGGGCGGGCTGAGATGGGGTGGGATGATGGGTGGGAACGGCTGGCTGGGGGCGCAGTCTGGCGAGGATGAATTGGTTTGTGGGCGGGTTGGAAGCGTCTGACTTGGTTAGGGGTGTGGCGAGTAGGCGGGGCCAGGCCGAGTACTACCTAAAGTGAGCGAGGTCAGGATAGTTCTGGTGAAGGAAGGTTGAATGGACCTGGGGTCAGGATAATGGATGGAGAGTATGTCTTAAGTTGCCTTAAGTTGCGTCCTGTAAGGGTGAGGCCAGATATATCAGGCTTAGTGTGAGTCTGATTTTCCATAGCCGAGGGTCCTCGTTCCCTGCCTTTTTCTGTTATTGTTTTGAGACTGGGTCTCACCTGCTAGCCGAGGCTGAACTCTCATCAGTTCGCCTGCTTCAACCTGCTAAGGGCTGGTGTTATGTACCTAGTGCCTTTTATACAGAAAGTTTTTAAAAAGGAAGGTGCTTATGTCAACCAAAGCTCTCTTGAACTCTCTTGAACATGGCTTAGGGTTGGGGGGCATTTGTATTTACAAAATGCTTTTATAAATAAAACTCACTTTATTGTAATAAATCCACAAAAAAAATTCACACGGCTATATTAAGGTAGCCACTCAATAAACACTAGCCCCGTTCTAAAGTCTGTACATCTCAGTGAACTTCTGAACAACGGGTTAGAATGGCCATTTGAACCCTGGCTTCTCTCCGGGTTTTACACTTTTGTTTTTCTAGTTTCAATTATGTTGTAGTTTTCGAAACAGGGCTTCTCTATGTAACAGCTCTGGCCATCCTGGAACTCACTCTATAGGCCAGGTTGACCTCAAACTCACAGAGACCCACTGCCTCTACCTCTTGAGTACTGGGGTTAAAGGTGTGTGCCACCAACACCCAGCTAGTTTCTTCTTATTTGTAAAATACCTTAAAATTATTTTTTGTTATTGTTCTGTTTGTTAGCTCCCAGGCTGACCTCAGATTCCTTACGTAACTCAGGGTGACCTTAAACTTCTGATCCTTCTGTTTCATCTCCTGAATTCTGGGATTACAGAAATTTGCCTCCAAGCCTGGTTTATTCATTGCAGGGGATGGAATCCAGGGTGTGGTGCATGCTAGGAAAGCAATCTACCAATTGATTTCTAGTCCCATCTTAAAATTATTTTGTTATTTTCACAATTTTTTTAAAAAGTTGCAAAACAAGTTTTTTTTTAAATAAAAGAAAAACTATCTTTAATTTATCCATACTATTTCATTCTCCACTAAATTACCGTCTTATTTAACAGAACAACAGACCTGTACAGACCTTGTTTAGATCCCTACTTGTCTTAAGGATTCATTGTCAGGGGGTCTAATTACGATGCCCTGTCTCCTTGGAGAAGCTTGTGTATCAAACAGCAGAGTTGCTGATTTCCCTTCCCCCACGACCCTGCAGAATGGTCCCTGAGGCTCCAGGTTTCAAGTCTCAGCAGTTAAGCATGGCCACAGGGTCTTGAAACAGTTCTGTCCCCTACCCCGTTGGCCCATCTTCCCCTGCCCTTCACAATGGCGTGTGTTTGCCTCCACCAATCTTTAAAGACTTCTTCCGCCAGTCTTCTCATTTACTCCGGGCTTCCATCCGGGATAACCTTTTGTGGCTCTGTCCACAAAACCCGAGAACAAACACATTTATAAGGCTAAGCCAGGTGTCCCTCCCAAACCCACAGGGCTTTCGCTCTCCAGCCTGCTTCAACTGTGGCTGGGCAGGTGTCCGGGACAGGCTGTGGCAGAATGGCTGGTTGGGGCTTGTCAGGCAGCGTGTTGGTAAGTAATTGGGGCCTGCCTTGGGCACAGCAGAGGAAAAGGCGTGAGCCGTGATTAGAAGGCGGGACACACTCCCTGTCCCAAACACGACGAGAAGTGGGGAAAAGGTCAGGTATCTTTTACCAAGCTCACCCTAAAGCGTTTCTTCATCGGTGTTTAAGGAAAACATGTGGCTGTCTATCTAGAGCGAGTTATGGCAGGGAGGGGAGGTTGTAAAGAACCTTCCGTCTGCTCAGGATGAGCGTGTGGCAAACTCAGCTTTCAGAGCACTTTTGACTTCTGTCATTGCTTGGGAGAGGCTGGGATCTGAAGCAATCACCTACACCGTGAAGCCAGGCCCATCATCCTCCATCACACACAGGCTCCCTGTTTCCACAACCCAGCAAAAGTGGGTACCTAAGTGACCTGTTTGCCCAGATAACACGCCAGCACTGCACAGCTTCTCACTGGTGGCTCCAAAGTCCACATTTTCTCCAGGCTCATGTGTGTGTGCTGGGGAGTGGGACAGGATGCTCAGAGGAGCTGAGGCCAGTGGGGGCTTGTATGAGCCTCTCCAGTGCTGGGATTAAAGGTGTGTGCCACCACTGCCCAGCCCAGCTCAGCCTTCTTTCTTATAGAACCCAGGACCACCAGTCCAGGCACGGCCCTACCGACAATGGACTGGGCTCTCCCCCATTGATCACTAATTGAGGAAATGTCTTACAGCTGGATCTCATGAAGGCGGTTCCTCAACTGGGGCTCCTTCCTCTCTGATGCCTCTACCTTGTGTTGAGTTGACCCAGAAAAGCAGCCAGTACATAGAGGCTCAGTTCTGAAGGTCTACTTAATCATTTTCATGATGGTTTCACTGTGGATCTGAGTGTATTTTCAGGGAATATGACTCTGGTTTTGCTTAACATTTTGGTCCTTGTAAAAGGTAAGAGGTTATTTGTAGTTGTTGGTTTGTTGAACTCACTGTTTAGCTGACGCTAGCCTTTGACTCATAATGATCCTCCTGCCTCAGCCTCCCAAGGGCTGCGATTATTACATCATATCTAATCATAGTATATTTTCAGAACCATTAATGGCTTGTGTGACTGAGGTTCGTTCCTTTGCTGTTGTATCCATTACGTCCATTCTGTGATGTATTCGCTCTAGGTCAGAATTCTCTGTCTGTATAATCAGGGAAAGCTGCTCTGGGTCTGAGCAGCTGTTGTTGGGGTGTTGCTGCCCTCTAGTGACAAGTGCAGGATATGCTGGACAAGACAGCTTCCTGGCTCCCACAACTGCGCGGCCCACCCCAAACACACACAAAGAATTGTTGTATGCAGGGCCAGACTTACAAATCTTAAGGTACAGAAAGATTGTATTTTAGCAAAAGTTTTAGAGAGTTAATTAAACCAAGAACGGGAGTATGAGACAGGCAGCTGCCATCGTTACCGGGAATCGTCTACTTTTTAAAATTGTCCCAAAGCATGCTGTGTCTTTCCTGGGCTATTCCCTTTTTTCCTTCCATGTCAGAGTCAGAAGACCCCTCTATCTCCAGAGATGTTGGTGAAACTTTTAAACAAGCATGCTTGGGTTGGAAGAAGGGGAACCAAAATTCAACTCCTGAGCCGGCTTTTCAATGCCATAAAAGAGCATAAAATAACACTTCAATATTATTCATACTCAAATGACACCTTAATCTCTGCAAAACTGGATCCAGTGACCAGAAAACAGGATAGTGTGAGGCAAAGCAAGCCAACAACAAAGAAAGTTCAGAGATAAGAGATTTTGTGGGATTCAAACAGCAGGCTCCAATGGGACAGAGACAGCAAGCTCCAGGAGGGAGCTGGGAAAGAGAGCTGGCTAAGGAGGAGGCAGCTGCACTTGATCTGGGCATTTTGCTGCTCTGAGAGTGAAGGTGCCTACAAAGAACTGGTTTATAGTATTTGAAAGATTCTGCATCCTGGGTCTTATGGTGAAAGTTTTTTGTGCTCTGTTAGCGAAACTCTCGGACAGCGACTCAAGAGAGGCATTGACTGAGGGACTGTTAAGGGTAAGGAGTTCGCTAGAAGAGTTACTAATCCCATAGACAGACAGACAGCAGTGTGGCTGGGATACTGACAGGAGGAAATCAAGACCTCCATGGCAGAGGCGGTGGTCTCTAATACCTTTCTGAGGATGGGGCAGGTTTCACGGCACAAGAATAAAGCCAGGATTTCTGATTCCCAAGCAGGAGACTGGGAAGGGGGTGGAGAGCAGGATGTGAGGTTTGATGTCTGTTGTGCCTGAGTCCTAGGACCCCCAAGAAGACCGCCATGGAGCCACACTTCCAATTGCAAAAGCAAGGTTTCATGTATTAAGTACGGGCTAGCGCGGGTCCTCTGCCTCACAGTCTGACACAGCAGACGAAAGGAGAAGGACCCCGTCTACTATTGTAAGGGATTTATAAAGGCAAAACCACAAAGAAGTCACAAGATTATAGCCTCAAAATACAAAATTACATACCCTATATCATAATTGGCTGAAGGTTAGGTGAAGCTTAGCTGTTGGTTCCTGATAGGCTATTATTATCTAAGGGGGATAGCAACAGCCCCCCACTGCCCACCGGTTACATCCTCCAGACATCTGCTGACCCTTTGCTAACCACGGGGGCTGTTTGAAGTATTACCCAGCTGATAGAGGAAGGTGAGTGGTCAACATTCTCTGTATGACTATGGGTGGGGAAATGGGCTACAGTCAGCAACTTTGTGTAACTTAGGTTTTTCCATTAGCCAATACTTCCCCTAAAGAGGGGTCCCGCAGCCTTCAGCTTATCCTGGGGGCTGGGGTGTCAGCCTTCAGCTTTTCCTGGAGATGGGGTATAGTTCAAGGTCCCAAAAGGGCCCAGAACAGAAATGGAATCTTTTCCAGTCTTTCGACGTCAACTCAGTTCAGAGGGTGAAACACTCAAGACTGGGAAATCTCTTAGCTAGGGACTCAGTGTCTCAGTTGGGCACCTGCGAGAAGAGGCAGCTGTAGGCGCTGCGGCCTGAGCAGCATCTGCGTTCCAGCCTTACATGGTGACAGTCATTGATGCTTCAAACCACTCTCTTGTGCTTTCTCGCCATAACGAGAGATGGGCGCTATGCTCATCACATGGAAGTGAGTGAGGACCGCCATCTTGTGACAGTTCCTGGGGAGAGCTGAACAAATAAATATCTGTTCATCCCAGACGGGGCACCCACGGCAGCCTGGAGACGCGATTCCACCCAAGTCCAGCTTCCTAAACCAGTCGGTTTATGGGGTCACAAGAACATAGGCGAAAGGTTACTGACAGACCCAAAATGCTTCAGAGGCTACACCGCTGAAAAGCCCCACCTAAGCTGTATCCATGGAGCTGCTCGGCAGCCCCATTGATTGGAGACGCCCACTTCCCCAAAATTGTTATTCCTTACATAGCTTTGTGGAGAGGGACCTTGTGAATGTTATTTACTTCTTAGCCTGTAAGCATCCCAGGAGGGGACATGTCAATTCTGTGGAAGTAACCGCCCCACACCGGTAGCTGCCCTCCAGCAGAACCTCCTTCCCAAGCTCTCCAGTGAAAGCAAGGCTGTCACCCAGCAGCCTCTGGGTTCCTGGGCAGTTTTATACAGAGCTCTTTTCTCCTGTCTCTCTAGAGCTCATTCCGGTCTGTTTGGAGCAACACACTGAAAGTGACTGTGTGTTCATGCTAAAGGGGAGACAAGGCCTAAGCGGAAAGTTAAATAATTCCACGTTGAACTAGCCAGGCCGCCTGCGTTCAGCTTGTTTCTTTGTGTAGACGCTGGGATTTGATGTAGAGAGGGAAGGCTGTGGTGTAGGGGGGCCTCCGTGGTTGTGGAAACAGATTTTGACACTTCTGATGTTGCGAGTGAGATTTGAAAAAAAAAAATGATGTGTGTGTGTGCATGTATGTGCAGCAGTGTGTGTGTGTGTGTGCGCGCGCGCGTGCGCGCATGAGCGTGTAGAAGTCAGAGGTGGAAACCATGTGTCTTTCTCTATTACTCTCCACCTTATTTTCAGAGACAAGGTCTCACAGAACCTTGTCATGTTGCCATTTTGCCTAGACTAGCTGACCAGCAGGCTCCTGGGATCCACCTATGTCCACTCACCTCCTTACAGGCATGTACCACCACACCTGGCCTTTTACATAGCTACTAGATATTCAAACTCAGGTCCTCATGCTTGTACAGTGGCATTTTTGAGGCATTCCCCAGGCCCTGAAACTTTATTCTTAAAAAGCCAGTATTAGGAAGAGGAGAGGGATCTCAGAGGTTGGTAGTATATACAGCTCTTGTGGAGGACATAAGCTCTGTTCCCAGCACTTATGCTAGGGTCTCAACTGCCTGTCAGCTCCAGCTGAAGGGAGTCGTCCTCCCTGGGCATCCCTTATACAAATACAAACAGTCTCTCTCTCTCTCTCTCTCTCTCTCTCTCTCTCTCTCTCTCTCTCTTTCTCTCTCTCTCACACACATACACACACACACGCACTCACACACACACACAAGCATACCTTTTATATATTTTTTTAAATTTATTTATCTATTAAAGATTTCTGTCTCCCCGCCACCGCCTCCCATCTCCCTCCCCCTCCCCAACCAAGTCCCCCCCCCTCAGCCCGAAGAGCAATCAGGGTTCCCTGCCCTGACACACAAGCATACTTAAAAATAAAATAAATCTTCTTTTCAAATCCATTATTGATAGGTGGTAATGGCACACACCTTTCATCCCAGCACTCGGGAGGCAGAGGCAGGTGGATCTCTGTGAGTTCAAGGCCTGCTTAGTATACAGAGCAAGTTCCAGGACAGCCAGGGTAAGGGCTACACAGAGAAAGCCTGTCTAAAAAAATCCATTATTAAAAACATTTGGGGGTGCCAGGAAGTGATGGAACAGGCTTTTAACCTCGGCACTCAGGCGGGAGAGGCAGGTGGATCTCTGTGAGTTCCAGGAAAGACTCAAAAGCTACACAGAGAAACCCTGTCTCAAAGGACCAATAAAAATAAATAAATAAAAATATTTGGGGGAACACAGGAATATGTGGAGGAAGGAAGGGGTGGGAGTGATATAAATACAGTAGTCATGTATGAAGTTATCAAAAATTAAAAAGAACAAAAACCAATACATATAGTTAGATAGTATACTCTTATTATTTATTTATCATAGAGATTAACACTACATGTATGTTACATGCAATACACAATATATATGTATGGTGAATATATGACATGTACATATATTTCTGTATCTGTGCATAGAGAAGTATGTATATAGAGCAAGCAAGGAGAAAAATCTACATTTATGTTCTAGGACATAGAGAGAATTTACACCCTGCTGTCCCAGTCGGGCCCACAGTGAGCCACAGCCTGCATGTCAGTTTCCTCGGTGCTGGAGCCAAACACATACAACCTGAGCAGCAACAGCCGCATGACTTTAAACGAGCAAGCTCACTTTCCCACAGTGAACACACTATAGCAGAATCTACACTACAAACTTGACTTCAACAATGATTTCTGAGCATCATCCGGATGACAAACAAAACTTGAGTGATTTCTTTGCAGACCCTTCTTGTGAGTCTATCGAATTATGTAACAAAGGAATAAGAGGGTGGAAGGTGAGGCCAGGCAGAGCTGTGCTCACCCTCAATCCCAATCCCACCACCACTGAGACGTCCTAGCCCAGCCCATCCTTACCCCAGATTTAAAGTAGACCTCCCTTTTCCATTTGAGTGATTCGTTTTTACAAAGTTCTTGTGCCAGGAAGATGATATAGTTGATGCGTTTTTCTCAACTAATACAATTACATTTTCTTTCTGTCTCAAAACAGACTTTGTTTGAACAATTTCTTTCCAGGTATCAAAATCCATGTGCTAGGCAAGCACTGTATTACTGAGCCACACCCAACCTTCTTCCCAGTGTTAATCAATAAAACTCCAATATACCCCTTTGCTATCACTGTACCTGTGAAGTTAATATGGAATGTCAAATTGTCAGGATCTAGAATAACTATGGAATTTTCATGAGAGAGTTTCTAAACTTGGCTCACTGTGGTTGGAAGACCCACTCTGAACGTGGATGGTTTCGTTCTATGGACTGAGGCCTTGGGCTGAGTGAAAATAAGAACATGAGACAAGAAGCAGTGAGCCTCTCTCTCTCTCTCTCTTTCTCTCTCTCTCTCTCTCTCTCTCTCTCTCTCTCTCTCTGCTGCCCGACTGTATACACAATGTGACCAGCTGCCCTATCCTCCTATTATGATGACTGTCTTTCATCTATCAAGGGTTGTACTGTCAAACTACCAGGCAAAAATAACCCCTTCCCGGCACAAGTGGCACGGAAGCAGGCATGCTGGGATGTGACTTTGGTAATGGATGGAAGGAAGAAAGTATTTAGTGTTCTTTTTTTTTTTTTTTTTTGGTTTTTTGAAAAAGGGTTTTTTTGTGGTTTTTTGGAGCCTGTCCTGGAACTACCCTTGTAGACCAGGCTGGTCTCGAACTCACAGAGATCCGCCTGCCTCTGCCTCCCGAGTGCTGGGATTAAAGGCGTGCGCCACCACCGCCTGGCAGTATTTAGTGTTCTAAAAGAAAGAAGTGGAGGGCACAGAGCTGACAGTGTTATTCCCAGATCACAGGGTCCCCCAAACCACCACAGAGTCCGCACTCATATGAAAAAGCAAAGAGCGTTTATTCCGGCTCCAGCTTGGACCCTCCATCCATCTGACAGAACAGTGAGTCATAAAAAACCAGCTAGGGTGTGGTTCTTAACATAGCAGAGGTTGAGGTGAAGGGATTCCTAAGGTTCAGGACCCCTGATTGGCTGACATTTGTCTACGGGTGTCTTGGTGAAAGGGGGTGGGTGTGTGCTGGCCTAAGGGACATCTGGTGATGTTGGAATCTACGTCTACAATGGTTGGAACATTAGGCATTTCCTTTGGAACATTTGGTATTTTGCCTTTAAAAGGTCCATTCCTGGGTGGAGACTGTGTGCTCTCAGTTTGTGATCTTTCCCAAAACTAGGTATTGCTTTAGAGTAAACTGAAACTCGGATCTATTGTTTGAATGGCTGGGCTGGGCCCTTCAACAGCTCTCTGACATCCATTGAGAGGGGGACTGAGAAAAAGGGGTGTAACAGCACGCTGAGAAGCATCTGTCTTAAATAAACACAAACACACACACAACTGAGCAAAATGGGAAAGCTCCATGAGGAAGGGAGAAGGGTCTATGTGTCTGGATAGGGGTTTGACCTGGAGAGTTAGGGGTGGATGAAGAAGTCAGATGCAATAGGAGACTGTGGGTGCCCTGAGTGTGAGGGGCCATGACATCCATGGCACCACTGGGGTAGTGTGGGGCACCTAGAAGTCTTCCACTCAGCGCTTTGTGCATCCCGTGACCGGTGGTACAGAGTTAAATCCCCTCTCTTTACACATCGGCGGACAGGTCAGAGAACAGGCCTCTATTAGCCATGTTTTCAGACAGTGGGCAGGAACAAGCTCTTCCTCATTCCCAAAGGATGCTCCACCTCCCACGAGAGGGAAGAAAAGAGAGGAGAAAGACAGAAACAAAAATTAAGAGGCCTCTAAGAGAAACTGTATCATCAGTCATAGGTACCAAGGTGACCATGTGTCAGACGTGAAATTCTGTGCAATTAGAAAAAGGAAATGTCTCCTAAATTGGGATCCCAGAAAGTTCACTTACAATAAAATTAAACAAATGGTAAAAAGCAAAACCCATAGTACTGTTTCCTGAGGGGAACGCCCATCAAGAAAGTCAGCCTAAGCCAAGCGATGGTGGCGCACGCCTTTAATCCCAGCACGTCAGCAGAGGCAGACGGATCTCTGTGAGTTCGAGACCAGCCTGGTCTACAAAGCTAGTTCCAGGACAGGCTCCAAAGCCACAGAGAAACCCTGTCTCGAAAAACAAAAAACAAACAAACAAACAAAAAAGTCAGCCTATTAGCCTCAAGGAACTTGAAACCTATTCGGCATTTAAGTTCAACTGGGGGTACATGTCGGGTAGAAAGCTGGGGAGAGAACCTTGGTTAGCCTGCCCTTCCTGAGGAGGGAGAATGTCCTTCAAGATTTTATTCAGAATTTTCTTGGCTTTCTCAGCAGCTTCATCAAGTACACGTTCCTGTTGCCTGTGTGTTGAGTCAAAACAGCAAAGGACAAAGTTAACAGCTCGAACGGGCAAATGGTTCATCACAGACAGTGTCCAGCCATCTTGTTGGTGATCCTGTATAACCTGAGGCTGACTCATAGTCAGAGCCACCTGGTGGAGAGATTTTTCATCCACACCAAATTTTTCTTGGAAGACTTTCTGACACTCTTCCAGATTATTTGGATCCGAAATTCCTAAACCATCCTTTAAATTATTCTCCTTTATGATCCCTTTAATGAATTCCATTTTCTTACTAATAATCTCCTTACAGACTTGGAAAAGGGTTGCGAAGAGACCATCATACCTGATGCTATGGAGGTCTTCTGTCAGTGTTTTTCTAAGCTTAGTGAAATCGAGAGAATCAGGACTAAAGTTGGATACTAGGAATATGGGGGGCTCCTCCACCCCCTCCTTCTGGAGGTTTTCCTGGATGTTCTTTTGGATGTTCACCCGTAGCTGGGGTTCTGGGAGGGCACTTGTGTCGAGGTCCCTGTCCAGCTTTGTCCAGACGACATAGAACCTCCTTCTCATGCTCTGCATGGCTTTGGCCAGCTTCACATGATTCGAACTGAACTGCTCAGAAGCGATGATGATGATCAGGTCATACTTGCTGAAGTCCATCTCCTCCAGGTAGTTCTCCATGCTCAGGGATGTGACCCCTGTGCCAGGCAGGTCCCACAGATTGACATTGGGAAACTTGGAGGAGGAGTATAGGGCTGGTTTCTGGGTGGTCATCACCACCCCAGTGGGAGCTGAATCCTCTTCCTCATGTCCAATCTCCCTAAGAGCATTGATGAAGGATGACATGCCATTGCCGGAGTCCCCAGTTACAGCAATTTTCACTGTTTTTCTTGATGCTTCCTGTTTGATCTCCTTGACTACAGAGATGACATCTACCCAATTCCCTGCTTCCACAGAAGTCTCGATCTTCTTGACAGCTTTCACAGATAAATCACCTCTGTCTTTGTTAATGGCTATAGCATCGGAGAAGCATGTGAATTCTTTATCCTCAGGGGATCCAGCTGCCTCTTCCATGTTGGTGAACAATGGAGCAACCTGCAGATACATTAGGAAGGGAGTTAAGGATGGCTGTGAATATGGGTACCTACAGGAAAGACTGCTCTTCATCCAGACTTTCACATCCACAGAGAATCCTACACCACAACCTGCTGACTACAGACAGAGCAGGCTGAGCCATCTTGTCCACGAGCACATTTCTTGGAGGGCAAGGATAGCTCTGTAGCTGTTACTGCAACACTGAATCCCAAAGCTAAGCACTGGAATGCCAGGCAGTTCTTTGACTGGGTACAAATGTCCATACTCACCCCTTCCCGGTTGCCAGGACTACCGAAGACGTGCATTCAGAACAGGAAACAGCCTGTGCCAGCTCCCTGCCTGGAGGACCCACAAGTCTTCATGTCACTCATCCTACATCCGTGGCTGTTTGTTGCTTTGCACTTGGGAAAGTGCTTTTCCTTTCCCCAGAGGTGGCCAGCAGTAGAGGCACAACCAATGCACTACTACACACCAGGCTCAACAGCAAAGCCTCATGGTCTCCAGATCATCGCATCCGGGGCTGAAGAGACGGCTCAGTGGTTAAGAGCACTGGCTGTTCTTGCAGAGGACCTGGGCTTGGTTCCCACACCCACATGGGCTCACAACCACCTGTAACTCCGAATCCAGGGATTCCACAGCCTACTTCTCGACTCAAAGAGTACACGTATGCACATGTGCACATACAGACACTCAGACATACATACACATAAAATTGTATGTTTAAAAATGCTATACAAATTCCACCAATTTTAATTGAGAATATGGGTTGTCTGTTACCACTGCTGCTATTTTTATTAACAGAGATTGAAATTCTTCTGTGAACAGGCTTTAATGTTTTTATTAGCATATATATTTTGTGTTTGTTTTGTTTGGAGTCAGAGTTTCTCCGTGTGGCCCTAGCTAACCAGAACAACTTCTGTAGACCAGGCTGGCCTCACACTGAGAGATCTTCCTGCCTCTGCTTTGCTGGGATTAAAGGTGTGCGCCAACACACTCAGCATTTTTGGTATAGATTAGTACCATACACTGGGTATTATTATGACATTTGCACACAGAGCACCATGTGTTATAATATATTCTCCTTCACCTGTGAACCTTTGGAGCCTTCCTCCTGGTCCCAGGGATGTCTCTCCTCTTCCAGCCTGTTCCACTTCTAATCTCACAGTTGGCTTTTAGGGATCTCTGGGTGTTTTTCTCCTGCGGCCCAGTGTGTTTCCTTTGACTGTTTACAAAGCAGGAGTGAGAATTGGCTTACAGCAGCACACGCATCTTCTCAGTGGCTGCAGACCTGAAGAAAACATCCCTCCTTCCTTCACCACCCACTTAGTGTGTCCAGATCCTCAGGGAGGACTATGGTCTCACCATATCCTCCGGTTTCTATGACAAGATGTCAAAGGGCCCAGTTGTATGGTGATCTTTTCCAAGTACCCACAGCTTCAGTAGGTTCAAAAGTGTAACAGGCACGCTGTGTCCAGAAGTCAGCATTCTACACACTCACACACACACACACACACACACACACACACACCCTACAGGTTGGTTTGTTTGTTGGTTGTTTGTTTGTTTGTTTTGGAAAGAGACAGGGGTTTTTCTGTGTGTGCAGCTTTAGAGCCTGTCCTGAAACTCGCTCTGCAGACCAGGCTGGCCCAGAACTCACAGACATACTCCTGCCTCTGCCTCCCGAGTGCTGGGACTAAAGGCATGTGCCACCATTGCCCAGATACTTCCTACAGTGTTTTCATGCTTCTCATGTCTCCTGAAATTCCTTGAGCCCTGGGCGAGAGCTGATAAAGAGATACTGATGTCTCACTTTGATGGGGTATCAATCATATTTCTGTTCCTGAGTAAGTCCTTACCAAGACACTGGAAGTATTTTGAGGGCAGGATTGGGAAGGATAACTTTTCAACACCAAGGATGGAGGGTGTGGGGGCTGGAGAGACGACTCAGGTTAAGAGCACTTACTGCTCTTCCATAGGACCTGACTTCAATTCCCAGCATCCATATCAGGTGACTCACAACCTCCTGTAACTCCAGCTCCAGATATCTGACACCCTCTTTCGGTCTGCTGGGGCACTGTACAAATGTGCCTATACTCCACACAGACACATGTACACAAAATTTAAAACAATAAGAAACTGTGCACGGTGGCACATGCCTTTAATCCCAGCACAAGGAGGCAGAGGCAAGAGAATATCTGTAGCTTCCAGGTTAAACAGTAAGGTCTACATAGTGAGACACTTTCTCAAAATAATAATAATAATGATAATGATAAGAAAAAGAAGAAGAAGAAGAAGAAGAAGAAGAAGAAGAAGAAGAAGAAGAAGAAGAAGAAGAAGAAGAAGAAGAAGAAATAACTAGTTTATAAAAGATGGAGGATGTGTTTTTGTTTTTTTTTGTTTTTGGTTTTTCGAGACAGGGTTTCTCTGTGGTTTTGGAGCCTATCCTGGAACTAGCTCTTGTAGACCAGGCTGGTCTCGAACTCACAGAGATCCGTCTGCCTCTGCCTCCCGAGTGCTGGGATTAAAGGCGTGCGCCACCACCGCCCGGCTAAGATGGAGGATGTGGATGCATACACCCATACACGGCACAGGTAAGCACTAGAGTGGAGTGCTGGCCTTCTGGAGTGGACGCTGGGTCATGTCAGTGTGCAGTCAGGACTCCAACCACTTCTCAGTGCCACACCAAATCTAAAGATGCTAGACAGCAGCATACACCTTATCCCACAGTTCTTAGCTGAAAGCCCTCGCTAGGTCAGGCGTGTGCAATTCCCCAGTTATGAGTCATTGATGTGGCTCTTACCCTTGAAGTTTTATTTTCTTGCTTGTGTGTATGAAACTAAAAGCATTTGAAACTCAATGCCTCATATTTGAGAGATTTCCTGTCAGTGTCACATACTTCCTCTGTCCTTTAAGGAACGCTCTGCCAGCCAGTATAGCGAAAACTACAAAAAGAAACCCTGCCTTGAGAAAGGAAGGAAGGAAGAAAGGAAGAAAGGAATGGGAAGGGAGGGATTGAGGGAGGGAAGAAGGAAAAGAGAGAGAGAGAAAGAGAGAGAGAGAGGTCCCTGCCAGACTTACTCTTGGGTCCTGTGAAAGGACTAGAATTGTGCCCAGATGTGCTCCCTAGATATCCAGGGCTCTCGTCTGTGGAAGGGGCTTCTCAGGCACCCTTAAGTCTTTGGTACTGGTTTTTGCTCTGTTTCCCAGTGGGAGCATCCTCTGCCTTTCTTGCTCATCTTCTGGGAAGGACTGTAATGCCTACAGCACAGCTCTGCTGGCCACACTATGTCAGCCCAAGAGCTGGCTGCAGGCTCCACATAGGGCAGGCTGACACCTCCTCCTGAGTCCCCAAAGTATCAGGCTTGGTGAATTGTGGACAACTTCCTAGGTCCCTAGTTCTCTGCACATTACTGGAGTAGTTACTTTTCTCACTCTGATGGAGGAAGGTCATTGGTTAAAAAATAAAGAAACTGCCTTGGCCCATTTTATTGGTTAGAACATAGGTGGGTGGAGTAAACAGAACAGAATGCTGGGTGGAAGAGGAAGTGAGCTCAGAGACGCCATGCTCCCCTCTCCTGGGCAGACGCCATAGATCAGCTCTCAGGGGCAGATGCCATGAAGCAAGTTGCCAGGTCAGACATGCTGAATCTTTCCCGGTAAGACCGGTGCTACACAGTTTATTAGAAATGGGTTGATCGGGATATCAGAATTAGCCAGTAAGGGCTAGAGCTAATGGGCCAAGCAGTATTTAAATGAATACAATTTGTGTGTTGTTATTTTGGGGCATAAGCTAGTGAGGCGGCCGGGGTGCTGGGGACACAGCCCTGTGGCTCCAATTAATACATCACTCCTGGGACACAATACCAACAGGAGTCCTGGAGAGGCTTCCTGTGGACAGCTGCAGAAACCACTGCTCAGACCCTGACAAGGCATTGCCTAGAGCCAGCCCATCAGAGTTCAGCCTGGAGTTCAAATAGCCCAGGCTTCCCTATTTGAGGGTGCAGCTCAATTTATGCCTCTAGTGTCTTTGATTTGCCTCTGGGCACATGGCTCAGACAAAGGTCCAGGGGGATGAGGAACAGGCCCTCCTGGCTCACACCCCTGTGGCCACAGCTTCCCCACCCTGCTGGGTTGTACCCTCTCTGACCAGGAACCCAAACAAGCCCTTCTCCCTTAACCTGCCTTCTGTCAGGAATATTGAAACAGCCAAAGACAATAACAAAGGTTGTTTTATTTAATCCCAGCACTTGGGAGGCAGAGACAGGCGGATCTCTGTGAATTTGAGACCATCCTGGTCTACAAGAGCTAGTTCCAGGACAGGTTCCAAAAACCAAAAAACAAAAAAAAGGTTGTTTTATACACATGTGAAAATGCCATAAAGCAACCTGCTATTTTACAGAGCATATTTCCGTTGTTGCATTTTTTTTATTTCTTGTGTTGAAGTTGTGCCAGACGCACACGTAAGTTAGAGGACCCTTGCAGCCACAGCCAACAGTTCTCTTCTTCTCCCATGGGGTAATGGAGATCAAGCTCAGGTAGCAATCACTTTTACCCATTCAGCCCCCTCACTAGCCCACTATTACAGACTAATAAAAAGTATACATCTTAAAATGTAAATCACTGTCTACTAAAGCCCGTGCTGGTATAAAACTCACTGTGTAACTTTGAACTGAATCTGCTGTCCCTCTTCCCAAGCTATGACCACGAGTGGGAGCCACCTCACCCGGCTAAATAGACAAATACTGAAAAATCACCATATGAAAAGATTGCCCAGCCGGGCGATGGTGGCGCACGCCTTTAATCCCAGCACTCGGGAGGCAGAGCCAGGCGGATCTCTGTGAGTTCGAGACCAGCCTGGTCTACAGAGCGAGTTCCAGGACAGGCTCCAAAGCCACAGAGAAACCCTGTCTCGAAAAACCAAAAAAAAAAAAAAAGAAAGAAAAGAGACCACCTGTAGTTCCTTCTGATTCCAGTGACCTTGAGCCTCCCTCAGTGGGGCTTCCAGAGCTGTGGGAACCAACCTACACTAGCTACGGTTCTGAGCTGTGAAGAACTTGTGTGAACAGATCCTGTTGGACCTCCACCCCCACTTTGTTTTTCCTGCCTTCACTAGTAGGGGACACAGGGAATTTCTAGGTGTTGTGTATTCCAGGAAAGTGTGATCCACCCCAAGGATGTTGGGAATGGCATTGGACCCAGCATACAAGCTCTGGGAAGGTGGTATGATTTAAAGTACTCAACAATATGGACACTCTAAAGCTCCATGAAGGATGGTGTGTGTGGGGTCAGTTTCTCCAATGCAGATGAAATACTTGATCTGGTTTTTGTTGTTGTTGTTGTTCTTTTACCCTGTTTTGATATTTTTCATAGTTTGTTTTTGGTTTGCTTGTCCTAAAAGGGTCAGTGAGATCACTTAGCAAGTAAACATACTTCCCACAAAGCCTACAAACAAGCCTTACCCTGAGATCGACTGTAGAAAAAAATCAGCCCGACAAATTATCCCCTGACCTTCACACGCAAACAGACACAGACACACACAGATGACCACTAAATAATTGATTCTTAAAATATTGAACTGAGCTATACCAAACAAGAGTTTACTTAGAACCTCACTGCTCCAAGTCCCAGTGTCCGTGTGCTCTGAATAAGAACCAATCCTGGCACAACCTCATCGTGCCAGGGGGGAGTTCTGATCCAGGACTCAGCCAGAGGCTGAGAGACAGAGCGAAAGCCCACCTGCCTTCTCTAAACTAGGTCCCTTCAGAAGACCCACAAAGCCAGGGATAGGCAGATAAAAAAGGTTGGTGGGTTGGAAGGAGTCGATTCAGCCAAAACACCAGGATCTGTGTGGTCCTGAAGACAGTCAGGGCAGGGCCTGCTGCTCAGGCTCCCCAAGAGGATCACCAGACCCCAGCAGCCTGCCCTGAGCAGTTTATAGCCCAAGCTGCACTTAGCAGTTTCTCACCTACCTGGTCAGAAGCCTTAGAAAACTGGAATCGAGTCCAGAATGTTCAGGAGGGAGAGAAGAGAGGTGAGAAGACCTCCCGGGAAGAGCAAGTGCAGGAGTTGGAGCAGCTGAAGGGCAGCCTGAGCTCCTAGGTTTCCTCAGACCCCTGCAAACTCTGGATCCTTGCTCCAACTCCTCCCTTGTAGGTGTGAGCCCTGCCTGCCTCCCAGGACGGGAGGGGGCCTCTGCCGGAGCAGCTTTCAGTTTCAATTCCTGGAAATGGCTGGTTTGCAGGACTCAGCTGCACAGGCTCCAAATCTCCTTCAGAGAGGGAGGAGTTCTGTCAGAAGGCCAGGCTTGGGGGTGGGAAGTCGGCCCAGGAATAGTGACATCCAAACTGCAGTCAGAGCCTCCTGGTGTGACCCCATGCCCCATTCCTGGAGCCCCCGCCCGCTCTGCTGGTGCAGCCAACCTCTTCACACCCAGTGAGAGAGAGCTGCAGACACTTCTCAAGACTGCTCACAGCTGCTATCCCTGCTCACTGCCTGTCTCTCATCTTAGCTCACAAAGGAAGTAGAGTTAAAAGGATCAGGAGTTCAAGGCCATCTATGACTGCACGATTGGAGGCCAGCCTGGTATGCAGGATAGCCTCTGTACACACACACACACACACACACGCACGCACGCACACACACACACACACACACACACACACGTCTACTTGGGGTTGGAGGTAGCTGGAGAAATGGCTCAGCAGTAAGAGCACCTATTTATCTCCTAGAGAACCATCTTCTCAGTGCCATAACAGGAGCGCACACCTGCCTGGAACTCCACATGGCCTCGGAAGTCATCCACACACCATGGCATACACAGGCACGGACAAATGTGCATAGGGAAAAACCTCTTTTAAAAAATTCTCTGCAGCGCATCTGTAACCAGGGGACAGGGCAGGAAAATAATGACGGCACAGTGACACAAATCAAACAAAATAGAAAGATGACAGTTTGTTCCCTCTTACTTTTCTGAGAAACTGCAGCTCTCAATAGGGAGTTAGGAAATCCTGTGTGGCCAAATAGCTGAGGGACAAAGTCAACATAGGCTGATCATGTGCTTTAGTATTGGACAACAGTGAAGGGCGGCCGGGAATCCTCCTGGGGAAATGCAGCAATCTCTGCAGCACTCCTGGCAGCACTCTTTTCAAGTTGCAGGTGAGGACCTGGGTTGTGGCTGGGGGGTGGGGGTGTTTCATGCACCCCCTGGTCAGAGTGAAATGTCCTCCAAGACCTCCACACTTGTCCTCAAGCGGGGGCATTAAGCATGTAACTACTGACCGGATGTGTAGTACGTGCCTTTAATCCCAGCACTTGGGAGACAGAGGCAGATGGATCTTGTTTATTTCAAGGCCAGCCTGGTCTATATAGCCAGTTCCAGGACAGCCAGGGCTACAGTGTGAGACCCTGTCTCAGATGACAAACAAAATAGAATGCAATTACTCCAAGCACACTTCTCCTTGCAGATGAGCATTTTGTCCTGGAAAGAGCCCTGGGGAGTTGGGGGTGGGGCCCAGTTGGCAGGTGCTCTCCCTATCATGCACAAAGCCCAGGGTTCCATCCTTGGTACTGCATAAACCTGGGCATGATGGGCACAACGGCACAAACTTGTAATCCCACACTTGAGAGGTGGAGGCAGAAGGATCAGAAATTCAAAGACATCATTGCCTGTATCCCAGGATATGTGAGACCCTGCCTCAAAACAGCAGCAGCAGCAGCAGCAACAAGAGGAATAGGAATTTCTGAGTGCTTCCTGCTGAACAACATATCAAGCACAGCCTAGCTGAGGACACGTGGAAGCAGAGCTGACACCTATTTCCATCCTTCATCCTCCACAGTCAATTAGCCAGATGCTGACTCTACTGAGTGTTCGGGATCCCAGTGGAGCCAGGAGCCTCTCTCAGGATGAGGTTTTAAGCACAAAACCTGTATCCTGGTTGACATACTTCAGTTAATAAGAACAGTTAGCCAGGCTGAGCTTTAATCACAGCACTCGGGAGGTATGAAAACAGACGCAAAAAAGAAATCCCACACTAGCTCAGAACTGAGTATAATAAAGAGTTATTTATTTAGGAATAGACTCACAGATCACAGTCCTTTGCTTGAACAGGGAACAATAACCAAATCCAGCATCTGGAAGACAGAGAGCGAGCACATGCTTTACATGGGCATTTATAGTATAAGAAGCCATGCCCAAGTTGGCGGGTAACTTAAAAGCTACTGGCTGAAGGATTTCCTACAGCACCTCCCCCTTTTGTTTAAAAAAGAGAATTCTGGGCCTAATGCCTAAGTTATATACAATAAGAAGAAATATCAAGTATAAAAATTAGAATTACAACCAGCATAAACAATATCAAGCAAGAAACATGTGATAAATGTTTCAATAATTATCCTATCCTAAGGAGTCTAAGTCTTGTATTATAAATAACCTTGCCAAGTCATGAGAGGAAAGTAACTACAACTATCTAGTCTTCAACTCCATCTATTCCCGAGAAGGGAAATAATATTACTTGAGTAAGCAGGAAGTGCAATCAAGCAACTTCCAAAATGTGCAACAAATGACAGAGCCTACTGACTACCTGGGTAATCACCCAAAGTCTCATTTGCAGCATTGGAGCAACCAACTTTGGATAAGGCCTAGAGTAACTGACAGACCATTTTCAGAGGCACAAAATTTTTCAAAATCGTCTTACCCTGTCTTGGCAAGTTTTGACAGTCTTTTTTCTTGTATCCTGCTTGTCCTGTCTGGAAATCATGCATTTTATCAGTGGTCAATGCATGGACAGTTCCTTGCCCAAAGGCCAGTTTTGCCAAGAAGAATACAAGCTCCAAGTGGAGTGTCTTCAGTGTTCAAAATTCTCTCGGGAATAGATCAGTGCTGCCAGGAGCAATTGTCTCACATCAACAGAATCTTAAGTTATTAAAATGCCATTTTCTACAGCTCTTTGAAGTGGTTGAAGATTACCTATCTATGTGGAATACAATCTCTATGTATCTAAAGAACCTGATTAGTCTAACTGTAAGTATGACAAACATGGAAGAATATAGATCTATAATTCTTAATATATATAATGTATTATTCATTTTAGAATATTAAACAATCATTAAACAAATGTAAAACAAATGAGGACAATGATCTCAAAATGTAAACAATGTATCTTGATCAGAGGTAGAAATGCATACTGCAATATGACAAATAAATCCTAAAATTGTATCAATAAACAAAATGTCTTAAGCACAGGTAAAAGTTTGCATGCATACAATATGACAAAATAGCTTTGCCTAGGTAGACAAATATTGTAGACAGAAATAGATACATATTCATTATAATTTAAATTTTAATCAATATACAAGAATCTATACCAACATAAGTTGCCTATAAATAATAGCTCACATGTATTCACTCTATTACTCACTATTATTATTAGTGTGAGTGAGCTCACACTAATCTATTATCTTATCCAATTTCCCTCTTTTTTCTTTTTTTATATTTATTTAGTATGTATACAGTGTTCTGTCTGCATGTATGCCTGCAGGCCAGAAGAGGATGCCAGATCTCATTACAGGTGGTAGTGAGTAACCATTTGGTTGCTGGGAATTGAATTTAGGAATTCTGGAAGAGCAGCCAGTGCTCATAACCACTGAGCCATCTCTCCCAGCCCCTCTGACTTTTTTTCAAAAAGATCCCTGCTCCTAAAGAATTTCCACTCCAGGCCCAACCCTGTATCAATTATAATTAAACCCTAATTGATATCCCTAACTCTGAGGAAAAACTTTGTTGGGATAGGGGACGTTGTCTTCTAGAATTACTTCCAGCTGTCATGGGGGCGATGTTCTTTCTATGTGATCCTGTGAAAGTAAAATGATGGTTAAGTTTCAAGATTACTGTCTGGTATAATTGCAAATAGTCTCTGAGTATTCAGTATGGTTTTTCTGAGGATCCTATTTGGAGTTCTGGTAAAAAAAAAAGGTGAACCATTTCAGCTAAGCAAGTTGGAACGATTGTGAGCATTTGGGATCCAAAACAGGTCTTATAGCAGCACTATCAGCATCATGACATCATATCAAGCAGGTGGAGTCGTAGTTGTGGGATCCCATCTTCTTTCTGGAAACTTTAAAGATTACTGCAGGAAAATACACTGTTCAATGTGGAAAACTTAAACATTATTTATACAGACATATGTTCAATAATCTGTACAATAGAGACAAAAATATGTATGAAGAAAAGTAAAAATTTTTTACTAAATTCTTTCTTCTTTCTGTCCCATACTGATGGCTCCTGACATGAGACAGAAGCTCTAAATTTTATTTTTGACAACATGCTTGGATCTAGAAAAGGACAGAGCCATTGTCCAACTCTAAAACCAGCTTTGATTTTTCAAGCAAGTCATGACTATTATTATAGTAAGAAGCATATATCTATATATATAAATATATGTGTATGTATATGAATATATGCATAGGGGGTGTTCAGTGATTCTTACCCTCAAACGACCTGTCCTCATAAGTCATAATTCTCTTTCCTTGGTGATCCTGTCTAGATAGTTATCTTTTCATCTTTAGACATATAGATGTCCAGGGTCTCTTGAATTTTTGAAGGTGAGTATTTTGCTGCAAAGTTAAGAACAGAACACTGCCCAAACCACTATGAGCCTTCCTTACCATCTGTGTGGTTGTCACCTCTGTGGATGAGCCGTCATTTCTATTTCTCAAGAGGTTTCTCCTTTTCAAACTGAATCTTTATCAATTTTGATGGTATCCATAGCTTTTCTTCTCCTGCGGAAACAAAAGTGAAAACCCTTCCCCAAAGTAGCACATCTCCTGGTTTCCATTGTGAGCTCAACACATCCTTGAAATGCACCAGCTGATTTAATTCAGAAGGTTTTTCTATTATCCAATGTCTCTCTGCTGCTCGTATTCCTTTCTCATTAGCATTAAGAAAATTCAGTGTTAATAAAGCATTATGTGATCTATTTCTGGCAGTCTTTTCCATCCCTTTCTGTTTGTTTTAAACATATCCTTTATAGTTTGATTTGATCTTTCTATAACTGACTGACCTGTAGGATTGTTTGGTATACTTATAATATACTTTATTTTATAATAAGAAAAAATGCTTCACTTTCTTAGAGACAGATACTGGACCATTATCTGTCTTTATTTGAGCAGGTATACCTATGATGGCCACAGCTTCTAATAAATATATGATTACTGAATCAGCCTTTTCTGAGCTCAAAGCAGTTGCCCATTGAAAACCTGAATAAGTGTCAATAATGTGGTATACATATTTTAATTTTTTAAATCTGCAAAGTGGAACACATCCATCTGCCAGATTTCATTCCTTTGAGTATGCTTTGGGTTACTCCCTGCAGGTAGTGGTGTTTGGTTATAGAAAGCACAAGTAGGACATCTCGTTATAATCTCCTTAGCTTGTTGCTATGTAATAGAAAACTCTTTCTTTAAACCATTGCTATTGACATGATGTTTCTTATGAATTTCTGAGGCCTTCAACACACTTCCAATCAATAATTGTTCAATTTCTACATTACCTTGTGGTAGAGGATTTGGCAGACCCATATGGGATCAGGTGTATGTTATGAATATGGGACAAAGATCAATCCTGATTATTTTGTGAACCTGTAGGAGTGATGAAGTCAATTCTGTATCATCTGGTATAAATCCAGCAGTTTCAATATGTAAAATAACTCTTTCTGCATATTGTGAATCAGTAAGCAAATTGAGAGGTTGGTGTTGGAGGATCTTCTTTCTATGTGTTTCTTTCATTGGTTAAATAAAGAGACTGCCTTGGCCTTTTGAAACGACAGAATTTAGACAGGCAGAGTAGACAGAACAGAATGCTGGGACAAAGGAGGCAGAGATGGAGAGCAGAATGCCATGAAGCTGCCAAGTCAGACGTGCTGAATCTTTCCCGGTAAGCCACGAGCTCGTGGTGACATACAGATTATTAGAAATGGGTATAATCAAGATGTGAGAGTTAGCCAATAAGAGGCTAGAACTAATGAGCCAGGAAGTGTTTAAATGAATAAAATATCGTGTGGTTATTTTGGGGGGTTTAAGCCAGTCTGCCAGCAAGCCCACTGCTCCTTTTACTACAAGAGGTTTTTTAAAATCCCTTAGTACCATAAGGATAGCATATAATTATATCTTTTGGGCAGAACTGTAAGGGCTTTGTTACACCTTACTTAAATTTTCTAATTTATAACCTGCCTTTTTTGATTTCTTTGCATCAGTATAGCAGGTATGGGCTCCAGTTATTGGTGTGTCCCATACAATGTGGGGAAGGATCTAAGTAGTTCTCTTTATAAGGTTAATTCTATCACTTTGGGGATAAATGCTATTAATCTCTCCTAAAAAATTAGCACAAGCTCTTTGCCAAGGTTCATTGTCTTCCCATAATTTTTAAATTCATCAGTAGTAAAAGGTACTATAAACTCTACTGGGTCTATTCCTGCTTGTTGAAAAAGTCTCAATTTTCCTTTTATGTTTATTTCAGAGACCTTTTCAACATAAGCTTTTAATTTTTTACTTGGTTTATGTGGTAAAAAACAATCCATTTTAAGATGATATCTCCCTATGCATTAAAATTCCTGTAGAGAAAATTCTGAAAAGTAATATGACTAAAATGCAATAAAGATTTGGATTTATCCTATTCATATGTGCCTCCTATGATTTTTCTTCAATGACAATTAATTCCTTTTCAGGTTCAGCTCTTAATTCCCTGAGACTATTTAAGTCTTTGTCACCATCTAAGGTTGTGTTTAAATTAACTATTAGATCAGATGTTATTCCAACAGCAGGTCATAAACTGGAAATGTCTCCTAACAACCTTTGAAAGCCACTAAGAGTCCTCAACCAGGCTCTCCTAATTTGTGCCTTTTGTGTTCTAATTTTCTGTAAACCTATTTTATAACCTAAGTAATTGACACAATCTCCTCTCTGTATTTTTTCAGGAGCAATTTGTAATCCCCATTTTGGCAAATCTTTCTTTACTTCATCAAACATTCTTTCTAAAGTTTGAGTCAGATAGCAAAATGTCATTGATGTAATGGTAAATTATAGATTTAGGAAATTGTTTACATATTATTTCCAAGGGATGACTTACAAAGTCATAGGGTGGGGCTATTGAGATTTCCCTGTGGGAGGATAATCTACTGGTATCTCCTAGCAGGCTGGGAGTCATTATAAGTAGGCATTGTGAAGGCAAATTTTTCTCTGTCCTTTTCTTGTAAAGGTATAGTGAAGGCACAATCTTTTAAATCAATAGCATTAAGAGGCCATCCTTTTGGTAATAGAGAAAGCAAAGGAATTCCAGATTGTAGAGGAGCCATAGGTTGAATTACCTTGTTGACAGCTCTTAGATCTGTCACCATTCTCCGTTTACCAGATTTCTTTTTGACAACAAATACAGGAGAATTCCAAGGGCTGGTTGATTCTTCAGTATGGTGAGCATCTAGTTGCTCGTATACCAGCTGTTCTAAAGCCTGAAGATTCTCTTCTGTCAAAGGGAACTGTTTAACCCATATTGGTTTCTCAATTAACCATCTTAAAGGGAGATGTGTTGGCACCTCTAAAATTTTGCTAGTTGCTTAGTGTTCTTGTATAGCCTGAATGGCTGGTAACCTTTGTGTATTGTACCTTATAATATCCTTCCCAGAAATATGAGTTTCTGGAACTGCAGGAATGTTAATTTGGGCATTCCGTTCTTGCAGCAGGTCATGACCCCATACTTTCACTAAAATATTAGCCACATATGTCCTCAGCCTTCCTCTCTGTCCTTCTAACCCTATGCATTCAACCCATCTCATGCTTTGTCTTACTTGAGATAGGGTTCCAATTCCTAGGAATTGAATATCTGCCTCTTGAAGAGGCCAGTTTGGATGCCAAGATTCTGGAGTAATGATACTCATGTCCTAGCACACCCACAACCCTTCTCAGATGTCCTATTCTACCACAATTAAAATATTTAGGAATCAGGCAGTGGTGGTGCATTCCTTTAATCCCAGCACTTGGGAGGCAGAGGCAGGCGGATCTCTGTGAGTTTGAGCCAGCCTGGTCTACAGAGCTAGTTCTAGGACAGACTACAAAAGCTGCAGAGAAACCCTGTCTTGAAAAAAAAACAAAAACAATGTAGAAACCATTTGACATTTTGATGTTCCCTCAGACATTTGGAAATTGCTTCTCCTACCCAAGATTCAATATTATAGTCAAATGTCTCAATGTTCATTGTGTGCAGGATCCATTGATCCATTGGTGCTGATCTAACCTCTAAAAGCCCAAGTATCTTTTGCATTCTAAGTTGGCATTTTCAAAACCAGAGAGTCAATAAGTACTCATCTAGCATCTGGGTCTGTTACTCCTATTTGTACAGCCTTGGTTAATCTTTGTAAAAAGTCACTAAAGGGTTCTCTCTGACCCTCTATAACCCTGGTATATGATTCATTTTTTTGGTTCTTGAATTCTGTCCCAAGCATTTAAGGCTGCTTTGTGGCATAGGGACAAGATTTGTTCATTGTAAAGAGCTTGGGCCTGTGCATCAGCATAAGCGTCCTCACCAAGAATTTGATCTTGGGAAGTCTCAAATCCTTTTGCTTTTCCCCATTCTTTTAAAATTTTTGCCTCTCCTCACAAATAACATTTCCACCGCAATTGTGGCCCATCATCCAGAACTGATGAAACTAATTGAAGCCAGCTGTATGCAGTGTCCTTATTGCTAGACACCCATGTCTTTACCATCTCCCAGGAGCCTCTCTCAGGATGAGTTTTTAAGCACAAAAACCATATCCTGCACTCGAAAGGCAGAGGCAGGCGGATCTCTGTGAGTTCGAGACCAGCCTGGTCTACAAGAGCTAGTTCCAGGACAGGC
>NC_022014.1:40567818-40599677 GCF_000317375.1 Microtus ochrogaster
TGCTCACCTTACTAGACTTGGATGGAGGTGGGGGTTCCTTGGACTTCCCACAGGGCAGGGAACCCTGATTGCTCTTTGGGCTGATGAGGGACGGGGATTTGATTTGGAGGAGGGGGAGGGAAATGGGAGGCGGTTGAGGGGAAGAGACAGAAATCTTTAATAAATAAATAAAAAAAAAAAAAAAAAAAAGAATGGGCCTTTGAAGGACAAAAGGAGCCTGGCACCTGGATCTTTTGTGCTCTATTCTCTTCTACATGAGCTCCTGCCCTTGTGATGACCCCACCAGAGGCCAACTTGATGCTTCACACAGGGATTCCTCATGCTCCATAACTGTGAGTTAATGACCAGATTTCCTTATATACTGCCTAAGTTCATAGATTTTGTTATAACACAGGAAATATACACAGATTTTGTTGTCTAGGCCTTTTGGAAGCCACTCTTCCTTGTTCTGACACAGGGCTGACTCCTTGAACACTGATCACGCGTTTGTCCAGACACAAAGACATCTTCAGCAGGCTATCAATAGGGCTCAGCAGATTAAGGTGCTTGCCACCAAGCCTGATCACTTGACTTCAGTCTCCAGAACCTATAAGGTAGAAAGTGAACATGGACTCCACGTGTTGTGGTATCCATGCGACCACTCATGCGTTCCCACGTGCACACACAGCCCCAACACACAGTAGATTTTCAGGGACTGTTTCCACCTCCCTCTCCACCCTCCAAGTCTATAAGAGCTACTTGGACCAGTTGAGTCACCACTGGGTTATCTAGGGAAAGATATAGATAAGAATGAAGCAGTTTTGATGAAGACAACTTTAATGGTTTAGGAGGAACACCATTTGATGGACACATGCAGGAAAATGAAACTGGAAGCATCAGTGCTAAGTGCTGAGCTAGGAAAGTGTGGCTGATGATCTTGGTGGATACTTGTTCTTCCAAGTAACGGGGTATTAGAGTTGCCTGTGGGAAGATGAGCAATTTTCTTACCTCCTCTAATGCTATTAAGACTTATTACAACATGTTGCTATTGTTCATTTCTAGAAAATAGCTAGGGCCATAATCAAAAAGAAGACCCTGAGGCTGCCTGAATTTCATATGAGGTTTAGTTAGACCCTCCTCAAAGGACTTCAGTAAGGTGGGTATTATCCTGTAGGACACTCCTCGAGACAGTCTTGGCATTGTGCGCAAGTACTTCAATGATGAGGAGCTGTCTCCAGAGTCTTAAGCCACGGGTGAAAAAGTTCCACAAGCCATACCACCACGAGATTTCAAGACACCTGAGGAACGTGCACACGGGAAAACTCATCATGAGTCTCAGCCTCCAGTCCTTCGTGTGCAACTCCTGGAACTTCATGGCCATGCAGCCTATCTGCAGTGTCCCTGTCCTCTGAGCCACCTGCTGAAGGGACCCATCATCCACACCAAAGAGCTTCTGGTAGTTTTCAAAATTCTCCTGGAGGTCAGCAATATCACACATGCGGCTCTCAGCTGTCTCCTGGGGTCTTGTGAGCATGCTATTCTTCAGAGACAACGCCTTCTCGTTGATGCTCCTGTCACAGATTCCAGAAAGAGTCTCTAAGGAATCTGTATACCTGATGTTGGAGAGGTCTATTCTCAGTTTGTCTCTAAGGTTTGGGAAATCATGAAAATAAGGACTAAAGTTGGATACTAGGAATATGGGGGGCTCCTCCACCCCCTCCTTCTGGAGGTTTTCCTGGATGTTCTTTTGGATGTTCACCCGTAGCTGGGGTTCTGGGAGGGCACTTGTGTCGAGGTCCCTGTCCAGCTTTGTCCAGACGACATAGAACCTCCTTCTCATGCTCTGCATGGCTTTGGCCAGCTTCACATGATTCGAACTGAACTGCTCAGAAGCGATGATGATGATCAGGTCATATTTGCTGAAGTCCATCTCCTCCAGGTAGTTCTCCATGCTCAGGGATGTGACCCCTGTGCCAGGCAGGTCCCACAGGTCCACATTGGGAAACTTGGAGGAGGAGTATAGGGCTGGTTTCTGGGTGGTCCTCACCACCCCAGTGGGAGCTGAATCCTCCTCCTCATGTCCAATCTCCCTAAGAGCATTGATGAAGGATGACATGCCATTGCCGGAGTCCCCAGTTACAGCAATTCGTATTGGGTGTCTAGACATACTCTTTATTATATTATTAACCACACAGATCAATTTCAGCAAGTTCCCCTCCTTCACAGCCTCACCAATTTTCTTATTGACGTCTTGAGATCTGAGGATCTGGTTGGTACAGAATGACTCATTAACGGTGATGGATTTAGACGATGGACTGATGAGGGATTTTGCCATGTTTATGAAAAGTGTGACAGCCTGCAGAAGACAAGAAGACACTGGATGACACAGGAATCCACAGAAGTCACATACCCCAGTTATGGGAGTCATATCTGCCAGCGGAGACAGCATAGCAACTCCCTTGATCAGAGTGTGGTACCTCCTCTGGGATGGGCTTTCCCTGCAGCTGCATGGCCCTTCCCCATGCCTACCTTATAGCTGCCCTGCTGACCTTTGAGCCCAAGCTGCAGAATGTCAGCTGGGTCCTTCAGTGGGAAAATGGGTGGGCAGGTCTGACCACTGCGGAAGCCAGCTTTTCACAAGCCAGTCATCCACTCTGCTTCTCCTCATGAGTCAAATATTCATTGGGGGCGGTGGTGGCGTACGCCTTTAATCCCAGTTCTCAGGAGGCAGAAGCAGGTGAATTTCTATGAGTTTCAGGCCAGTCTGACCTACACAGTGTGTTCCAGGTCAACCAGGACTACATAGTGAGACCCTGTCTTCAAAAGAAAGATGGATTTTGTGTTTGTATGTGTTGCATGTGCACATATGTGCATGTGTGTGCATGTAGGTCAAGGGTGTTATTCCTGAGGAGACTAGTCACCTTGTTTTTAATTATTTGGTTTTATGTGTATGGGTGTTTTGCCTGTGTGTGTATGTGCACGACATGTGCCTGACTCTTGGGAGTCCAGAAAGCTGCTGGCTTTCCTGGAAGTGGAGCTACAGATGTTTGTGAACTGCCACATGGGTGCTGAGGATCGTACCCTGCCCTTCTGGAAGAGCAGCCGGTGCTCTTGACCACAAGTCTTCTCTCCAGCCCTTGTCTGTTCAGCTGGCCTCTCACTGGAACCTGTGGTTCATTGATGAGGTTAGATTGCGGGGGCCATGAGTCCCAGAGATCTGTCTGTCTCTACTCCCTGGCAGTGGGGTTGCAAACCTATTTTGTCATACCTAGGTTTTGGGGTTGTCTTGTGTTGCTTTTGGTTCTTCTCTGAACAGGGTCTCACAATGTAGCCCTGAATATCCTGGAACTCACTCTGCAGACCAGGCTGACCTTGAACTCACAGACATCCACCTGCCTCTGCTTCCCAAGTGCTGGGATTAAGACATATGTCTATGCCCAGCTTTGTTCATGTGGGTTCTGGGGGCTGAACTCACGGCCCTATGCACTCTATTGACTGTAAAGTAATTAGAACAGGAATAAATTGGAATAGAGATTTGTAACAGAGAATTGGAATTAGAATTGAGATAGAGAATTAAAGCAAAGAAATTATTAACAATTAGGACAGAAGAATTAGGGTAGAGGCAGAAGAACAAAGAGAGAAGAATAAAGAACACAAGAATAGAAAGAACATATTTGAGAAGATTCTTGTCCTAAAGTCTTCAGACTTTAGTTCCTACCCCTATTGTGGCATCTCTTTTTTAACCCTGAGTGAAAACTTTTATGGCAGGCCCTTGAAAGTTTTCAATAGGTGAATCCCTAGTGTCATAGTAAACTGTCACTGGGCGTGGTGTCATACACTTCTATTCCCAGCACTTAGAAGTTGGAGGCAGAAGAATGAGAAAGTAAGGGCATCCTCACCTACACATTAAATTTGAAACTAGCCTGGACTACATGAGACCCTGTCTCAAAAAGAAGAGAGGGGGGGAAGGAGGGGAAGGAAAGAAGGAAAGAAAGAAGGAAGGAAGGAAGGAAGGAAGGAAGGAAGGAAGGAAGGAAGGAAGGAAGGAAGGAAGGAAGGGAGGGAGGGAAAATCTAACCCTTTCTGTGTGTATCTCCACCATTTAAAAACTTCGGAACTCAGTCAGATGTAGTGGTAAATGCCCTTCATTCTAGGAGAAGCAGGTAGCTCTCCAGGTTCCAGGCCAGCCTGGCCTGCAGAGTGAGTTCCAATACACACAGAGGAAACCCTCTCTCAAAATTAAATAAGCAAGCAAGCAAGCAAACAAACAAACAAAAACTTGAAAACTCAAGACCATCTCTTTAATCCACACAGTGTATATCAGCACCATGAATTACTCCCAGCCAGACCCACCCCTTGGGTTCCCATGAAGCAACTGAGCACTTGGCCTGTCCCTACACTGAAGTGCCTGGTGTCTGCCCCATAAGGCCTATTGTTCCACATCAATTGTAGGACCCCTTCCAGGGTCCAGCTTCTGTTGGTTAGTTCCTTGTGGTGGCCCCATACAGTTCTCTCCTGGTGTGGCCTCCCACCCCCCACCCCACCCCCACTCCCGCCATTCTTTCCTTGGATGACCCCTCCTCTCAATCCTTTCCTGGGATGCTTCCTCCCTTTGTTCCCCTCATGGGATGGGTCCAGTTCTGCTCCCAAAACACTTCCTGCTGCTGCTCCTTACACAGTCCTTGGGTCTGGACCTGCCCTCTGTGTGAACGGGGTTGACTAAGAACCCCCACCTGTGCTTGAAGACTCACCCTGCTCCTTGAAACCCAGACAGTTTCAGAAGTCTCGGTTTTCTGACCCGGCATGGGGCAAGCCATGCTACCCACCTTCCAGATCTCGTTTAGCCACATCATGACCGAATGTGTGGGATGCTGTCTCTACAGCTCTCTGCTGTCTGGGTGAAGGCTTCTTAGTCTCCACTCAGATCTCTGGGCTGGTGTTCCTCTGGTGCTTCCTTCTCCCTTCGGTTTTATGCAGTATGAAGGTCTATGTGCATGGGCCTGAACTTTGTGGGTTTCTTACAAGCCTTAAGATCATTAATCTTCTTCAGAACCTATTAGAAAAATAATATTACAACACCTGAGTACAGATGGAGAAATATATTGTCAGAAATAAAGAAGGAGAGCCTTCTGCCGTCTTTCCACACCGACACCACGGTGCACACGAGTGTCCTGGCAGAGGCTCTCAAGAGCATCAACAGGGCTGAGAAGAGAGGCAAACACCAGGTCACCATCAGGCCGTGCTCTAAGCCATTGTTCAGTTACTAACTATAATGATGAACCACAGTCCCATTGGTAAATTTTAAATCATTGATGATCACAGAGCTGGGAAAATTGTTGGGAGCCTCACAGGGAGGTTGAACAAGTGTGGGGTGATCAACCCTAGATTTGAGGTACGACTCAAAGACCTAGAAATACGGCAGAACTCTCTGTTTGGTGACAACCTTAGTCTTCATTAACCATGAAGAAGCAAGACAAAAGCACACAGGAGGGAAATGCCTGGGATTCTTTTTCTAGAGATGTAAATACATAAACGAAAAGCCTCCGTGACCTGTAAGAAAGATTTAAGGCAAGAAAGAAAGAGAAAGGAAGGAAGGAAGAAAAGAAAGACACTAGCAAGCACACTCACATGTACACACACACTCACACACATGCATACACACAAGCAACACACTCTCACACCTGCATGAGAAGGTCACATACACAGTTTATGTGGCTGCACGTTAGTCTGTATCACTGGGTTCTGTCAAACTGTATTTTGCAGTTTTCTCCTCTGAAACGTTAAAGATGAACGCAGCACCCTGCGAAGAGCCAGTTTCTCCAACACAGATAAAAACGCTCAACTGAGTTAGACAGGAGGTCACTAAAGAAGCTAGCTTTCCAAGCCAGGACTCCTAGTCCCTGGGAGTTCCACATGAAGTACGCATGCACTTCACATAGTTCCAGGACATTCCAATATTGCCAGTGGGGAGTTCTCATCCTGGACTCTGGCCCCAAAGGCCAAGAGTGGCTGACTGAATGTGAGGAAACCCCCACCTGCTTTCTCTGAACTAGGTCCCTTCAGAAGACCCAAAGCCAGGGACAGACCAGTAAGGAAGGGCTAGTGGGTTGGAAGGACTCAACTCAGCCAAAACACCAGGATCTATGTGGTCCTGAAGACAGTCAGGGCTGGTGCCTGCTGTTCAGGATCCCTAAGAGGATAACCAGACCCCAAACAGCCTGCCCTAAGCAGTTTATAGCCCAAATTGCGCTTAGCAGTCTCTCACCTACCTGCTCAGAAGCCTTAGAAAACTGGAATCCAGTTCAGGAGGGAGAGAACAGAGGTGAGGGGACCTTCCGGGAAGAGCGTGTACAGGAGCTGGAGCAGCTGAAGGGCAGCCTGAGCTCCTGGGTTTCCTCTCAGACCCTGCTCCACTCTGGACCTCGCTCCAACTCCTCACTTGTAGGCATGAGCCCTGCCTCCCCCATCCCCACCCCCCCACCCCGGAGGAGGGGCCCCTGCCGGAGCTGCTTTCAGTTTCAGTTCCCAGAAACGGGTCGGTTTACTGGATTCAGCAACACAGCCTCTACATTCTTCTTCAGGGAGGGGCGGGGTTCTGTCAGATGGCCAGGCTTGAGGCTGGGAAGTCTGCCCAGGAACAGTGACATCCAAACTGCAGTCAGAGCCTCTTGGTGTGACCCATGAGCCTCCTTCTCTGGAGCCCCCTCTTGCTCAGATGACAGCATTATGTCCAGTCACGGTGAGCCTGGTCCTTTAGGACTGTGGGCCCTTCAAATGCTGCTGGAGGCTGCTGTCCCTGCTCGCTTGTTTGCTTGTTACCTCCAACCCCACTCAGCCCAGGTCCACCTAGGAGGAAACTTCTCTGACCTGCTCCGATCCTGTCATCTAGACAGGATCAAGGCATGTGGCCCCAACAGATCATGTCACCTTTAACCGGTCTCCTTCTGCCCATGAGTTTTTCCCAGTTCAGGATGATTTCAACAACAACAACAAAAATCACTTTCTTCTGTATGTATATGCCCACTTCCTGGGCAACATCTTTGCTCAGGGGCATGCCCTGGACCACTGATGTGCCCAGGCGGAGGGGAGTGGGCTGGTTTTCCTGCATTGCTGTTAAGCAGGACAAGACATAGTGGCTGGGCTTGGCCTATGCAATTGTCAGCACAGTCCATGCACCCTGGGCTGCTCTGCTGCCTTTCACTGGCCCAAACTCTCAGTTTCGCCCACTCACTGTGTCTGGGCTTTCCCTGTCTCCTCCATCCCCATCTTTGGCTTCCGTATGTGTGCCTAAGTGTATGTATGTACGTCACATGCATACATGAGCCTCAGAGATCAGCGGGAAATCCTGGAACTGGAGTTACAGGCGGTTGTGAGATGTGGACGCTCAGCGAGAGCAGTAGCTCCAGCCCCTGCACTCAGGAGGCAGAGGCGGGCAGATCTCTGTGAGTTCGAGGCTAGCCTTGTTGTGCTTTCCTGTCGCTTTAAGGGACAAGCCACGCCCACTCCCATTACCTCTGACCTGCCCGCTGCCATCTTGGGCCCTTCCTTTTCTGCTTCCTTGACGTGCATGCTTTTTATTATAAGGAAGACCTGGGAATGTTGTGCTTTCCTGTCCCTTTAAGGGACAAGCCACGCCCATTCCCCTACCCATCCGCTGAGGCAGGCTGATCTTCAGCTTCCGGCCTGAGCTCGCTCTCTTTTCCATCTTCCTCTCGGAGAGGTAGCTTCGCTTCTGCCTCTCTCTCCACTTTTCTGCTTCCCCCCTTCTCTGTCTCTCTGTCTCTATCTCTGTCTCTTTCTCCTCTTCTCTCCCTCTCCCTCTCCCTCTCTCTCTCTTTCTCTGTCCCCCCTTCACTCCTCCTCATCCATAACCCCCTGAATAAACATTCAACCTCACCCTGCATGTCATGTCTATCCATGTTTCTGTCTTCTGCCCACCCGCCATGTGTCTCCATGCCTGGAACCAGCCATTGCTCGGGGACCAGCAGCCGTCTCTGCCTGGGGCCCACTGTCTGCCGCCACATGGCCCGCCACCACCACCACTCGGGCCGCTGCTCTGGGACCAGCAGCCATTTCTGCCTGGGACTGGCTGCTCCCAGAGCCTACTGTCTGCCGCCACATGGCCCGCCACCGCTCAGGCCGCCGCTCAGGGACCGGCAGCCATTTCTGCCTGGGACTGGCTGCTCCCAGGGCTCACTGCCTGCCACCACATGGCCCGCTGCCACCATTTGGGACCTACAGCATTTCTGCTGCCTACTGCCACCGGGGATCTTGCAGCATTTTTAAAAAAAGAACAACAAGCCTGGTCTACAGAGTGAGTTCCAGGGCAGCTAGGGCGATACAGAAGAACCCTGTGGAGAAAAAAAAGAAAAGAAAAAGAAGGAAGGCAGGAGAAGGAAAAAAAGTAGAGAGTTGTGTCCTGCTTTCCCATCCCAGTCCTATAAATATATATATGTGATTTTTCTCTTGTTTTTGCATCCTAACCAAAGCTTTCCCTCCCCTCTTCCCAGTTCCCCACCTTCCTTCCTACCAGTGCCTTCTCCTCCCCACCTCCCTGCCCCATCCACTCCTCCACTGTTTCTCTTCAGGTACAGGCGGGCATCCCATGGCTATCAGCCAGCCATGGTATCTCAAGCTGCAGGAAGACGAGGCACGGCACCCACTCCTTCTCCAAGGTTGGATGAGGCACTCTGGCAGGAGGAATAGGTCCCAAAATCAGGCAGCAGAGTCAGAAACATCCCCCACTCTCACTGCTAGGATATAAGTGATGTTGTTAGGAAGAGCTGGAGGCTCTCCCTCTTCTGCAAGGGAAGCCAGTTCTCCAAGGAAGCCTGAGGAAGCATGGCTGCGGTAAAGTTACATACTCGTCCTGGCACCAACACTTTCCACATCCTGTTCTCAATGTCCTGCCTGCATGAGCCAAGTAGAGTGGGTGCCCAAGAGGTTTGGAAAGAATGTTTTAGATTCTTCCATTTTAATGGTCCTAGCATTCCAACTCAAGAGCTCTGGTCAGTCAAGTATTTATCCCAAGAATGAGTACAACCAAGGCTCACTGGGAGGGACCCTGGCTGCCAAGGTAGGGTTTATTTATAGACTGGGCACCAGATAAAAGCTCAAGGCAAAGTGACTTAGCAGTCAGATGCAGTGTGCAGCCACAGGATATGCAGAGCACAGGAAGCCTGCTCTGGGAGCCTTTGGCCAGAATCTCCTTCCAACTGGGGCAGTCTGGAGCTCGGGCTGCATCCTAGGACCAAGGTGGCCTCCTCCTCACATGGTGGCCCACCCCGAGGCTGTGTTTGTGGATAATCTGCCCATGGAAGGCATATGGGAGCTAGTCACCTCAAAACCCCTCACTTCCTCCTTGCTCCCTTTCCCTCAGCAAGATGTGAAAAGGCTCAGGTGTGAACGCTTGTCTTACACACTGAGAAGTCTGGCTTGTCAGCCTTGCTGTATGCTCTACCGTACTGTGCGTGAGCATCGCTGACACTCACTCCCAGTTGTTCCGTGCGGATGTTTGCCTATAACTAGCGTGTGTCACACGTGAAGACATGTAACACATATACACACGCACACATGTGCCTTTATGCAGGCAGACACAGAGCCTTCCCCTTCTGGTGGCCCAAGTTGTCGAAATGTAAACCTGTCATTTACTTTGAAACTAAATAAAGGTGTCCTTCTCAGAGACAGTGGGTGAGGGGGCCCTTAGCTCCAGATCAAACAGATTTTGTTGACATGGTTCCCACATGTGGCCCCAACTCATACCACACTTGTCTCACTGTGATATGGAGATTCTCTGTGGCTCTGAGGGAACAGACTACCTGGTCTCCTGATGTCCTGGGGCAAAGGTGGCTGTTGTCCTCTCTGCCCTCCTCACCTCACAAAGCACCTGAATCCAAGCTCAAGTTATCATACAGTCAGCTGATCTCCAGTTCAATATAACAGAGAAGTTCGTGGTGGGGCCCAAAGATAAGCTTCCTGCCTCTATCCTCAGAATAGATAACAGCCCTAGAAGTCTGCCGTGACACCGGTGGGAGTGTCTCTACCTGACAGCCCCTTGGAGGAGTCAGTCTTGTTGTCAATAATTTGAGGTGTAATTCAGCCAAAAAGAAACACTGTTGTTGTTGTTGTTGTTGTTGTTGTTGTTGTTGTTAAAAAATAGATCTCCATTTATCTGAGTGGTGGTCATCACCTGGCTTTAAAGAAGCTCGGAGTGACATGGATTGGGCTAGAGGACATAGACTCAACTTCCTTCTGAGCCATCCCTTCCCTTCAGACTCAGGAATCCTCTGCTGACCCACGTGTTCTTCATGAGTGTTGGCATGCTCACTGAAAGGGAATTTGTGCTTTCAGAGGTTTGTCCTGATAGCCATATTATAAGAAAGATGAGAGCGAGGCCAAGAACCAGAAAGTCGACCTCACCAGGCTGGGGCAGTCTTATTGACCAGTGAGGGGCCCCAACGTTTCTGAGGGGCAAACGTCAAGTGCTGGGGGACATGTATACATACATAGGTAACTACCAGGAAGTTACAGCTTTGTGTATCTGTCTGTGTGTGAGTTTGTGTGTTTTGTGGGGGGGGCTATGTGAATTTGTGTGTTGTGTGTGCGTATGTGTGGTGTATGCCTGTGTCAGTTTGTGTGTTTGTGTTTGCGTGCATGTGCACATGTGTGTGTGAGAGAGTTTATGTGCATGACCTGCATGCAGGTGCCCGAAGAATCCAGAGGCGTCAGATCTCCTGGAACGGGAATTACAAGCCCTTGTGAGCCAGCATGTGGGCGGTGGGACCCAAACCCAAGTCCTCCATAAGAGCAGTAAGCACTGTTAACCACGAAGCCTTCTCCCCGGCCATCATAATATTCTATGTGTCCAGTCTCTTGGCTTCTCCTGGCCACAGCTGCATCTTTAAGTTCTCTCTACCTTTCTTGCATGTCTTGAAGGTTCACAGCTGGGGGTGTGGACTTTTATGTTAGACAAGCAAAATTTAAATTTCCACACAAAAAGTTCTTAGAAAGCAACAGACCATGTTCCTTTTGCAGATAAACAGCGCCAGCTTCCAAAATAAAATTTCTCATTTGTGTGTCAGTTACTCATGCTGCTATCCATTCCATTCGATTTTTGTTTTACACACACACACACAAAATCAATTAGACACACTTTATTTTTAAACCTTCTAAAATAATTTGATCATGGAAAGACAGATGACTTGGCTGTTAATATTCCTCCTGAGGAGGACTGAAGTTTGGTGTGGGAAGTCCTTCTGTACATGTGTTGCTTTTAATGGTTAATGAATAAAGAAGTTGCTTCAGCCTGTGATAAGGCAGAATAAAGTAGGTAGGGAAGACTGAACTGAATGCTGGGAGGAAGAAGGCAGAGTCAGGGAGAAGCCAGATGGAACCTTACCTGGTAAGTCACAGCCATGTGGCGATAAACAGATTATGGAGATGGGTTGATTAAGGGTGTAAGAGCTAGCTAATAAGAAGCTAGAGCTAAGCCGGGCGATGGTGGCGCATGCCTCTAATCCCAGCACTTGGGAGGTAGAGGCAGGTGGATCTCTGTGAGTTCGAGACTAGCCTGGTCTACAGAGCTAGTTCCAGGACAGGCTCCAAAGCCACAGAGAAACCCTGTCTCGAAAAACCAAAAATAAATAAATAAATAAATAAGAAGCTAGAGCTAATAGGCTAAGCAGTGATTTAATTGATATAGTTTCTGTGTGGTTATTTTGAGTCTGAGCAGCCAGGAACAAGCAAGTAGTCTCCACCAACAGAAGTTCAATTCCCAGCACCCACATCATGTAGCTTACAAGCATATATAACTCCATCTCCAAGAGATCTAATGGTTCTGGCCTCCACAGGCATATGTATTCACAGGTAGAATCCTCACCCCCAAACACACACATATACACATAATTAAAAATAAAATAAAACCTTTAAAAAACAAAATAATTTCAATGGAAAAGTAGGCAAATTAATTTGCTAATAAAAATATTCAAGATAAAACAATGTCCCCATTAAAAGTCAATAATGTAAACTTCTAAACATGAAAATCAAACAAAAAATAACAAACCAACCACAAACAAGATCTTTCAGGTATGCTCTGCTGTCTGATGCATACATGTTTGCCTGTGCACGCCTATGCTGCCAGTGTGTGTTGAAAACTCATGCTGCCTCAAGCTCTTTGTCCTTGCTACACAAATAGAACCATGTTTTCCAGATAAGAGGCAACAACTTTCTCTCTCTCACAAGAGGCTTACTGTGTACCACTGCCAGAGGCCAGCCTGGCAATGGCCAAGTCCCAGAGAGGAGGTAAGGAGTTGGGAGGGAGGATTGAGCCAGGCCCTTAGTTGTTGGAGAATCTCGCAACGTGACTGACTAGCAGTCAGAATGCTTCTTTACTCACACAGAATTCAGTAAGCAGGTACAGGTTCATGTTGTTCCAAAACATAGACCATATTTTGTTTGCGGATGTGTGTTTAACTTTTGCTTGCATATCTTCTAGTCATCACTGATAAGCCGTGGGAAAACGAAGTTATCTCTTACAATCATTTCTACTCATCAAACACATAGCCCGGTCTATTCTCAGGCTGGCAGCTCTTGGGGTCTTCAAGGACACTAGACAGAAAGAAAATCTCAAGCCAGTTCAGGCAGATTGCCATATCCCCAACAATGTATTATTAACTCTTAGTAGTCAGAGTACCCAAAAAAATCCTCAGGCTGAAGCTGCTGCAGTTATTTTTCAAATTCTGGCATAATACAATGTTTTACGTTTTGTATCTTTGTAGAATTTGTTTATATGCTGAATCCTGGCATTCTGTTGTTCCTTGGTCATATGATACCACAGTGACTCTGTACGAAGACAACTTTTCTAGAAAGGGAGGTCCTGACACCTCATTCTTTTTTTTTTTTAATTTTATTGATTTTTATTGAGCTCTAGATTTTTCTCTGCTCCCCTCCCTTCCTCTCCCCTTCCATTCAACACTCTCCTACGGTCCCAATGCTCCCAATTTACTCAGGAGATCTTGTCTTTTTCTACTTCCCATGTAGATTAATTCCATGTATGTCTCTCTTTGGGTCCTCATTGTTGTCTAGGTTCTCTGGGATTGTGATTTGTAGGCTAGTTTTCTTTTATGTTTTAAAAACCACTTATGAGTGGTTTTTAACATGTGATAATTGTCTTTCTAGGTCTGGGTTACCTCACTCAAAATGATGTTTTCTAGCTCCATCCATTTTCCTGCAAAATTCAAGATGTCTTTATTTTTTTCTGCTGTGTAGTACTCCATTGTGTAAATGTACCACATTTTTCTTATCCATTCTTTGGTCAAGGGGCATTTAGGTTGTTTCCAGGTTCTGTCTATGACAAACAATGCTGCTATGAACATAGTTGAGCACATGTCCTTGTGGCACAATTGAGCATCCTTTGGCTATATACCCAAAAGTGGTATCACTGGGTCCTGAGGAAAGTTGTTTCCTAATTTTCTGAGAAATCGCCACACTGACATCCAAAGGGGCTGTACAATCTTGCACTCCCACCAGCAATGCAGGAGCTGACATCTCATTCTCTTATCATCCTTCCACACCATTCTTTGCCCTTCAATATAAGTCCCTGTGTAGGGCAGAGGTAACTTGACTAATCTGTGTTGCTGTATAGACCGTGTAATAGCCTGAGTGTATGGTAGGAAGAGGCTTGTAATCTGGTCTGTGGCCAATTCCTCTAGCCCACCGAATCTTGTTGGCCTTTTTAAGTTTATTTGTTTTGATTATCTTGTTCCTGAGTAAGTACAGGGACAGATGTTTCAAGAATGTCTCAGAGCCTCAAAAAGAGACCTCTAGAGTCTCACAACCTCCAAGGCATAAGGAAGACCTCCAAGTAGAGCCAGATGAGGATATCCCCCTGAAAGCAGGAGGGGTAGGTATGCTCAGGACGTTCCTGGGGAAGCTTAGAAGCAGTACTCCTGAGATAAGGCATAAATGATTCCTAAGAAATTTTCCATCAACCCAGTATCCCCAAATTGAACAAATAGTAAAAGCTCTCCCAAGCATGCAAACAGCTGTGCTGGCTGAATGACCTGTCACTCCCATCAAATACGGCTGCGCCAACTGACCTCAGGCTACCACTGTGTGTATATATAACTGCACTGTGTGTGTGCAGTTGTGACAGTTATCTCTTCTTTCTTCATTTCCCCCTGATCCACAGTAAAGCCCGGACCATCCACACACACTGAAGAATGAGCACAGGGGTGATAGGCAGTTACCTAGGTACCAGCAGGTGCATCCCCTTGGGACACATTCCCTGCACTGCGATGCATGTGCTATTCATCCAGAAGCTTCTTATAATTACTCTCAATATCTTATGTTCCATAGGTCAAGAGGAGCTTTGTAGCCCTGTGGAAAGTAACCAGCAATTGACCTTCAACCTTTGTCGCTCTGGTGTCCTGCTGTCACTGTGGGTGAGCCTTATCATCCTATAGGCTTTCTGCAAGTGTTCACAAGGTTATAAATTCTTGGTACACCTTTTACTGCAGGCCTAGGTGCTCAAGACTTCCAAGCTCAGGTTATCTCTGAGTCTCAGGGTCGTGAAATCCCAGAAACAGTTTTCTTTTCCTGGAAATGCTTGTGCTGCCCAGCAAGAAACTTAAGCTGGCCTGGTTGGTTTCATTTTTGATGTTTACAGGCCCTTGCGGGTGTGTCTCAGCAACCAGCCAGCTCCCTCCAGACAGAGGGACACAAGCCAGAGGCCATTCCGGGTCCTTCTTCCAGCCTCACTCTAGGGACCTCATTTACTGCCCTCTGCCTGCTTTCAGTGCTGTCCCAAGAGTGTGTGCCCTCTGGGAAGGACATATCCATGGGCTGTTTGTTGTGGGGCCTTGTGCTGCAGTGGCCACTTCAAGAGGCTCTGTATTTTCCACTGTTGCAGAAAAAATTGTGGCTCTGGGTGGAGCCACAAGTTCTGATTGGTGTTTGTTTGTTTAACTTTTTATTTATTCTTTGTGGCTTACACATCATGCAACTCAGACCCAGTCATCTCCCTGTCCCTTAGTATCTGCCTTCTGCCCTTGTAACCTCTCCCACAAAATAAAATAAGATTTAAGAGAAAAGAAAATAGAGGGGAAAAAAAAGAAAAAGAACAATCTCAACATGGAAGCTGTAGTGTGTGTGCCACAGTGAGTCAGGCAGTAAACCCTTTTGTCCATACATCTCTACTTGCAAGTGTTCCTGGCAATGAGTCGTTGGTTTGGTTCAGGGCCTCTGGTTTCTGCTACACTATTCATACTGGGCCCTCACTGGGACTCCTCTTGGATAACCTGTTGTTGCCCTGTATCACGGAGATTCTGTAGCTTTGGATCTGCAGAACCAGCCCCTTCGTAGATGAGGTAGATGTTGGGGTGGGCCAACTCATAGCCTTGGTTCTAGGCCTGGGTGGTTCTAGGCAGGGTTGGTTGGTCGGCCCACCAGTTCTCCCCCATCCTCACCTCCGGGGTGAGCTCTCCAGCACTGCCCTAGCTAGTTCACCCTAAGCAGCATGAGCACGTGGCTAGGCAGGTTCTCCTTTCACGCCTTCCAGGCTGACTCACCTACATCTGCGCCACCAGGGGCAGGTCTGCTGTGCTGCCCAGGTGAGGTGTAGAGGCCATTCTACTCAATGCTGCAGCTGTTGAGGGGCAGGGACAGCTCTCCCACTGTCATGACTCAAGGCTAGCTCTCCCACCTGCCACAGGCAGTGGGGATTGGAGGGGACATCTCTCCCTTACCCAAGCCACCTTATAGCAACGGGCGGGGGGGAGCAGTCTCCCATGCTCACATTCTCAAGCCACATGCCCCCACCGACAGAATGACTGGTATTGGAGGAAGGCCGCTACTTAGTTCCCGGCCGCTTAGCCCCAAAAATAAACACACAGAAATTGTATTAATTTAATCACTGCTTGGCCTATTAGTTCTAGCTTCTTATTGACTAACGTTTACATATTATTTAACCCATTTTTATTAATCTGTGTATCGCCACGTGATGGCTTACTGGGTAAAGTTCTGTCTGGCTCTGGCGGGGCTCCATGGCTTCTTCCTGACTCCACCTCCTTTTTCCCAACATTCAGCTTAGTTCTCCCCACCTACCTCTATTCCCTGTGCAGGCCCAAGACAGGTTCCTTATTCATTAATGGTAATCACAGCATACAGAGGAAAATGCCATATCACCTTCCCTTTTCTGTTTAAATAAAAAGGAAGGCTTTAACTTTAACATAGTAAAATTACATATAACAAAACAGGTATCAAGCAAGAATTACAGTTACAATATTTATATCTATTTTATCTTTTATCATAACTAAGGAAACAACTATAAATTCTTTAACTCCATCAAAGACTCTAGAAGGATATAATATTACCTAAGTAAACTGGAAGTGCATTGTAAGCAACTTCCAAAACTCTAGAATTGACAGAGACGTCTCACTGCCTGGACAGTCACTCAAAGTTCTTCTGTACCATTGGGGCATCTATCTTTAACCTACAGGCCCATAGTATCCGGCAGACTTCCATAAAGCAGGAAATTTCAAAGACAGTTCCACCCATATTGACAGTTTGTCAGTCACTTTTTTCTGTGTCCTGAAGAATGTCTGGCAGACTCTTTCATGAAGCAGGAACCCCAAAAGATGTCTCACCTTCTGTAAGGCAAGTACAGTTCTCTATAGGTCCTGCATATCCAGTTCATCAAGCAGTCCTGTTGAAGAGTCCCAGAATAAGAAAATAAAAAATGTAGTTTCCAGAAATAAGAATGTAGAAATAAAGAAATAAAAAGTTAAAAGTCTAGGAGAGTGAGAACAGACTATCACCAGCTCTCTCAGCAGATCAAGGATCAGGCATTCACAGTGAGCTATTTTCTCAGATGCTTGGGAAGATTCCATCAGCTTAGGTCATTTCATTTTATAACTGGCTGCTTTATTTACAAGGCCAGAGCTTCTCCCTACAAATTGAGGGTAGTGTCCTGGCCATCCTTGATAAATGACAGATGTGAACTGAGTTAACCTTTAGGAGACAGAGATACTGACGTCTGGGTTAGGCACTGTCTCTGTTGTGGGAAACTGGCACCATTAAAGGGGAGGTGTGGGGCTTCCGTGTACATTGCCTGGAGGTACCAGGAGAAACAGTGGACAAGGTAAAAACATGGATTTGACTAATGAGCTCTGATAATGGAGGTTGTAAAGTATGGCAGTCTGTACCTGAGTTTTACCTTGAGATAGTGTGAAAAACTTTCTGCTATCTTCTAAGTTCTCAACCTAAGAACCAATTAATTCTGATTTATTAACCTCCTAGTATTACTAGCAGTCCCTTTTCTGACTAATTGCTAAAGACATCTGTTTTCTTGCAATTAGAGACTTTCACTGTAATCTGCTCTAAAACGTATTTCATGACAGCTACCTAGTTACCCATTGACGTTAAAACTCACTCCCCTACTTAGGGTCTATGTTGACTGACCCATGGGTCAGGAAAATTTCCTTTGTTCAGAGATAATGCTTGGTGCCCCTACTATAAAAAGTGGGTTCAGAAACCAGCCTTTTGCCACAGTCTAACAGACACCATCTCTGGCTGTGGTCTCAGATAGCTTCTGTGCCCCATGGTGTTTTTTTTTATTTTTATTTTTTATTTTTAAGTTTGCTTCTGGTTTTCCTAGGATCTGGTTTCTGGAATAAAGTTTGCTTCTGGTTTATTAAACTTGGTGGTGTTCTCATCTTTGTACAACCCCTCTGGACCCAACAATGTAGCTGGGCGGTGATGGTGCACACCTTTAATCCCAGCACTCAGGAGGCAAAGGCGGGCAGATCTCTGTGAGTTCGAGGCCAGCCGGGGCTATAAGAGCTAGTTCCAGGACAGGCTCCAAAAGGCTACAGAGAAACCCTGTCTCTAAAGGCTTAAAAGGACCCGTGTGCAGGGTCGCCATCTTGTCCAAGTGCCTGACCCCGCATATCCTGGCTGTTTCTACAGAATAAATGCTCTTTGCTTTTAGAGACTATTTGAGTCTGGGGTCTTCTTCAGCGTTTCTGGACCCTACACATACCAAATCAGACCTGACTGCTAGGTTCTCCTAGCATCCCACAGTCCCTACCTGTTACATGATATAGCTGGCATACCCCACCCCCTACCCTAAACTTCTCTAGCCCAGGGGCTGGGCTGTCCTTCCCCCCAGATGCTCTTTCAATTTTGGTTATCTAACCCTTTTGTCTACCCTTTAACCTCCTGGCCCCTTGTTCTCCTGGATCCCCCTTCCCCACCTCCATACCGGCCCAGCTCAGGACTTTACTCTGGACTTTCCCAATGTCCCTGCCTCTGGCTACACTCTCCTTTTATCTCCATAAACCTTCCTAGAAGCAGTCACGTTCTCCTTCTTTCTTTCTTTTTTCATTCTTGGAGCTGTTTAAGTATCTGAATAATCTAAATTATTGATAGAAATTTCATACAAAGAAAAATCTCCCTTTGCCAGGGTAGTGGCACACACCTTTAAACCCAGCACTCAGGGGGCAGAGGCAGGCCTGTGAGTGTAAGGCCAGTCTGGACTACATAGTGAGTTCCAGGACAGCCAGGACTATATAGTGAGACTCTGTCTCAGAAACAAGCAGCTGGACCATGGTGGCACATGCCTTTAATCCTAGTAATTGGGAAGCAGATCTCTCTGAGTTCAAGGCCAGCCTGATCTACAGAGTGGGTTCCAGAACAGGCTCCAAAGCTACCTACACAAAGAAACCACTGGATCTCGGTTTTCCTATGACGTTCTTAGTTTTAGCTAATGTCTCAGTTTCCCTCGCTTTGTCACATGCGTGGGTCCTGAAGCAGCCCCGTGTTTGTTGGCTCAACAGAAATAGGCTGGAGCTATGTTATGCTTCCCTTGACACAGCCTCAGCTTTTTTCAGTTCTTTGGGTCCATATCTGTCTAAGTTAGGGTTTCTGTTGCTATGAAGAGACACCTAGACTATGGCAATGGAAACATTTAATTGTGGAGGTTCACTTATATATAGTTCAGAGGTCTAGTCCATTACCATCACGGATGGGAAGCAAGGCAGCATGCAGGCAGACATGGTGCTAGAGAAGGAGCCGAGCGTTCCTATATCTTGATTCACAGGCAAAAGGAAGTGGTCCGAGACATTGGGTGTGGCTTGAGCATATATGAGATCTCAAAGCCTGCTTCTACAATGGCACACTTACTGCAACGAGACCATACCTACTTCAACAATGCCCCTGAGATATGTTCAACTAGATGTTTACTTTCATATTAATGTATTTTTCAGTCTTAAAATATAATCTTTGCTCATGCCAACAAGCACAATTAGTTTTGTTTCTTATTCTTCTCCTAGAAATGCCATCTTGAAGTTTTAACTAAGCAGCTATTTAGATGACCATATCTTTTTCTTTTACCTTGGGTTTTTTTTTGATTTTTTTTTTATTGAGAAAAGGAAAAAAACAAGTTTCCGCCTCCTCCCAGCCTCCCATTTCCCTCCCCCTCCTCCTACCCTTTTCCCCCTCCCCCCACTCCTCTCCCCGCTCCCTCTCCAGTCCAAAGAGCAGTCAGGGTGCCCTGCCCTGTGGTAAGTCTTAGGTCCTCCCCCCTCCGTCCATATCTTGGAAGGTGAACATCCAAACTGGCTAGGCGCCCACAAAGCCAGCACATTAAGTAGGATCAAAACCCCTTGCCATTGTCCTTGGCTTCTCATCAGCCCTCATTGTTTGCCATGTTCAGAGAGTCCGGTTTTATCCCATGCTTTTTCAGTCACAGTCCAGCTGGCCTTGGTGAGCTCCCAGTAGATCTTGGGGGTGGGATGGGATGGGGGTAAGGGGAAATGGGGAGAGAAAAGGGAGAAGGGGAGGATGGGGGAACTTGGGGAAAAAGGATGATTGGGATAAAGTAAGGTTGGATAGGGGAGCACGGAAGCACAATTCTTAGATAAGGGAGCCACCTTAGGGTTGGCAAGAGACTTGAACCTAGAGTGGCTCCCAGGAGCCCAAGGCGATGTCCCCAGTTAGTTCCTTGGGCAGCTGAGGATAGGGAACCTGTAATGAGCCTATCCTATAGCAATACTGACGAATATCTTGCATATCACCATAGAACCTTCATCTGGTGATGGATGGAGATAGAGACAGAGACCCACACTGGAGCACTGGACTGAGCTCTCAAGGTCCCAATGAGGAGCAGAAGGAGGGAGAACCTGAGCAAAGAAGTCGGGACCACGAGGGGTGCACCCACCCACTGAGACAGTAGAGCTGATCTACTGGGAGCTTACCTTGGTTTTTTGAGACAGAGTTTCTCTGTGCAGTCCTACCTGTCCTGAAACTCACTCTGTAGACCAGGCTGGCCTCGAACTCAGAGATGCTCCTGGGATTAAAGACCGGTGCTACCAGTACCCAACTAGATGACCATATCTTATATTCAGTAAAATCCTGCTCTTCTATGCAGCATCCTACCTCTACTTAAAAAAAAAAAAATAATTGAGCTGGGCGGTGGTGGCGCACACCTTTAATCCCAGCACTCGGGAGGCAGAGGCAGGCGGATCTCTGTGAGTTCGAGACCAGCCTGGTCTACAGAGCTAGTTCCAGGACAGGCTCCAAAGCCACAGAGAAACCCTGTCTCGAAAAAAAAAATTGAATTGTATTTATTAGAATATGTATGAAAATATATTCTTGTCTTGAATTTATATAGATCAACAATGACTCACTGTGCACTGGGGGTCTACATCTAGCGATTTGCATCCAGGAAGGCTAACACAGAGCAGAGACGGTGCTGTTCCTTATCTTCTGTCTGGTTGTCAGGCAACCGTCTGGGTGCCCCACCCCCTCTTAAGGAACATTTCAATTGTTTATAGGCTTGCCCACTTTTCTTAAGGATTTGTTTACATGTTTCATTGTGTGTCTGTGCGTCAGTATGGGTGTGTGGTTGTGAGGGCAGGTGCCCTTGGAGGTCCAAAGAGGTGTCAGATCCTCTAGAGCTGAAGTTATAGGGGGTTGTGAGCTGCCCAACATGGGTGCTGGGAACCAAACTCACGTCCTGTACAAGGATAATATACACTCTGAAACCTCTGAGCCATCTCTCTAGACCCTAGACTCAATTCATCTCAAAGTCCCAAAGCTAGTAATGCAAAGCATAATATACGTGTTTGCCAATTTTGCAACGTTTAAAGAGTGTCAAAGAGAAACTGTGTAATTTCCTCAGCGGTTGCATCACTACCCACACCATGGGTCATGATTTTTTTGTGTTGATGCCAACACTTCACCACAGAAATTGTTTATCTACAATCTTCTCACTTGTAAATTCAACTTCAAAATTTTTCCAAACCCAAGAGTTGAGAAGTGGCTTCTAATTTACATTCCTTCCACTGGATGAGAGACTGCGTGTCTTCGCACACACTTAAGGAACTTCTGTGTAGCACAATTAATAAAAACCCAGAGACAAATATTTTTTTAAATATTTATTTACTTATTATGTATACAATATTCTGTGTGTGTGTGTGTCTGCAGGCCAGAAGAGGGCACCAAACCTCATTACAGATGGTTGTGAGCCACCATGTGGTTGTCGGGAATTGAACTCAGAACCTTTGGAAGAGCAGGCAGTGCTCTTAACCACTGAGCCATCTCTCCAGCCCCCCCAGAGACAAATATTGGGGTTCAACCTGAAGATCAGAAAAGCAAAACAGCCAACCACTGTCTCTTATCTCTACCTTGGTCTGAAATGGCGATCCTGCCTCCAGGAATCCTCAGAATGAGACTGAGCCTGAATCCTGTCTCCTCCCATCTTGTGTTCCTCTCTAGTGCTGGGTTTAAAGGCGTGCACCACTACTGCCTGGTTTCTATGGCAAACTAGTGTGGCTACTGGGAATAAAGGTGTGTGTTACCACTGCCTGGTCTGTAAGGCTGACCAGTGGGGCTGTTTTACTCTCTGATCTTCAGGCAAGCTTTAATTATTAAAGTACAAATGAAATATCCCTACACTTCTACATTTTGGGGGGACTCCCCCTTGGATCACTAGTATCTTTTCCTACCCTCACGCACAAAAAGTTCTCTGTTAACATGTGAGGAGTATCTGAACCTCCTGTGTGCAAACCTAAGACTACATCCCTGTCTGTGTCCTTGCACCTCTGAGGAAGTCCTTTAAAAAATACTTCCACTCAGACACGGGTTCTCTTTCGTCTTCTGTTCCTCTGTTATGAACTGAACAGACCCCAACCATGAGAGGAACAGAGACGTCCTTCATCTTGTGAGTGTGCTCAGTAGAGCACACAAAGGCAAGGCAAGCCATGGGTACATGAATTTTAAATCATTTCTTCCAGGTGTGGTAGTACACACATTTAATCCTACCACTCAAGAGGCAGAGACAGAGACAGGGAGATTTCTGTGTGAGTTCAAGGCCAGAATGGTCTACAGAGAGTTCTAGGATAGTCATGGTTACATAGTGAGACCCTTAAAAACAAAAACAACTCATTACTGAAAACTTTGTGCCCAGAAAGTTTGTGCTGGCATATTTTTGGTAAGACTCATGCTGGCTATGACACAACTAACACACAGCATAACATTCCAGAGTCCTCTGCTTCCCAGCAAGGGCCACAAAGTCTAGAAGTTCTCACAGCCTGGCCAGGGTGCTTCAGGAACACCCTAAGCCGTCTTTCCAGTTTCCCCATCTTTACAGCCTCGCTCAGAGTCCTCACGCTCCTCTAAGAAAACCTTCTTCTTCAGTAGAATTTTAGCGTCATCAGTCACTATGTCAAGAAAATAATTTTGCAGGTAGTAGCTCTTTCTGAAGTAAAGGCCAGAGGCTATGAGTCCGCCGGTGACGGCAAACACTTTCTCCAGGTATTTCACCAGCTTGTCCCCCACAGACTCACCCGTCTCACAGGACAGCAAATGAGGTGAGCTAATGGTGGACTCAAGCTCCTCCACAGGCAGGGACAAATCCCTGGCCATGTTTTCCAGTGACTTGTCATCCAGCCCAAAGCAAGACCTGTAGTGGTTCAGGGTCTTCTCCAGCTCCTCAATGTCATCCTTGAAGAAAGCCATCAGAGGGATGGTGGCCGATGCTCCAGACTTCAGAGCCTCCAGCCAGATCTTCTGTTTCAGGACGTCTTTCCTGCGGTCAATAGCTGCCTCAGTTACGTTAGGGAGGCACTGCATGAAGATGTGGCGCTTGTGCGCCGGCAGCTCCTTCAAAAGGGTGGACTCCAGGAGAGGAAAATCAAAACAGGCTACCTCAACGCTAGAGACTAAAAAGACGTGCGTGAAGGCCGTGCCGGCCTTCTGGAGATTCTCCACACAGTTTTTCCGGATAGTCTCCAGGGTTTTTTCCCTATTGTAGGTCTTGGGTGTACATCTTCTCTGATTCCACAAATCACTATCAATTTTTGTCCGAACGAAATAGAAATTCTTTTTCATTTTTTTAATGGCTTTGGCCAACTGGGCATCGTTCTCTTTAAAGCGAGTGGCTGAGATGATGAGAAAAAAGTCATACTCCTGAAACTTCATTTTTTTCAGATATTCTTCTGGTTTAAAGGTAGTTGAGCCGACCCCAGGGAGATCCCAGATGGTCACGTTAGGGAACTTCGAGTGTGTATACTTCTCTCTAACCATTGTCGTCTCTATCGCTCCGCTCCTAGCTGAGTCAGTCTCTTCATGCCCTATGCCCCGCAGGGCATTGATGAAAGTAGACTTTCCTGCCCCCGTCTCCCCCGTCACGGCAATGCTCAGAGGGGCCTTCTCGACCTCTGCCAAAGCAGCATTGATTGTAGAAATTGTCTTCTGTATGTCCCCTTGCTCTATAAACCTCTGGACTGAACTGATGGTCTCCTCAGAAATGACTTTGCTTTCCATCTTGAAAGTTTTGAAAAATGCATTAAAGCTGGAGGCCATATTGTGGGCATTTGCATCAGATGTGGAAGAAGTCTGACCCATGGCAGCGGAAAGACACTGGAGGGAAGGCCGAAGTCGGAAAGAAGGTCAAAGGTTAGTATAGCAGGGAAGGGTGCAACTCTGCCTTAGGGCAGAAGCTGCTCTCGGAACTCACACAAGGACTGGGAGCCTTGCCCTGCTCTGTTCATCGATGTTTCCAGGACTTGCCTGCTTTGCTTCCCCAAGAAACTGCTCGTTAATTTCAAGATCTGCTTTCTCAATCCAAACTTTTAAACCTAAGTTATTCTCCATCTTGTTTTACTTTGATTATCGTTTGGGGGGGGGGGGCGGGGAGTTTGGACACATCTCCATCTAATAAGCAGAAGGAGAAGTGGCACCGTGTGTCAGCCCACTCATGGGGTGACAGTGCCTGGCTTGGAGGTGTCCTGCAAAGTGAGAGTGTAACAGAGGCACAGTATTTGCCTAGCTCGCACCTGGCCCTGGGTTCAACCCTCTACCACATACACACGAAAATCAAGGCTTACCATAGAGTTAGAAGATGATAGGAGGCTGCTAAAAGAGCAGAGACAGAACAATATGAAATAGAGCCCAGGTGGGAAGATGACAGCAGTTGAGGGCACTCGCTGCTCTTACATGGGACCAAGTCCAAGTCCCCAGTACCCAGATCAGGTGGCTCAGAACCACCTGTAACTACAGCTCTAGGAGATCTGACACCCTCTTCTGGACTCGGAGGGTACTGCATTCGCATGCACATACCCACATGAAGACAAACACATATGCATAAATTAAAATAAATCCTAGCAGTAAACCCCACTACTGCTCTATAAAAGACAAATATTACCAGGAGACTGGCAAGATGATCACAAAGTGGGAGAAAACACTTGCAAAGTCACATTCAATAAAAGACTGTGACCCTGCCAGGCGCTGGGTGGCACCCACCTTTAATCTCAGCACTTGAGAGGTAGAGGTAGGCTGACCTCTAAGTTCAAGACCAGCCTGGCCTACATAGCGAGTTCCAAGACATCCAGGGCTACATAGAGATACCCTGTCTCAAGATACCACAAGTAAAATACAAAAAAAAGAAAAAAAAAGAAAAATGGAACACTCACTTCTGAAGACAGCATGGCAGTTCCTTTAGCACTAAACACAGTCGACATATGTACTCCTATACATTTTCATGTTTGTTCCCACAAAAAAACATACATGTAGATGTTTCTGGATGGTTTATTCATAATTACAAACCTGGGAAATAGCCAGGACACCCTTTGGTAGGTGAATGAGGTAGGAAGATGTGGAATCCCCAAGATGACCACGTACTATTCAGAAGTCCAAGAGCAGAACTGTTAAGCCATAAAAAGACTAGGGGGAGAAAAGTCACCTACAAAGGCTACGTGACCTCTGCAGCACATCACACATGCTGAGTGACCTTCCAGATACGGCAAAGTTATGGGAAAATCGAGTCCATGGTTGGCCCTCGTGGAAGCCTGAACAAAAAGGCAACACAAAGGATCGTGGGCAGTAAAAATACTCAGTGGGACATCGTAAGTGGGTGTGTGCTGAGATGCATCTGGATGAAGACGACCTGGAGGGAACTGTCACATAGTCTCTGGGCCACAGCCTGACAGCGACAGTTCACCATTCTGGTGGGGATGCTGGTGATGGACGAGACCATGCAGATGTGAGGACTGCAGTCTATGGGGAGAGCATGCATGTGTACGAACTGCAGTCTATGAGGAGAGCATGCATGTGTGGGGACTGCAGTCTATGGGGAGACCATGCATGTGTAGGGACTGCAGTCTGTAAGAAGTCACTACCTTTCTCTTGATTTCTCTGTAGAACTAAAACTTCTCTAAAAAGTAAAATATTAATTTTTTTTAAAAAAGAAGAAATCCCTCTGGGATATTGAATGAGATTCCCTTAAATTAGATTTTATTTATTTTGTGTGTATATAGGGGTATATAGGGGTGGAGTGCACAAGCAGAGGTAAAATAGCTTGTGAGAGTTGGCTCTCTCCTTCCACCATGCAGCGCCTAGAGACTGAATTCAAGTCATCAGGCTTGGTGTCCAGTGCCTTGACCTTCTGAGGCATCTCGTGGCTCAATGGGATTTTCACCTGCACTGAGCCCCCTCCTTACCCTGCTCCAGTGTGTATAGAAAGAGTCCAAACACATCCCAGGAAGCCAGGCACCTGGGGGACTGAATTCTGAAGAATGTCTCACAGGTAGAAGAGACAGTGTGAGTAGGGGTTGAGGAGGACATTGTCAGTCTCACCAAGAAGAACCCTCTGTTCCTTTGGATCTGCCAAGACCTCTCAGGTCACAGAAGATTTACGACACAGGACACAAGAAAAAAAATCACAAGTCTAGGACTAAATATAGTGAAATGGGATACAAACCCTCTATGCGGAACCTCATAGAGAAGGGGTGAAATTGCTATCTCGGGAAACCAAGCCAGCACCAGGAGAGGTGTTGGGGCACGGGGCAGGCTGAAGAACATTCTCTGGCTACAGTGTGGAAGGAGGCACTTCTACTGGGGCCTCGCTGGCAGTTGCTTGTTAGAGGCCTGGGTCTCCTCTTTGTTTCTACCACTTAGGGCAGTGTCAACTCCAGACCTAGGCTGGTAGAAATTGCAGCATCTAGTGAATGTGCTAATCAGATCTGGAGCCATAGGTTGTTTAGTTACTTGATATCTTATATGCATGCTGGGATAAAAAAAAAAAAGCGGCACACTGATTTAAAAAACAGTCCGTGTGCCAGGACGGTGGTGGCGCACGCCTTTAATCCCAGCACTCGGGAGGCAGAGGCAGGTGGATCTCTGTGAGTTCAAGGCCAGCCTGGTCCCCAAGAGCTAGTTCCAGGACAGGCTCCAAAAGCTACAAAGAAACCCTGTCTTGAAAAACCAAAGAGAGAGAGAGAGAGAGAAAGAGAGAGAGAGAAAGAGGGAGGGAGGGAGGGAGGGAGAGAAGGGAGAGAGAGAGAAACTATTCCGTGCCCCATTCATAATTTTACTGAAAATAAACTTTTAGCTCTTTACTAATCACCTAAAAATCTAGTGTAGCACACTAGCCTTCCCCTCTAGGATTCCCTGGTGATTTAAGTCCTTTCTTAACTAACTTTTTCCATTAAGGAGTTCACCTGATGAGTACTAGCCACTCCCACCTTTGAGCTGACACCCAAGGATCGATATCTCTCTCTCTCTCTCTCTCTCTCTCTCTCTCTGTGTGTGTGTGTGTGTGTGTGTGTGTGTGTGTGTGTGTGTGAAAACTAACTCATATCTGATTTTTATGGGGCAAAAGAACTCCATTCCTGGAACCTGATAGGGCTGGGGAATTGCTGGTTATAAGGGTATATATGACTGGAAATGTTTGTATTGGAGGGCGAAAAAGAAGGAATAAGGAGAAGAATAAAGAGACATGGATAGAAAGAACCTATTGTGAGTAGATTTCTTAACCCTCAGATTCAAGCCCCCTTCGCCTTTTGTGGTGTCTTTAATTGAACCCTGAGAGGGATTCCTTAGAAGCTGGACTTTTAAGGACCAGGTTAAGACGGGGACTTCTCAAGCATCCAACATGTGTATAGAGTAGCAACTATCCCACCCTGCAGCAACTCTGAGAAAATGTACTAAGTGTGAGAATGAGCAAGTCTGAGGATAAGAAGAGTGAACTCCCAGAACCTTCTCTTCTAACTGTTGGGAGTGCATCTGTCCACTGAGAAGCAGGAGCAAATGAGAGGGAAAGTAGTGTCCTATGTTGGGGGAGGGGAGCGCGCTTCTGCACACACTCCACACAGTCTTTCTCTCTGTCCTAACAACCCTGTAAACACAACCTAATGACTTCTACCTTAAAAATAAGCACTTTTTTTTGTAGGGGTCTAAGAATTGAACTCATGGCCTTGTGCATGCTAGGCAAGCACCCAGCTCCCTCCACCTTAAGATTAAGAATAAAAGAAACTGAGAAATTGGAAGACATGAAGGAGGGGAGTCCTACTGTCTCCTAAAATCAGAGCTGGGGTTCAAGGTTGACATTCTGAGGACAGAGTTCTTTGCAGAGGTCAAGCCCACATCTTGGTATAGAAATCGAAGTTCAGGAAGACACATGAACTCTTGAGTTTGTGGTTAGAGAATGCTCCTTGTCCTCCAAGTCACGATGTTTAGATAATTGATAGGGGATTAGGAGACGTTTAGTGCCGGATGTTTCCAGTATACAGTCCCTATCCTTTGACACCCCCGGCTTTTCTATAGCCTGGCTATGAATGCCTTCTGAAAATATTACAGATATTAAGTTCTCTGAATGGCTTTTAGCTGTCTTCTTCCACCCATCCTGGCCCTCAGCCTAAGTCCTTGGCACCCCCAACCACATTAGGCATGCAGGCTGTTCCACCCTCGGACTTACAGCCTATAATCCTATTTGTAGACCTGTGTTAATTACAAATATCTATCTTCTCACTCACCAGCTCCCTTGAGAAAAAGAGATTTCTGGTAGTAGAGTTGAGCTCCTAACCTTCCCGCTGGAAGAGCCGAGAACAGATCCAGTGAAGAGCTCCCACGGCGTCAGGCACACTAAGAGCACACGGACCTGTACAGATCTGACTTGACTCGGGAATCCAGGTCAGATTGTGTGACTTCTGCAGAAGAAGCCAGGCTGTGTTTGAAGAGCTCTGAAGTTTATTCCTAGCTGCTGCCCTGCCCTCACAGGAGTCTGGCCAACATCGGGAAGGGAGTCATACCAACAATGCAGAGTAGGAACTTCCAGAAACATGAAAATGAAAGCAAACGTCTCGTTATGTAATGGTTCCTAGGCATAGAAACTGAAAGCCACCGGGGCCATAGAGTTGGGTCGCCCTGCTTTTGTTTCAATGATGAGGCACAGGAAATCTGGGCAGGAGGATGCAGTGTCCGAGGAGGGGGTCATTTCATCTAGCCCCCGAGGCTGTATTTATGCCATCCAAGAGCTGAACCAGATCTCAGAGCCCACAAACCCCCTCATGACCTTGCTCCACCACCTACACAACCAGTCTCTGTGGTGATAAGAAACCAATGTGCTTTCTTTACACCCCTGTCCTGGGTGCAGACTTTCCAAAACTCTCTGCGTCGCCTCATTAACTCATTATGGACTCTCAGAGAATCTCCAGGAATAAATAGGAATAAATAAATAAATAAATAAATAAATAAATAAATAAATAAATACTTGCTCGCTCAGGCTTGGCAATTTGCTAGACTGGCTCTCAGGACCCCAGAGTGTGCTAGATCACAACTTCAGTTTCGTTGCAAAAAGAATGCATAGGGCAGGTCTAGGAGGGAGCACGGAGCATGCCTCCCTCCTCCCTGGAATCAGGATACGCCCTCCTCCAAGCATATTGGTGCATGAATCACCCACGAGGCTCCACTGAGCTTTATAACCTAGGAATTATGCTGTCTGCCTCTAGGTTCCTTCCCCTACACAGGTGACTCTCATTGCGAGAGGACCTGTCAGGGTGACTAGAAGCATCCCCGGCATCTGAATACCTCTGAATGGGAGAGGGGAATAGCCCCAATTGAGTTCCATTCATCCAGAAAAAGAGAAGTTGCCAATATTGAAATGAAAACAGTATCACCACAGATATAAGCATAAAACAGCATGGTGATTCCTGACTGATGCTGTAACAAGCTAGGCAGTGCAAATGCATTATGGTGCTGCAGTTAAGAAATTCAACCAGAGTTCAAGACATCTGCAGGACTGTAGCCCAGTGGGGAGAGTGCTCGCCTTGCACTCATGAAGCCATTGGTTCCATCCTTGGCACTGCATTAACTGGGCTTGGTGGCATGCACCTGTGATTCCAGCACTTGGGAGGTTGAGGCAGGAAGATCAGAAATTCAAGGTCAAGTAGTTTCAAGTTAGCTCCTGTTAGTTGAGACTATCTCAAGAAAGACAGGAAGTGGGGAAGGGAGGAAGGAAGAAAAAAGACAGCTAATTAGACATCAGCAAAGCTGAAGGAGAATGTTTGTCTTGCTAGTTCTAGAAGCTTCTCAGATTCCTTGGCCCTCTTCAAAGCTAGCCAAGCTGCATTTCTCTGACCCCTCTTCAATGACCACGCCTCACTCTGCTTTTCCCTTCTGCCTCCCTCTTCTAGTTCTAAAACTTCTGTAATCGCTAAAAAAAAAAAAAAAAAAAAAACACCAACTCTCCTAACACGCACACACGGTGCACTTACCTTCACCAGCAGGTTTCCATTCTCTTTTTTTTAAAAATATTTATTTATTTATTATGTATACAATGTTCCGTCTGTGTGTATGTTTGCAGACCAGAAGAGGGCACCAGATCTCATTACAGATGGTTGTGAGCCACCATGTGGTTGCTGGAATTGAACTCAGGACCTTTGGAAGAGCAGGCAATGCTCTTAACCACTGAGCCATCTCTCCAGCCCCTCCATCCTCTTTGTAACCTGGCACTTTCAGTGTTCTGGGGATGACTATATAGGTATCTTTGGGGCTAGGGCACATTGCATTATTCTGACTATTGCAAACACAGAAACAGTGCACATAGACGCATCCTGGCAAACTTGGAGACAAAATGGACAAACTCTTCATCAGAAATAATTTTGAATTTGAAATAATTATTGCCAAGGAAGCTGCAGACTTGGTACAAAGCCAGGTGGTTTTCCTATGTGCTGCCAAGACCGGGCAGTCAGCCCATTCAGGCTTTTCCTGAGAGTCCCAGCAAACAGGACTGACTTCCCGGTTCTAGCTTTTGGCAATTCTTTCTTTAAACATCTTAACCTAGGAAGTGGGAGGGGCTTCCTGTCTTTCTAATTTGTGAGGGTCTTCCCATCTTGTTTTGCTTCCTTATTTATTCCATCACCAGCATAGCAATCCCGTGTAAAATTCCTGAGAACCCCCTGCTGGTCTAGAGAAGGCATTTAACAACAGTCAAGGGAAATAACGAGTTTTTGAGCAAAGACTAAGGAGGGACCCACAGCTCTGAGCACTGTAGCACAGCACCCCACAGTGCCACTCTCCCCCCGCTCCACCCCCCCTCAGCATCTAGCTGCCTGGTACTATGCAGCCCCATGGCCCTGCACTTCACCATGGAGTACCATTGAGAATTTTTAGAAAGAATTTGACTTTTTTCATTCTGTTGACACATACCAGTTGTACATTTTCCTGTTAATTGCATTAGCATACTCTAATTATATAAGTGGTTTCAAGACATTGTCTGCGTGCGTGTGATATACTTGGGAGCATGCGTAGCCCTACACATGCGAAACCCTTTGTCTTCATTTGCACAGAGTTCAATCTCCGCACTTATAGACTGGATGTGTGCTGACCTCACGGATTCCTGGTGATTACTTTCAGTTCCTCCTCAGTTTCCACACTGAGAAAGCTCAGTCTCTCATTACCAGACCCAGGGCCTTCGGTTTTCACACATTTTGCTGTAAACAGGATATCTTTGGCTTCCTGTGTGAAAAGCTATCTCCTCTTGACTTCAGGTATGAACAGTATGTCTCGGTCATGTGCACACACCCCTTCTGTGTATCCCCAGCAGGGACAGGGCTGGACCCGAGGGCAGTCCTAATGACACTGGTTCTCATCTACATGTGGGCTACTGGTATTTCCTTTTTCACAAAGGAATATTCAGATCATTTGCCTACTTTAAACGCTGTATTTTTTTTAAAGACAGGGTCTCACTGGTGGCCTTGGCTAGCCTAGAATTAAATATGTAGACCACACTGATCTCAAATTCACAGAGATCTATCTGCCTCTGCTTCCTGAGTGCTGGGATTAAAGACATTTGATACCTCAATGGACTAAATTTGGATTCCTTTCTGTTCTCTGTGGATGTGGAGCCTGCCCTCTTCTCGTTGAAGATTCTGCTCACCTGGTGACTCTCTGCTATTTGGAACCTGTTAGTCTGTCAGAAGCCACGTGTAGACTTTTTTTCTCAGCATTGCCTTACCAGTGTCCACGTGTGGACTCCTGTTTCTCGGTATCACCGTGCCAGTGTCCACGTGTGGACTCCTGTTTCTCAGCACCGCCTTACCAGT
>NC_022014.1:40599777-40632164 GCF_000317375.1 Microtus ochrogaster
TTACCAGTGTCCACGTGTGGACTCCTGTTTCTCAGCATTGCTTTACCAGTGTCCACGTGTAGACTCCTGTTTCTCAGCATCACCTTACCAGTGTCCACGTGTGGACTCTTGTTTCTCGGCATCACCTTACCAGCGTCTTGAACTTTATTTTTCTCTTACTCCAGTTTCTAGCCGCACTTGAGTCTTTGATCCATTCGAGTTGCTTTTTGCCCAGGTTGAGAGATGGACATTTTATTCTTCTGCATGTACACACCCTGCTTCCCTACCACCACACCTTACCTGTCATTTCTGCTTGTTTCTGGCACCTCACCTTTGTTGAGAATATATGGGAAGGTTTAAGCCATAGCACCACAGTTAAGAGCATTAGCTGCTCTTGAGGAGGACCCAGGTTCAATTCCCAGCACCCACCTGGAGGCTCACAACTATCTGTAATTCCATCCAAAGCCCTCGTCTGAACTCTGCAGGTACCGCACACACATGGTGTAGATAATACACACTGGAAATGCATCTGTATACATAATCTCAAAAAAATTCTTTTTTTTTTTTTTTTTTTTTTTTTTTTTTTTTGAGACAGGGTTTCTCTGTAGCTTTGGAGCCTGTCCTGGAACTCCCTTTGTAGACCAGGCTGGCCTCGAACTCACAGAGATCCGCCTGCCTCTGCCTCCCGAGTGCTGGGATTACAGGCGTGCGCCACCACTGCCCGGCTTCAAAAAAATTCTTTAAAGAGAATATGTTGGTATAAAAGGTAGTTTAAAACTGAGAAATTCATGAAGTATTTTCTTAAGGATGCATTTTATTTTTAAGTATGTGTTTGTGCATGAGTGTAAGTAACCGCAAAGGCTTGAAGAGGGTGCTGTTACCTCTACAGCTGGAGTTGCAAGCAGTTGTGAGCCACCATGTGAATGCTGGAAAGCAAACTCAGGTCCTCTCCAGGAACAGTAAGCACTCTTAGCAACTGCTCATAATGTACGGTTTGACAGTTCTAACAAGTACCTGAGTGGAAAGCATTGGCCTACCATGGCTATAAACCAGTGCTGCAGATGAGTGAGTTTATCCTGGGGTATCTGTCTTGCCTAGTGCTCTGTTTATCTGAGGTTTTTATATATTAATATCATGCTGCTTTCATTACTGTGGCTCTCTGTACCATGTTGTCTAGCCTGGCCCCAAACTTAGTATGTAAAGGGACTTTGTCATTTACCAAGATCTTTGCTAGTAGTTACACTGAAGAGAAGCTAAAGAAGTTTTAAAAAATAAGTAAATAAAGAAATAAGCTTGGAATTGAGGATTTTGGTTCAACTGTTTCTATTATAAGGAGTAATGTACAGATGAAACAATCATATCAAAATACTAATGTCACTCTTCACAGGGGTGGGGGGACAGAGAAAGAGGGAGGAAGAGAGGGGGAGGGGGAAAGGGATCTGAGGGTCAGGCACTACTACTTTGATATTAATTTCTGCTATGAGAGCGCCACCTACTGTCTGGTTTTAGAATGCAATGCTAAGGTTGGTTCAAATCCTCTTTACCTTGAAAAATGAAACAAAAACATTATCCTCTGGCCTCTGGACATGCACACCCGGATATGCACATCCACACACATGTACATAAACTCCCACACACTCAAAAAAAACCCTTGCAGTTACATACTGCACTTCAAAAATTCAATGACAAAGCATAAAAACCACTTGTTTTTACTGTTTAAAATAAACATAAGCTATATACACTGTGGAACCAGAATGACCGTCACAGAGTATGGATGATAGTCCGGCTTCGAAGTTGCTGAATATACTCTTTGGCATGGTCAATTGTTGTCTTGGGTGCTTCGGGTAGGGGTGGGGGTCCTTCCACCAGCTTCACAAAATAGTGGCAATAGACCTTCTCCATGATACCAAAGCGACCTCGGCCATGGTAACGGAGGCGCTTCAGGCATTGGCCTCTTCCTGAGGTAGACTCAGCTACAGAGAAAAGAAAGAGAGAATTATGGACATGTCTGCTATCCATAGGACTGCATCTACAGAGCCGAGCAAGTCCTGACCCATCTCTCACTAGATCCTAAGAAGCAGGAGCTTGCTGGTTGGCTAGAACACGCTCGTCTCAGCCACGAGTCTCCTGAGCACTAAGTAGGGGTGAAGGTGAGGGTAGGAGGTAGAAGGTGAAGCATGAACCCTGCTGCCACACAGTTTATGTTGGAGGAAGACAGAAAATATGGTAACACCTTCAATTAATGCAAGTTTCGTGAATTAAACAAATCTGACTAACGTGGCACAGGCTGATGGGATGGTGGAGGTGACTCTGAAACTTGACCTGAGACCAGAATCACCCTCCATGCCTGTTCCTGTGAGAACGCAGTAAACACATCCTGATCCTAAACTCAGCTTGTTTAGGAAGACAACAGGGGCACACTGACACTAACCACATTTAAGAGGCACACAAACAAAGAGGACATGAGAGACAAGCATAGGGAAACAGATTCTATACGGGCCTACAAGCAAAAGAAAATTCCATTCCTAACACACAGATAAGAAAGGCAAGAATGGGGCTGGTAAAATGGCTCAGCATGTAAAGCTCCTGCCATGAGAGCCGACAACCCAAGTTTGCCCTTGGAATCCACATAAAGGTCAAAGAGATATGATTCCACGAAACTGTCTTCTGATCTCCACAGGCAAGCTATGGTGCATGTGCATATGTACATAGCTTGGATACTCTGAACAGTGCCCCAGTGAACACAGGTGTACAAGTGTCTATAGTAAGCTGACTAAGTCCTTTGGATGTGTGCTGTGGGGTGCTGAGGCTGCATCATGTGGTTGGTCTGTTCTAGCTTTTGAGAGCTCTTCATATTGATTTCCTCAGTGGCTGTGCTAGTTTATATTTCCACCAGGAGAGTTTTAAGGCTCCCACTGCCACTCTGGCTGAGGATATTGAACTTTTGTTCATGTCATTTATATTTTTTCTTAAGAACTGTGTAATTCATTTGCTTGCTCACTGATTGGATGATTCAGTGGTTTTGGTCTGTCTGTGTTTCTCTCTCTCTTATAGATCAGCAGGACCTCCACCCTGATGACTAGAAGGCTCAGTCACTCTTATGGCAGAGGCACATTATAAAAAAGACCCTTATAGTTTACATGTAATCCTTTAGTCACCTCCCCCAACAACTACCCCACCCTGAGATCGTCTCTCTGTGTAGATCTAGTGCTCTTGGACTCACAGAGAGTCGCCTGCCTCTACTTCTACCTCCTGGGTACTGGTACTAAAGGTGTGTGCACCCCAACCAATAATTAATCCATCTTTTAGATAATTTGTGGTCATGCTCAGTTTTATTGTGGCTAAAGGGTAGCAGCATGAGCCATTTCTAAAATCCTTGTGTACTAAGCACTGATGAGAGAACCCACGCCCTCAGTCCCATTATGAACAAGCAGCTAGAAGCTAGTACATCTGTCACTCGTGACAAATTAACGCTGCAGTGCTACGGGCTAAAGAAAGTCCTTACCAGAGCAAGCGATTGGCCTAAGTGTTCAGACATCAAAGACCATTTTCACCAAACTCAGCATCAAGTCAAAGACATCCCTGATGCTAAAGATAGAAGAATTCTTACCTATATATAAGTTGGATCTGAATTCCACATTATGGTCTCTCACTGCCATGTCTTGTGCTTCTAAGAGTACCTTGAACAACAAGAAAGGCCTGTTCATATAGCTGATTCTGAACTAAAGTGAGATGAAAATCTCATCTTTTTTTTTTAAAGGTTTATTTATTACGTACAGTGATCTGCCTGCATGTGTGCCAGAGGGCACGAGATCTCATTACAGATGCTTGTGAGCCACCATGTGGTTGCTGGGAATGGAACTCAGGGCCTCTGGAAGAGCAGCCAGTGCTTTTAACCGCTGAGCCATCTCTCCAGTCCCTCATCTTTTATTATGTCTAAAATGTGCCTAATCAAACCTTCACTTCACAGCAAACTTTTTTCTATTTATTGATAGTTTTTTTTTCTTTTTTTGGTTTTTCGATACAGGGTTTCTCCGTAGCCTTGGAGCCTGTCCTGGAACTAGCTCTTGTAGACCAGGCTGGCCTTGAATTCACAGAGATCCACCTGCCTCTGCCTCCTGAGTGCTGGGATTAAAGGTGTGCATCACTACTGCCAGGCTTTGTCATGTTTTTTTAGACAAGAGTATACTCTGTAGCTCTGGCTGTCCTGGAACTCACAGAGATTGACATGCCTCTTGCTCCCAAGAGTGCTGGAATTGGAGGCATGCACCACCATTCCCAGTCACAGTGAAGTTTTTAAAGGCATTAAATGCTGGTTGCACCAAGGAAAAGGGAACAATGAGCATCCCTTCCTGAAAACTAATGTAGGGCCCAGCGCCCTGCTGAGGCTTGGAGGCCACACCGTTGGAAGGAACATTGAATCTGAGTCAGGGACTCAGGTCTTCTAAAAACGAAACACCATGTGCCTAGCACATCAGTACTGTGCTCCATGAGGCGTTGGAGACCCTAGAGCTATGTACAAATACAAACCAATGACCAGAAAAGAAGCATCAGAGACAACAAGCTTCTGAGTCTGCTGAGTGCCACACCAGGACTTCTTCCGACCAACTGCTTATACAAAATCATAAATTCTCATTGTGGAAGTTGGCTCCCCACCCCTCAAAATAGACTCTTGTGAAAAGCCAAATCTTAGGATTAAAGGGTTTAGGCTTAAAGATGGCAGCATGCCCATCCCTCCCAACCAAGTCTTACCTCTTTTATTATTTGAGCCCCCTTTTTGTCATTGAACTCCAACTGAGCCAAAGCCTGATCGATGGACATGCCTCGTATCTAAGGGGAAAACAAATGAACAAACTTCTCAAAAGCAATGTTCCTTTTTAACGGCAATAAGAACCTTACACTAACAGAATTCTAGAAACTGTGCATTAAATCCAAGAAAAATAGAACAAAAAGAAAGAAAAAATTTGAAAGGGATCCTATCTTTTAGTTAAAATCAAACTTACATTCTGTAAGCACAAAATCAAGTTTTATGTACAGCAGTTTCAGAACTATTAAGGCAGACCTGACTGAGAGATCACACTCCTCCTCCTCACGAGCACTAAATGCTTTTGTATTGCTGCAGTTCTCTCTCTCCTCAGCAAGAACATGCAAGAACCAACAGTATCATGAGATTAGGTCTGTTTATACAGGTGAACAAGAAGTATCCTGGGTTCTCGCCTTCTCTCTCCCTCCTTCACCAAAACAACACTTAAGAACTGTGACACAGCTGGGTGGTGGTGGCACATGCCTTTAATCCCAGCACTTGGGAGGCAGAGGCAGGCGGATATCTGTGAGTTCAAGGCCAGCCTGGTCTATAGAACGAGTTCCAGGACAGGCTCCAAAGCTACAGAGAAACCCTATCACATGCACGTGCCCTAGGTCCTCTGGCTGTCGGCACTTCTGCTGCCCTTGTTTCAGTGTCTACTTCCACTGTGATTCAGTGTCTCGATGACCTGCTGGTCTCTGAACACACAATGACACTCCCTGTTCTTTGGAAAAATTCGGACACTAATGCTCATGTTCTTCAGAGAGAACTTCAGAGGGAACATGCAGCTAATTTTCCTGGGCATTACATGGGAGGAGTCATGTTAGCTTACCAGTTTTGCCAGATACCACATCTTGTCCTTGCTGTATTTTATTTGTCTTCTACAATGGTAAATTTCCTTGCAAGTAGGAAAAAAGAAAGACATGTTGTAACAGGTTTATCAAAGAGATGTAACTTTTAGTTCCCATACTCTATGCCCAATGACAACACTGTTGTCACAGGAAAGAAAACAAAGCACTACAAAGACTCCAGAGATTCTTTTTTTATATACAAAATTTGCTTTATTTCAAAGTCTCATGTTAAAAAATTAGTAAGGAAGAAACAGAAACTATAATTCTTTCACCATGTAACTACTGAGCAACTCACAGTTTTTAGTAAGTTGAGTGGGGAGAGGAATCTTATAAACCTTTTCTAAACTGAAACTGAAAAACCAAGTAGTTTACTCAATACCCGAAAGCCTGTAAGAAGAGGGAAAAGCCAGGCATAGGAGAAATCTAAGTCCAACATGGGTGCCTTTTATGACGGTCTGAATGAAAATGGCCCCCACAAACTCACAGGGAGTGTTATTATTTGAAAGGATTAGGATGTGTGGGTTTGTTAGAGTAGGTGTGGTCTTGATGGAGAAAGTGCGTCACTGGGGGTGGGCTTTGAGCTTTCAGAAATTCAAGCCAGGCCCAGTGGCTTTCGCTCTTTCTGCTGCCTGCCAATCCGTATGTAGCACTCTCAACTATCTCTGCAGTATCATGCCTTCCTGCATGCCAGCATGCTTCCAACATAATTGTTGCGGGAGGTCCTTCCGCTCCTCCAGCCTATAGCCGCTGAGATACCCGCCCATTGGGGCGTGGTCTCTCTCCCTTTAAAAAAGCGGCCACTTCCTTCTCTCGCTCTCTTCACTTCCTGCTCGGCTGGCGACTAGACTCCTTTCCTGGTTGTACAGAGGGCTGACGGTGATCTGTAATTTTTTTCCCCTTTTAATAAATAGTACCCTATTAATCATAATTCCAAACTGCTGTGGCATCGTTTGTGACTTACGCCTACACATAATGATAGCAGATTAAACATCTGAACCTGTAAGCCAGTCCCAATTAAATATTTTTCTTTATAAGAGATGCCATGGCCATGATGTCTCTTCACAGCAGTAAAAATACTAAGACACTCCCAAACTTCCTCAAAGACTTGAAAATCCACCTTCTTCCAACTATTAGCCCTATTACCACTCAAAAAAAATCAAAATATATATTTTTAACTATTTTTTTTTAATTAGATAGCTGAAGCTCAGCTGTAAGAATTGTTTACAAAGTCCTGGGCTTGAGCCCTGAAACTGCTTACACCGTATGTGGTAATCCTTAGCAGATGTATATGCATGCCACCACAAACCCACTTAAAGTTGCAGGCTGTTTTACATCTCAGATCAGAATAATCTCTGGCTGTTGACATACGTAAAATAACAATTTTATTACTGAGCAGCTAAAAGTAAGATACATCTTTGTTAGGCATCCAATGATTCAATACAAACCTGAGGTTCAAAGGTTTATATATTAAAAAAACAAAACAGTAATTGTGTCTCTATTCAAATACACAATGGCTTAGACAACTCATGCCAACTCTTCATGCTTCACTACCAGTAAACTATCAGCAGGGTGGTGGTGGTGCACGTTAATCCCAGCACCCAGGATGAAGAGGCAGGCGGTCTCTGTGAGCTTGAGTCTAACCTGAACTGTAAAGTGAAAAATAGCCAGTGCTGCATAGATGCTGTCTCAAAAAAAAATAAAAATAAAAAAACAACCAAAAAGTTAAAAAGTCACCAAAAAGCCTCAGGCAGTGAAAAATCAGCATCTCAAGCCCTTAGGTCGGCTCATGTTCTTCAGAGAGAACTTGGTGGGCTTAAGTCAATTAATTACAACATGTACATTATTGCGTAATTTCCCTTTAACATGGAACAAAAACTCACTCTGGACACATAAGAACACGAGTACTGGTCAGGCAGGGATAAGTGGTGCACACCTTAAATTCCAGCACTTGGGAGGCAGAGACAGGCAGATCTCTGTGAGTTCAAAGCCAACCTGGGCTAAGTGTTGAATTCAATACCAACCTAACTCAAAAGGAAAAAAAATTAAGAGATTACTTCTACCCATAAACTTACTGCTGGTCTCCGAGGTTCACCAGGCAGTTGTGGTGGGTAAACAATATTATTCTTCTTCTCCCATCTTCGAGAAATGTCAAGAGAAGCACTTGTGTGGATACACGATCGGGGTAAAACTCTGAAAAGAAAGAAGTCTGTAAGATGATCAAAGCTTGGAACTTTGCTGCAGTTTTGGAAGCCACATCACCACCATTTGGGCAACTTTAGGCTCACCACTGGAAGTTCATTAACAGAAGCTAGTTTAATTGGAGGCTAAGATGAGAGCTTGCAGCTTGTGTAAGTCAAATGGTGTAGGTATTAACCTACACTCTTTGCCCTGACCAGTGGATGCCGATAATTTTTTTTAAAGACCTATTTGTTGCCGGGCAGTGATGGTGCACACCTTTAATCCCAGCACTCGGGAGGCAGAGGCAGGAGGATCTCTGTGAGTTCGTGGCCAGCCTGGTCTATAAGAGCTAGTTCCAGGACGGGAACCAAAGCCACAGAGAAACCCTGTCTCAAAAAGAAACAACAACAACAACAAAATCTATTTATTTATTTTATGCATGTACGCCTGCATGCCAGAAGACATTAGATTCAACTACAGATGGCTGTGACCCACCATTGTTCTAGCTGGGAATTTAACCTGGGTCCTCTGGAAAACCACTGAGCTATCTTTCCAGTCCAAATGCTGACCATTTAGTAATAAAATAGACTGAAAGAAGACAATGGACTTATTTTTTATCAGGCCTGTGGAGTGACCCAACTCTGTCGAATATGCAAGACAAATAAATGAAACAACTAGAAGACAATATAAACCAAAGCACAGGAAAGACAGCTGAGGACTTCAGAGTAGCTTCAGGCAATTTTTTTGGGAGGGTAGGGGATATTTGAAACAGGGTCTCACTATGTAGCTCTGGCTGTCCTGGAATTTACTATGTAGACCAGGCTGGCCTCAAACTCACAGAGATCTGTCTAACTTTGCCTCCCAAGTGCTGGGATTAAAGGCATGCACCACCACACCTGACCTAGTTTTTTTTTTTTTTTTTTAAAGATTTATTTATTTCTTTATGTATACAGTGTTCTGCCTGTCTGTATCCTCGCTGGCCAGAAGAGGGCACCAGATCACATTACAGATGGCTGTGAGCCACCATGTGGTTGCTGGGAATTGAACTCAGGTCCTCTGGAAGAGCAGTCAGTGCTCTTAACCTCTGAGCCATCTCTCCAGCCCATGACCTAGTTTATTATTTATATATTATAAACACGTTTATTGTATGTGTATGGGTATTTTGCCTATATATATGCCTGCACCACAGACATGTATTACCCTGGAGGCCAAAAGAGGGCATCAGATCTCCTAGAATTGGAGTTAGACAGTTGTTAGCCAACATGTGGTACTGGGAATCGGAACCAGGTCCTCTGAAAGAGCAGCCACTGAGCCATCCCTCCATCCCCCGTGATTATATCTTTCTATTCTCTTCCCCAGTGTCACTGACAACCGAGAGTCTTGGTGTGGGAGCCAGCAGACACCTACATAAGAGAAGGATGGAAATTTCCAACAGTAAATGACCCACCTGGAAGCCAGGGGCACCTAGTACCCAGACGATGTTTTTGAAAGATCATTTCCTACTGAAAAGAACCAAACTTCTGGAGGAAATGGCTGGTCATAAGCAGAAAGTATGCAAGACAGGTAAGAAATAGTTTGCCAGATCACAAACCAAGCAAGCTAGCACAGAGCACAGAAGCACATGAAAAGGACCTGCGAGCCCCTTATGGACAGCCCCATGGGCAACAATGGGACAACACTAGCATTAGTTAAGGTAATACCTTCAGGGAGTTGAAACTGTCAAATATATTTAAGGCCATACTGAAATAGTAAGAATGAGAAACTGCTTGTAAAATGCTTAACCCGACTCTTGGGACTCAGTAAACTTCAGATATAATTTTATATTGCAGGAGGGTACATGGACTTCATTCTGTTGCTGCTGGACAACTAGCTGATGCATTACCCTTGGCAGTATCTAACACGACATAGCGCTGATGGCCAGGATTATTGAAAATGAGGCTTACCGAACAGTTATCTGCTCTGTCTCCCCTCTGAACATACCTGTGATCTCTAGACCTTATGGTATCCAGCTTCCAACTTCCTTTTCCAGCTTGACTCCTGAGTGGTCACATTTCTGCACCATTAAAACCAGTGGGTACACTGTCACCTCTTTGGGTTTGGTTTTCGTGTGTGTAAGAAAGAAGAATGTGACTGTGTCTCCACGGCCTCTAACATTGTTTTGAATCATCACTCATGGACGACAGAACCATGAACTGCTCGGCTCTGCCTTCAATCCTTCCTCTAAGAAGCCACTATGGTAAACTATTGAACAGGAGTCCTTCAGCATGAGGTGCAACCTTCTGACGTCCCTTCCTGCAGCAGTGCCTTCCTCTCCTCAAATCCTCGATATGGATTTGGCAAATTAAATATAAGGCTTGGTAAATGAAGGATGCCATGAATTAATAATGGCGACGTCTTAGGAATACTTACACCATTCTCAAGACTCAAGTGGTCTTCAGCTGAATCAAGCCAGTACCAGATTACCATGATTAGATTAAAGGAAAATATCTAAACAAAGCAATTAATTTACAAGTGCTATATATGCAATCGAAACTTTCCTAAGTACGCTATCGCTCCACGCCAGTGCTAACTCAACTGCATTCCTTAACTTCTACAAAAGAATATTTGTCTCCTGGCATGATGTTGCCCGGCCTAGGATCCCAACCTATAAGTGGGAGGTGGAGGCCAGCCTGACCTAAATAAAAAAATAAATAAGAAGCTTGTATCAAAAGGCTCCACAACGCTCTGCGGAGCAAAAGGGTCAAACTCCATTTGCCCGAGGAGCTGAGAGACAACATCGAGAGCGCGTTCGGCACAATGTCAGGCAAACTTCGAGTCTCCAAACAGTCCTTGCCCACGCAAGTAACCAAAGAAGTAACTAGGAATGTTTGTTGGTATACCACACGACGTGGAAGAATCGAATTGTGGCCAGAAAATAGGGAGAGGATGTTCAGAAAACACTGAGAGAAGCCTCGGTGGCAACCATCTTCACCGTCTCGGGCCGTGCAGCTCTCCCACCAGAGGCCTAACGCACAGCCCCGCACACCAGCGCCCAGGGAGGGACGAGGACGCGGCGCAGCCAGGGCAGCTAGAATCTCCGTGGCGCGAGACTTACCGCAGCGTCTGCGTTGCCCAGATCCTCAGGTTAGGTATCCACAGTGCACCTACAACATGAATACGCGCTGTCAGCTCTGATTCTCACAGTCTCCCAGTTCCCAAGTTCTAGGAAAGCCTTAAGTCTTACCCAACTCTCGCAGCACAGTCGCCGCCATGCTGGCCCTACGGAAGCCACTGAGTTCAAATGCCGGCTGGCAGCACGCATGCGCAGTAGGAGGCCCACGCCAAGCCGGAAATTCTGAATGCGTTGTCGTGGAGACCTAGAATGCGTGATTCAGGCAAAAAGTCTGGTCAGACCAGCCTTGCTTTAGAATGAATGACCTCATAAAGACGGAAAATCGGTGGATTTCCGGAAATTCACCTGGATTCGGAAAAATTGTAGTCTCACCCATAAACAGCCTGAAAGAACAGGAAAACCTGTTCATCCCAAAGATTCGAGTCCAAAAATACAAAGAGAAAGACCAGCGACCCAAATCATCGTGGCCAAATTAATTAAGCAAGCAATTAATTAAAGCAAGCTCTTTAAATTCATGTACATGATCTGCCTCCCCCTAAGACAGGGTTCGAGAGGTCGGCACTGGATCTGAGGAAGACAAGGGTTTTTTAGTTCAAGGGTAGAGAGCTTCCAAATGGGGGAGTTGGCAAGCAAAATAAGGTGGGGTTATAGGAGCAGAATATAAACACAAGTTAGTCATGACAAACTCCTGAACCAAAGATATGATAGCAAGGTGCCTGTAACAAGGTAGCCATTAACAACCTTTTGCAACAAAGAATTGCAAGATGGTTTTGAAACAAAGGCATGGATGGACAGCCTTTCTTGTAACAGACAATACACAACCATCTGTAGTTAAGGTTACAGGTGGGGCATAGCCCAATCCTTGAGAAACAGAGGTTTAATCATAAACAGGAATGAACCTAGTTTCTCTTTACAATAAGATATCTTTTAAGCCTAAAATGGAAGCGGGCTGGGCTGGTTCCACAAACTGTCTCTGCAGTGGACCTTATTGTTCTTCTTGGAAATGACTGCAACATCAGCGCATAAGAAACTGGTGTTAGAGTCGGGAGCGCAAGGACACGCTGTGATACACAAACCAGGCTCTGTCTCAAAAGAAAAGAAGCCTGGCTTGGTGGCGCATGTTTGTAATCTCAGCATAGGAGAGGCTGAAGCGGGACGATCACAAGTTCAAAGGCACACTGGACTGCAAATTCCAGGCCTTCCAGAACTATGACACCCTATCAGGAAAGAAAGGGGGGGGGGGAACGTCACTCTCCTTACACAAAAGTTTGTGAGCATTATTGAGAAAACTCAAAAACCAAATTGCCAGGCATGGTGGCACACACCTTTAATCCCAGCACTCAGGATGGCAGAGGCAGGAGCATTTCTGTGAGTTCAATGCCAGTCTGGTCTACAAAGCAAGTTCCTGGCTAGTCAGAGCTGCATAGTGAGACCCTGTCTCAAAATAAAACAAAAAAAGCAAATGGAGGCAGTGAAATGGCTCAGCTGGTTGAGGAACTTTCTGCAGACCCCACATCATGGAAGGAGGGAACCAACTCCCTCAAGCTGTCCACTGACGACTTGATTTGTTTTATTTTAACAGGCTCTCACATGATAACCCGGGCTGCTTGGCCTGGAGCTCACGGCAATCCTCCTGCATCAGCTCCCTGAGTGCTAGGATTTAGCCAGAGCTCCAAATCATTCGTTTAGTATTTAGTTAAATATGTCCTTGCAACTGTCAGAGAAACACTGTCGGGGTGGGGGTGGAGGGACACTCCCAAACTGGCAAAGTACGCCACTACGTATCTTTAAAAAAAATTTTTTTAATTAAAAAAAAAATTGGGATATTGAACTGCCCTGAAGACTAAATTGCAGAGTCTGGTTGGCGGGTTCCACCGGTCTAATCCCTTAATTAAGGAAAATGCTTAACCTCAGGGCCCTGAATTCAGTCCCAGGTGGCGCACGCGAACTACAGCGCGGCTTGGACCTCGGCGCGCTCCGTAGCGCCCGCTTCAGGGGCGGGGTTCACCTTGGTACCACCCCTCCCGCTACACGCCGCGGTTGCGAACCACACCACCGGGGCTCCTCGCCTGAGCCTCGGCGGCCGCGGAGATGAAACCAGAGCCGCTGACGCTGCCGCCGTCACCCAACTGGTACTGCACGCGCTGCAGCGACGCGGCGCCCGGAGGCATCTTTGGCTTCGCTGCGCGGACCTCCGTCTTTCTCGTCCGCGTGGGCCCGAGCGCGGGCGCGAACCCAGGGGCGCCTCCATTTCGAGGTGAGCCCCACACGGACCGGCGCGGTCCTTCCTGCCTTGCTTTGCGGGGTCTGTAGGTCGCCGGCTCGTACCAAGCGCCCACGTGGGACCATTACGCTCGGAGGGGCTGGCCCAGGCTAGACCCTGAGTTTACCGCGTTTCCTCCCTTGCCAAGGCCCCACCGGCCCCTGGGACGCCCCCTGGGGTAGGGGCTGTTCTCGGTTCCCTGCTCCCGCTGCGTAATAACGGGGTGCTGATTTCTGTTTGGATGAATGGGGTGAGGCAGAGTTTGCGCCAGGTGCGATGATGCTTGTCTGTGATCCCTGCAACTCGGGAGTGTGAGGTTGGAGGATTTCTGCACGTTCAAAGCCAGCCTAGGCTACATGAGTGAATTCCAAGCCAGCCAGAGCGCCATAGCAAGATCTTGACACAAAAGAAAACGAAGCAAACAAAAACCAGGGTTTGATTATGCCTTTTCGTTATGAAATACCAGCTTATTCTATTCTTTATGACCTATAGCAAGATTAGGTAAAAATGGCTTTAACGTTCACCTGTGGACTAAGTTAAGCCTGGTCCTCAGCCTGTGAACTTGGCCCAACAGAGGATGTGAAGATTGCTTCATAGATGAGAATACTGAAGTTCAAAGAAAATGAATCGGTGTGAAGTCCCAGGCTTCTGGCACCTGGCATTTCTGTCTGTTGTGAGTGCCTGAAGGGTTTTGTTCCACTTGTGTTACAGTGACTCCCGGTCACCGCTTGTTCATCCAGCTGCATGCGAGTTGTCTGGATAGTGGTTTAGTTAAACAAGTCTGGTTTCACTTGCAGTTGTAGGAGAGTTGGTGGGACACACTGAAAGAGTATCCGGCTTCACTTTTTCTCATCACCCTGGACAGTACAACCTCTGTGCCACCAGCTCCGACGATGGGACTGTGAAAATCTGGGATGTAGAGACCAAGGCAGTGGTGACAGAGCACTCACTCCATCAGGTAACGTTCATCCCGAGTCCGCAGAGTGTTTTAATATGCCTCCTCCATGCGAAGGAATGTTAATAATCGGTGTTCATTTGTTAGATGTGTTGGAAGGGCTTCCAAAGCCTTGCTTTTAAGATGCATTTTGGGGTTTTTTTTTTGTTTTTTTTTTAATATTTATTTATTTATTATGTATGCAATATTCTGTCTGTGTGTATGCCTGCAGGTCAGAAGAGGGCACCAGACCTCATTACAGATGGTTGTGAGCCACCATGTGGTTGCTGGGAATTGAACTCAAAACCTTTGGAAGAGCAGGCAAGGCTCTTAACCACGGAGCCATCTCTCCAGCCCCCGCATTTTGTTTTTTAAGAAAACAGTTTGAGGTAGGGGATCTAATGTCCTGGGTTCAAGCCCTAGAACTGTATAAACCGGCATGGTGGTGCACACCTACAATTCTAGCACTTGGGAACTGGATTCCAAGGCCAACCTGGTCTGCAGGAGCTCCTGTCAGAGAGGGACAGGTGGGGGGTGGTGCAGACAGACCACAAGTGAGTTATGCTACCTATTTCTGAAAGTAATACTAAAGTGTGGATCCATGTAGTCACTAAGTCTTTTTTATGTATACTGGTGGTTTTTATGTGTATATATGTCTGCACACCAGAAGAGGGCATTCTGATCCCATTATAGACAGTTGTGAGCTACCATGTGTGTTCTGGAAGTCAAACCCAGTACCTCTGGAAGAGCATCCTTAACCACTGAGCCATCTCTCTAGCCCCTAGCCACTAATTTTCTTTTTCTTCTTTTTGGTTTTTCGAGACAAGGTTTTTCTTTTTCTGTGTAACAGCCCTAGCTGTCCTGGAACTAGCTCTTGTAGACCAGGCTGGCCACGAGCTCACAGAGATCCGCCTGCCTCTGCCTCCCGAGTGCTGGGGTTAAAGGCGTGTCCACTACCGCCTGGTGTCACTAATTCTTATCTGTGGCTGCTTTCCTGAAACAACAACGGGTGAGGAACAGTGACAGAGAGCAAGATCTACAAAGTCTAACAGTTGATAGGTTTATATATTTTGGTTGTGAGCCTAGCCTTTAACGGCTGAGCCATCCCTTCAGGCCAATAGGTTTATATAAAATAAACACCTGGGCAGATAAAATGGCTTTTGAGGTCAAAGAGCTTGTCATGAAAGCCTGACGACCTGAGTTTTGATATTTTATTTAACTTTATGTTGTATGTGTATAAGTGTTTGCCTGTGTGCCTGGTGTCTGTGTTGATGAGAAGAGGTGAAAACCGAAGTGACTGAAGGTTGTTGACCGCATCTGGATGCTCTTAGCCACTGAGCCATCTCTCCAGCTCTCTGAGTAATTTAATCTCTGGGAACCACATAAAAGTCAGAGAGTACTGGCTCCATGACTAGTCTTCTGACTGCCACGCGCTTAGCTGTGGCACATGCTCCCCACAGCACAAAAAACTTTGGGGCTCAAGAGAGGGTTCAGCAGCTAAGAGTGCTTCCCGCTCTCCCAAAGCACCCAAGTTGGGTTCCCATCACCCACGTGCGGTATCTCACAACTCAGCGCCCTACTCCAGCCCCCGCATACAAACAAATGGCATGAACTTGCTTAGTCACACATAAATAAAAGTGTGTGTGTCCAGAAAGCCCATGGTGGTGCATGACTCAGGAGACTGAGGCTGGAGGATTGCTCTGAGTTCCAGGCCATCCTCTGGACTCCAGAGTTGAGACTGTGTCTCAAAAACACAAAAAGTTCTCACTTTAGATTTAACGTATTACTATACAGGTAGCTATAGACATTTCTTAATGTGCCTTACATTAGGCTGGTTTACAGTACAACACTGACAGATGAGACTTACCTGGTTTTGGTTTGTTTGAAGCACACAATATCAGCCCTGCATTGGTCTCCGACGGTTAAGGACTTAATAGTCTCTGGAGATGAAAAAGGAGTTGTGTTCTGTTACTGGCTTAACAGAAATGACAGCCAGCACTTCTTCCCGGAGCCCAGGACCATTTTCTGTCTTACTTGTTCGCCTCATCATGAAGATTTAGTAGCCATTGGGTGAGTACCAAGTACCATGCTATCTGTAGATGATTTGGTTTGATTTATGGTCCTGCTTGTCATTCTCCTTGCCTTGTATGCCTCAGTCCTTGGAGGAAGCTTGCAGCCCTGGTGCCATGTGATCTCTCGAGCCATACTTTTCTCCACTCCCCCTCTTACCGTAATAGTATGTTTTCTTCCCTCTTTCCATCTGATTTTTCCCGTCACCCTCCAAATGTTAGTAGTGTGTCCTTTCTCTTGGCTCTCTTATACAGTCCTTGGATGTGGCATTAACTCCAGAGGGTCAGATGACTCTGCTTTGGGTCTGGCACTACAAACTGAACTAGGCATCCATGTGTCCTAACATGTACCTCACAAACAGGACAGACTTTTGAAGCTTTGGGATGTACAAAATAAAATTGTGTCTTACTTGGGAATATTTATAAGAAAGGCTAGGGATACTAGATCACAAGTCAGAAACTTTGGTTCCCTCTCAGAAGGCAAAGCAGAAATTTGGTAGGAGGTGATATAAACTGGTTTGGTGGTGGTAGTACTTTAAGGCAGTGATTCTCAACCTTCCTAATGCTGTGACCCTTTAATACAGCTCCTCATGTTGTGGGGACCCCCAACAATAAAATTATTTTTGTTGCTATTTCATGACTAAATTTTGCTACTGTTATGAACCATAGTGCAAATATCTATATTTTCTGATAGTTTTACCGATCCTGTGAAAGGTCATAAAGGGTCATGGTCCACAGGTTGAGAACTGATAGTTTAAGGTTTGGTTGTTGGTTTTTGTTTGTTTGCTTGTTTGTTTTTAACGTGTTTGGATATTTTACCTGCATATTTTTACATCACGTGCTTACAGTGCCCTAAGTAACCAGAAGAGGGCACCAGATCCTCTGGGATGAGTGACAGATGGTTCTGAGCCTTCTTGTGGATACTGGGACTTTAGATCCTTTGGAAGAGCAGCCAGTGCTCTTCGCTAGCTATCTCTTCAGCCCCCAGTAGATACTTTCTATATGTCCAAAATAATTCACTTTTTAAAAAGCTACTAGAACTTCTCAGTTTCTTCTGAATTCGTAGAATAACACTTAGGACAAATACAGCTCTCTGATACAGTGTGTCTTAGAGTTTCTGTTGGTGTGAAGAAACGCCATGACTACACAATTCATAGAAAACATGTAATTGGGACTGGCTTACAGTTCAGAGGTTTAGTCCATTCACCTCATGGCAGGAAGCATGGTAGTGTGCAGGCAGGCATGGGGCTGGAGAAGGAGCTGAGAGTATTACACCTTGATATGGAGGCAGCAGGAAAAGATGCCACACAGGTTGTAGCTTGAGCAGCTGAGACCTCAAAGCCCACCCCAGTGACACACTTCCTCCACCAAGGCCACAGCTCCTAATAGTGCCATTCACTATGGGCCAAGCATTCAAACACGAGTGTATGCAGGCCATTTCTATTTAAACCACCACACAGTGTAACAGTTCTTGTTAGGTTTGTAGTTGGAAAGTAGTGTCACTCGTGGATACTAAAGTAATATCACTTGTGGTAAAGTGCTTGTCTAGCATGTACACAGTCCTGGGTTCAGTCCCCAGGACTGTGTTAAGCAAATACTTTGACTCGTGCCTGTGATCTCAGCCCCTAGGAGGTAGATGCAAGAAGAGCAAAAGTTTATGATCATCCTTAGTGATGGAGGAAGGTCATTGGTTAATTAAATAAAGAAGCTGCTTGCCCTGATAGGTTAAAACATAGGTGGGAGGAGTAAACAGAACAGAACTCTGGGAGGAAGAGGAAGTGTGCTCAGAGACTCCTCTTGGGGGCAGACGCCTCAGAGAGAGAGACGAGATGCTCCACTCTTGCAGGCAGAGGCGAGAGCTCTGCTCTCTGAGGCACACGCGATGAAGCTCCAACCCAAGATAGACTTAGGCTAGAATCTCCCTGGTAAGCCACCTTGTGGGCTACAGCAGATTATTAGAGATGGGCTAGTCCAGGTGCGAGAGTTAGCCTAGAAGAGGCTAGATAGAAATGGGACAAGCAGTGATTAAAAGAAAACAGTGTCCGTGTAATTATTTCGGGGCATAAGCTAGCCAAGCGGCTGGGGTGCTGGGGACGCAGCCCCGCCGCTCATATTACAACAATCTTTGTCATATAGTGGGTTTATGGCCAGTCTGGGATGCTTGAGGCTTTCTCAAAGAAAGGAGAAGAAAGTTTATTAACCTACTGTCTTTATTTTTTAATAACATTTCTAACTAATTTGTTTCCCTTCTCACAGCAGGGACAATACAGACAAGCTGTAAATCCAGTGGGGTGGAGAATGGGAGAAAGTCATGTCTTTTGAGTTAATCTCAGCCCTGGAGGTTTACAAACAGATGTAAAAGGAGGTGGGGCACAGCGGGAAGGAGTCTTGAGAAAAAAGAGTAGAATTTAGAGTCTCAGGTCAAGCATACGTAGGATTTGAGTTGGTATCTGACAAGACAGAAAAGAAGAAAAGGGAAGTTGTGCTGCCTGGGTTAGAACTCAGAAAGGGGAGAGGCTTAGCGGTGTGAATCTGCAGGCCCCTGCGATATTTCTAACTTATTTTTCAGCTACAAGGATGGGATAGTGGTTATCATTGACATCAGTAAGAAGGGAGAAGTCATTCACAGGCTTCGAGGTCATGATGATGAGATCCACTCCATAGCCTGGTGTCCTCTGTCTGGTGAAGACTGCTTACCCGTAAACCAAGAGGAAAGCTCAGGTGAGATGATCGAAGGAGGCTTTGTTCTCCTCAGACCTAAAGAACTAAGTATAGAATTGATACTTTTGAATTATACGTAAAACTTGAGCTTCACAGATCAGACCAGGAAAGGGAGAGCTGAGTTTTGGTTTTTTGTTTTTCCAGACAGGGTTTCTCTGTGGTTTTGGAGCCTGTCCTGGAACTAGCTCTTGTAGACCAGGCTGGTCTCGAACTCACAGAGATCCGCCTGCCTCTGCCTTCTGAGTGCCGGGATTAAAGGCATACGCCACCACCGCCCAGTGAGAGCTGAGTTTTAGGAAGTAACTTTTTAAGTCACAAGTGCTTATTCATTATGAATTAAAAATAAAATTGCCATCTCTTTCCTAGAAGAGCCTGACATTCCCAATGGGAAACTTGTAGCAGAAACCCCCATCACAAAAGGCTGCTACTTAGCCACAGGAAGCAAGGATCAGACCATTCGAATCTGGAGCTGTTCCCGAGGGCGGGGTAAGGTTGATTCCTAGTGTTTGTATTACTTTCATTTCTGTTGCTAAAATCGCCACAGCAAACCAACGTGGAGGGAGTAAGAGTGTAATCAGTTTAACTCGGGTTTTTGGTCCATCATTTATTATTATTTTTTTTATTTTTTAAAAATTATTTATTTATTTATTTATTTATTTATTTATTTATTTATTTATTATGTATACAATATTCTGTCTGTGTGTATGTCTGCAAGCCAGAAGAGGGCACCAGACCCCATTACAGATGGTTGTGAGCCACCATGTGGTTGCTAGGAATTGAACTCAGGACCTTTGGAAGAGCAGACAATGCTCTTAACCTCTGAGCCATCTCTCCAGCCCCCATTTATTATTTTTTTAAAGATTGTTTGGCTTTTCTTTTATGTGTATGAGTATTTTGCATACACATGTTTATATACTATGTATGTGCTCATGGAAGCCAGAAGAGGGCACTGGATACTCTAGGAACTGTAGTTATAAACTGTTCTTTGCTCCCCATGTGTGTGCATGTGAGGGTCAGAGGTAGCTCTAGAGTGGGCTCACACCTTTATGTGGGTCCTAGGGATCAGACTCAGGTCATCAGATATATGTGACCAACTCTGACCACTGAACTGTCTTGCAAGGATCACCACTTTGTTCAAATTAACCTAAACATACATCCGCAATTGGACCTCCCAGGACATCTGTCTGAGGATCCCTGAACATGATACTGTGTACAGTGGCCTTGGATTCCCCTTGAACAGCAGACCTGCTGGAGAGTACTGAAAAAGTTCAGTTTTCCAGACCCCACTTGGAGTCTCCTGAGTTAGATCTCTGAACTCAGACCCTGGAATGTGTGTTTTTAATGTTGTGCTTGTGGTTATGGTGAACAGCACAGCCCTCCAGGTCGGTACCAGTGGAGATTTCCCTGACACAATATGTCAACTGCCAGATTTGCCCATTACAGTTATAGGGTCAAAACCCCTTTGAGGATCACATGACCCTTTCACAGGAGTTACGTATCAGATTTCCCACATATCAGATATTTACATTATGATTCATAGTAGCAGCAAAATTAATTTTGAAATAGCAATGAAAATAATTTTGTTTGGGGTCACCACAATGTGTGGAACTGTATTAAAGGGTCTCAGCATTAGGAAGGTTGAGAACCACTGATCTAGGAAAATCCCACTGTCCTGCAATTGTTGACAATTTCAGGTAGGTTCTTATTCTGATTAACAACTCACTTTTCCACATAAGAATATTCAAATGTTCACATGTATATACATGCATCTACAGGCAAAGGGTAACCTTTGGTGTTATTGCTCTGGTGCCATTTAAAGACACAATTTCTCACTGACCTGGACTTGACAAGTTGGCTAGACTGGATGGTTAGCCAGGGAACCCATCTTCTGCCTCAGTAGCACCTGGAGCATATGCTAGCTATCATGTCTGGTTTTGTTTTGGTTTATGTTTTTTTGGGTTTTTTTTCTCCCGGTTTTTCGAGAAAGATTTTTCTGTGTAGCTTTGGAACCTATCCTGGAACTTGCCTTGTAGACCAACCTGGCCTCAAAATCAAGGATCCACCTCCTGAGTGCTGGGATTAAAGATGTGTACCACCACCCGGCATGCCTGGTTTTTTATATGGGTCCTGGGATTCAAATTCAAATTTTAATCCCTGCAAGGCAATCACTTTATGAACTAGGTTATCTCCCCAGCCTATTCCAAAGATACTTTTTGATTTTTCAAGACAGGGCTTTTCTGTGTAGCCTTGTCTGTCCTGGAACTCGCTCTATAGACCAAGGCGGCATTGAACTCAGAGGTCCACCTGCCTCTGCCTCCTGAGTGCTGGGATTAAAGGCATGAATCACCACCTCCCTGCACAAAGTACCCTTAATTTTTCAAGTTTCTGGAGAGCCTGTAAAAGCCTGTTTGGCCTAAATGGCTAGATTGGAGTTATCCTCTATCTTAGTAATGTTCCCATAAGAAAAGGAGGTGTTCTTTGTGTGTGCTGGTGTTGTTAGGTATCTTCCTCAGTTCTTCATGTTTGTGGTGTTTCTTTCAGACTTTTTTTTTTGAGATAGGATCTCTTTGAACCTGCAGCTCAGTGATGAGGCTAGACTAGCAGCTGGCCAGCAAGCTCCAGGGCTCTGCCTCTGTCTTTACCCCAACTGCAGCAGACTTCCTTTCAGTGGGTGCTGGAGTCTTCATGCTCACATGGTGAATACTTTACTGAGTCATCACTCTAGCTCCCAAGGTTTTTCTGTAACTTAACCAGACAACTTGAGACCATAGAATTGAGGCTTTCTGGAAGGTTCAGAGTATTCTTTCACTGTTTTGAGAGCTCACTGAATTTCTTTTTTTTTTTTTTTTTTTTTTTTTTTATAAACATATGGAGACATTCACTTATCAAAGCAGGACTAAAGATATCCTGCCCTGGTCCTATTGCCCTCGTAGGATGACCTCAGTGTGTGAGCCACATTGACCTCTTCGCCATCTCTTCCTGGGAGAGGCTCTCTTCTGCATCACAGCCAGGCGGGAGGATTCTAGCCTACGTCCATCCTGGGTCGGAGCTTCATCGTGTGTCTCAGAGAGCAGAGCTTCACTGACTTTCTTCTAATCTACAGGGATAATGGTTTTGAAATTGCCCTTTCTGAAGAGGAGAGGAGGGGGTGTGGACCCAGCAGTTAAAGAACGTCTTTGGTTGACACTTCATTGGCCCAACAACCAGCCAACACAGCTGGTATCCAGTTGTTTTGGGTAAGTCTTAGGGTCATGCTTTCAAATAAATACTATTTTCCTGTTCAAATTTAGAAATTTCCAGGCTTATTGTATGTTCAGAAAATGAAGAAATAGGTGGCACATGTCCTTAATCACAGCACTTGGGAGGCAGAGGCAAGCAGATCTTAAGTTAGAGGCCAGCCTGATCTACAGAGTGAGTTCCAGAACAGCCAGGGCTACACAGAGAGACCCTGTCTTGGGGGGAAAAAAGGAAGAAAGAAAATGGAGAAATAACCAAGATTTATGTTATCATTATAATTTTTTTTTTCAAAATTCAGAGTCTGGTATAGGGCACAGATTAGTCTAGAACTTAGGATCTTCCTGCCTCAGCTTCTTAAGTGCCTCACCTTGCCCAGCCATCTTAGCATAATAAATGAAATAATAGATGGGAAAATTCATGAGGCCTGTGCTGTTTACTAACCGAATCATGACTCCTCGGGGTGGCTTTGCAGGCTAAGTCATCTCTCTGCCCCCCACCCACATGCACATGTACATGCTAATTGAAAACCCTAAGTGGTTTGACTTGAGCTTGCTCTGTAAACCAGGGTTTACAGAGAGTTCCCTGGTTCAGTTCATTGACATGAGCCACTCATAAAACTCACCTATTTATCAGATATTCAAAGAGGTACAGTTGAGATGAGATGCTCAGGGCAGCATGTGGGAAAGAGAAAGCATCTTTAGTTCTTCTTTGGGTTTTATGGACTCATCATTAAATACATGTAATTGATGAAGCCATCTGTGACCAGCTTATCTTGATCCCTCCCCTTCCTTAAGGTTGGGCTGGGACTGCAAGTCACTCCCCTATCCTACCTGGATCTGCTGAGTGACCAGCTAACATTTTGAAGCTACCTAGAGGCTGCAGGTACCTGCTTAATGTGCAAAAGATAGTGCTTCAAGCCGGGCGATGGTGGCGCACGCCTTTAATCCCAGCACTTGGGAGGCAGAGGCAGGTGGATCTCTGTGAGTTCGAGACCAGCCTGGTCTACCGGGGTTGTTTCCGGGCCGGGTTCCAAGGCCCCGGGGAACCCTTTTTTGGAAAAAAAAAAAGACAGTGCTTCAGAGATACATGCCAACAAGAGCAAAGACTAAATATGTATTTCACAGTGCCAAATTGCCCCTGGTTGCCAAAGACGCTGAAAGAATTTCACACACTAGTTCCTTGCTTTTAAATAAGACAACAAAAAAGCACATGCAAATTGCCCAGAATATCAGTCACATCAGTCACACTACCTCCTGTCATGTACCACCTCAAAAATGATAAATCTTGAACTTTGCAAGTTTTAGTTGATTTTTATAAATTGAAGCTAAATCTGAAGATAAAGGCCTTTAAAAGGTAGTACAGTAGTACGTGGACATTGCTAGGCCCTGCCTAAAACAACCAGTCCTCCAGAGGCTGAGGCAGAATGATCTTCAGGCTAGCCTGGGATACATGGCAAGACTCTCTCAAAAAAAATTTTTTTTAAAGATTTATTTATTTTTATGTGCATTGGTATTTTGCCTTCATTGCATGTATATCTGCGTGAGGGTGCCAGGTCCCCTGGATCTGGAGTCAGACCATTGTGAACTGCCATGTGCATGCTGGGAATTGAACCTGGGTCCTCTGGAAGAGCAGTCAGTGCTCTTAACCACTGAGCCATCTCCCTAGCCCCCCAGAAAAACTTTTTAAAAAAGTTGAAGTTTGAAGAGTAAAAGCATACAGGAATCCTTCCCTCTGCCACCTTTCAGAGGCACTTCCTTTTCCTTCCTGTAGATGAGTAAAGATAGGACTGCGTGTTGCAGTTTCATTGCTTTGCTTTAAAATATTTCAGCCAGGCGGTGGTGGCGCACGCCTTTAATCCCAGCACTCGGGAGGCAGAGGCAGGCGGATCTCTGTGAGTTCGAGACCAGCCTGGTCTACAGAGCTAGTTCCAGGACAGGCTCCAAAGCCACAGAGAAACCCTGTCTCGAAAAACAAAAAATAAAAAAATAAAATATTTCAGAGATGTATTTGTTTATTGTGTGTGTTCCCACGTTTGCCATGGCTTGTGTGTAGAGTTGAGAAGAGGACAGCTTTCAGGAATTGGTTCTCTCTCTCCATCATATGGATTCCAGAGATAGGACTCAGGGCAGGCTTGGAGGCCAGTGCTTTACCATTGACCCATATCACTAGCCCTTTGTTTATTTTTTGTTGTTGATAGTTTTGGTTGGGGAAGGGTAGTATGTAGTTGTGGCTAGCCTGGAACTCTATGTAGATCAGGATGATCTCAAACTCACAGAGGTTCACCTGACCCTGCCTCCTAAGTGCTGGCATCAAGGGTGTGTACCACCACTCCTGGTCCTTTTTTAATTTTTGAAGGTTCTCACAAATAGAGGTGTCCTTGAACTTCTTCCTGCCTCAGCCTTCTCAACTGAATTTAGAAAAGTGCACGCCACCATACCTAACTCAAAAAACAGTTTCTGTTTTTTTGTTTTGTTGCTTTTGTTTTTCGGGGGGTGAGTTCTGTGTAGCTGTGGCTATCTTGAAACTTGCTCTGTATTCTAGGAACTCACAGAGAGTCTCCTGACTACTGAGTGCTGAGATTAAAGGCTTGTGCTGCTGCCACCACTGTCACCTGGCAAAAAACAGTTCTGTTTGGGCACACAACGAATTTGTAAAGCAGAAAGTGTGACCACCAAGGGAGGGCCTGCAGCAGCAGCAGTTGGGACTGACAGTTTAAAGCTGGTTGTAAGCGCTGTCAGAAACTGACGGGCCCACTGTGGAAGAGTTTTCCCCATGGCAAACCCATTCTCCCTGGGAGAGCAGTGTGCCTTCTGTTTCCTGTTAGGGAGCCTCTTGAGCTGAGAAGAGGATTTAGTCTCACTCCTCTGTCATGCAAATGACCAAGGGAGCCTTTACCACATCTCCTACGACTGAGGGTCCAGGCTGTCTGAATAGCTGCTGAGAGGTGTGCTCTTGCCCTGTCAGAGGTGAGCTGCTGCTGTGGGACCTCACCCAGTCGTGGAGACGGAAATACACGCTCTTCAGCACCTCAGCAGAGGGGCAGAATCACTCCAGAATCATCTTCAATTTGTGTCCCCTGAAGACCGAAGATGACAAGCAGCTTCTACTGTCCACGTCCATGGACAGAGATGTAAGAAGTGGTGTGTGGCAGGGTTGGGGTCTGGAGGTGTGTCCTCATACACATCTCTGCTCTCCAGTTCAGAGCTGCTGCCATCAGGTGCACTGGATATGGCAACAGCAGAAGCTGTGAAAAGCGGCTAGAGATGTTTGTTTGGGGTTTTTTGTTTGTTTTTGGTGCTAGAGACATTTGTTTGGGGTTTTTTTGTTTGTTTTTGGTGCTAGAGACATTTGTTTGGGGTTTTTTGTTTGTTTTTGGTGTGTATTTGTTTGTTTGTTTTTCGAGACAGGGTTTCTCTGTGCAACAGTTCTAGCTGTCCTGGAACTCGCCCTATAGACCAGGCTGGTCTCAGTTTCACAGAGATCCATCTGCCTCTGCCTCCCAAGTGCTGGGATTAAAGGTGTGCATCAACACTGCCCAACTAGAGACACTTTTTGGAGACAGGTTTCTAGCCTGGTCTGACTTTGAATTACCTTGAACTTCTGATCCTTTTGCCTCCGGCTTCCAAGTGCTGTAACCACGCCTGGTTATATTGGGGACTAGAGCTGCAGCTTCATGGTGAGCAGGTGCTCTACCAACTAACTGCCCTGCGGCCCTAGCCCTTAATTTAGACATCATTTTTCTCTTGCACTGCCTGGACGTGAAGTTCAGGACTTGTTCAGGCAGCAGCTCTTGATTGATATTCTTTGGGGAGACCGTGCACACTCTGCCAGCATTGTGAGAGCAGCAGTTAGCTGTGCTGTGACTGCAGAGATGGCGAGCCTGTGTTGCAGGGTGTTGAACTCACTGAGCATGTCTAGGAATGGATGTGCTCCTAGGTGGATTTAAGCTCTGTGATAAATTGCAGGTTTGTTTCCTCATGAGAGAAGCTTCTCCCAGTTCCCTCTGGAAGAATTAGATTCAATCCCATTTGAAATATTTAATTCTTTACCCCCATTTCTTTGCTTTTTTTGAACCTTTATTTTAGGTAAAATGTTGGGACATGGCCACTCTGGAGTGCTGCTGGACATTGCCTTCTCTTGGAGGGTTTGCCTACAGCCTGGCCTTTTCTCCTGTGGATGTGGGCTGCTTGGCCATAGGTGTTGGGGACGGCATGATCCGGGTGTGGAATACGCTCTCCATAAAGAACAACTATGAAGTGAAAAGCTTCTGGCAAGGAGTCAAGTCCAAGGTTACAGCGGTAAGGAAGCTTCTTGGAGATTTTTTTCAGATTCTTTTTAGACACTGCTGGAAATCAAAGGATGTTTAAGGTATCTATGATGAAGCATGAACTTCTCACTGTGTAAGCTCTGAATGTTCTAGATTCTTCCATCAGTTCACAGAATGCTGTGAAATCACTTAAATATTTGAGGCGTGTGGGGTTGGCCCTAGGTTGTGTTGACCGGTGAGGATGCAATGATTTTAGCTTTGTTTCTGTTTTTCTTACTACATTTATTTGTTTGTGTGTTGGGGGTGAGTTCTTCATATGAGTCTTGGGAGGTTGAACTCAGGTGGTAAGCTTGAAGGCAAGCACTTTTACCTGCTGAGCCGTTAATGGCCCTTAATCTTGGTTTCTCTGTAGTTTTGGAGCCTGTCCTGGAACTAGCTCTGTAGATCAGGCTGGCCTCGAACTCACAGAGATCCACCTGCCTCTGCCTCCCGAGTGCTGGGATTAAAGGCATGTACCACCACTGCCTGGCTCCTTAATCTTGTTTTAATCCTTCTTTTTTCTTATTAAATAATGAGAATGAAATGAAGAACAAAAAAGTGTTCCATGAAACAGCCAGGACTGCATGCGGACTCCTTTCTGTGTACTCATCTCTCATCTGGAAACTTCTCTTGTAGCTCTGCTGGCATCCAAACAAGGAGGGCTGCTTGGCGTTCGGAACTGATGATGGAAAAGTGGGATTGTATGATACCTGTTCCAACAAGTAAGTATGGTGATCTCCCTCAACTTAGTGACCAGAACATCTGTGATGTAAGGTTCAACTTGGAGTCCATAAACACAATAAAGTTGTTTTAGAGTAGAATCTTTTGGCTCTGGTACTGAGGTTCAGAACTCAGAATTTTCTTTAAAAACTTTTTTTTTGAGGGGCTAAGATCGTAACTCAGTGGTGGAGACCTTGACTGGCATGTGCAAAGTCCTGAGTTTAGTATCTGAGACTTATAAACTGAGAAATGCAGGTACATTGATTTCAGCATTTGAGGGGTAAAGGCAGAAAGATGAAGGGTTATAGGCCAGCTTGATACACACGAAAATCCCTGTCTCAAAAAAGAATGAGAAGAAGAAATTAGTTTTCCAGGGGATGACTGCTCTTTAGGAACCACAACGATGGGCTGGAGAGATGACTCAGCAGTTAAGAGGACTGGCTGCTCTTCCAGAGGACCTGGGTTCAATTCCCACCACCCATATGGCAGCTCACAACTGTTTATAACTCCAGTTTCAGGGGTCTGACAGCCTTACACAGACATATATACAAACAAAACACCAAAAAAAATAAACAAAAACCATTAAATAATTTATGAAAGAAAAAACCACCAAGATAAACCTGTGACTTTTTATATGAAAGTTTCCAGACACAAAGCTGAAAGACTAGTAGAAAGACACACGTGTGCCTTTTCTGTTTGATCTGTGATTCTCCTTGTCTTGTCTTGGGGAATAGGGATATGGTTGACTTGGTAAAGCATTTGCCTAACACCAAAAAATACAAAACAAAGCTTGGACAGTGTGACAATGAGACTGGGCATGGTGGTGCATGCTTTTAATCCCAGCACTTGGGAGACTAAGGCAGGTGGATTTCTTCAGTTGGAGGCCAACCTGGTCTATATAAGACGGCACTTTTCTCAAAATAAAAGCAAATACAATGTGAAGGTGCTATTGTGTGTATTTGTAAAGTTGTGTTATGACTGAGAAAGTTTCAGACTTTTGTGATACACTGGCATCTGGACATAGACTTACTTCCTAGGTGAAAGGTTTTCTGTTTTCTGAGGTGATTTCCGTTTGGGTTCCTGTGTCATGTTTGGTTATGTCTTAGCTGTGCTTTTTCTCTGGAATACCTGCTTCTTTCTGTAGAATTGGTGCATTCCTTAAACTATTACTTGCTGGCCTTAAACTAACTCCATAGCAGAGGCTGGCCTTGGCCTCATAGTCCTTCTGTCTCCACCTTTGATGTTCTAGAATTATAGGCATCCCTCACCTTATATAATGTATTTACTTTAGTGATTTATTTGACTCATACTAAGTCAATATCAGTTGTTCTCTCTCTCTCTCTCTCTCTCTCTCTCTCTCTTTTCCTTTTTGACACAGCCTCTATGTATCAGAGGCTGACCTGACACTCAGAGGGATCATCATATCATGCCTGACCTCTTTGATCTTTTCTGACATGACTTCTAGAGAGTTCTAGATTACATTTGGGGTTTGTGTTTTTGGCGCAGACTGTGTATTGGACACAGCTGACTACGGGTTAGACCTGCTTATTCAGTTCAGCAGCCACACATGGCTATTGATACTGAAAGTAATTGAAATAACATGAGTTTAGAAATACAGGTCTTCATTTACACTGGCCACATTTCAAATCACAAGAGCAGCATGTGGCTGATAATGCTCCTTTTCTAACCGTGGGAATGGAGTGGAGCCAGGGTTCCATGGCGTAGGGAGAAGCAGGATGACAGTCTCGATCTGTGTAAATAAAATTCTGTAGGAACTCATCCGCACTCACTGATTGCATCCTGCTGGCTGCTTCCACACCACAGCACCTATGTGGCTGCAGCACCTGACCTGCTCACTGTCCCTTTATGGGAAAGGATACGAGGTCCATTTCTAATGCACAGCTACCCTGTCTGCATGTCTACCTCCCTCTGCCTTACCTCTTTCTGTCTTTCTTTTCTTTGCTGTGATAGGGATCTTTTCTACTGCTGTGATAAGATACCATGACCAAAAGAAAGAGTTTAATTTGGGGCTCCCATGTCAAGAGGGTGAGTTCATGACCAGCTTGGCAACAGGCAGGCATGGCACTGGAGCAGTAACTGAGAGTTTGCATCTTGACCCAGAAGCTAGAGGCAGGGAGAACTAACCTGGGAATGGAGCTGACTTTTGAAACCTCAAAGCCCATCCCCAGTGAGACACCTTCATCAAGGCTACCCCTTCCCAAACAGGACCAAGAATTCAACCAAGAACCTATTGGACCACTCTCATTCAGACCACCGTAGGCCTCGTGGATGCTAATCGTCCAGGTTGATTCCCCAGTCTGTATGCAGTGCTTTAACAATTGATGGAGAGCCTACATCTGTTTGACTATTTCTCCCTTTTTGCTTAAATACTGTTTCAAAGGGGTATATAACTAAACAAAACTATGTTGATTTAAGTAGCACTAAATCGTCCCCATAAGTACTCAGTCTACCAGTAGATGAGCTGTGAGCTAGGATAGAAGGTGTCACTGTTTGACGTCAGGGTGGTTTATTTTGTTGCTTTGAGCTGAAGAGATTTGTGCAGTCTCAGTGCTGTGTGTCTGATACTTCAGTCAGTAACATGGCTCCTTCCACACGGTTCTGGAGTTCTAAATCCATACCTAGATGATGATTGACACTAAAAGTCATAACAGTGCTGTTTTTTCCCAAGAAGTCAAGCCTTGTCACCCCTAAGAGCAAGACACCCTGGGATACAGTAAATAAAAAAAAAAAAAACCACAAACTTTAAGAGATCTGCCTCCTTTCAGGGTTTACTGCAGTTTAAGAGTATGGTACTGGCTAGCCTTGGCTTGGTGGTGCACACCTCTAACCCCAGCATTCAGAAGACGGAGGCAGATGGATCTCTGAGTTCCAGGGCAGCCAGGTCCACATGAGGTTAGGCCCTCAGGTTAGGTGACTGGTTGTCACAGCCTCTGTACTCCTTTGTAGCTACAGAAATGCTAAATTCTTGACGTTGCTTTGCTATTGGCTCTTTAAAGAGACAGAAGAAAAAAATGATTCTAGCTGGCCAGCGGGGTGGGCAGTGGGTTCAGTGCTTGTTTTAGTGGTAGATATTATTACATGTTAAGTTTTGCTTTTTTTTTTTTTTTTTTTTTTTTTTTGAGCCAGGTTTCTTCGTAGCTTTTTGGTTCCTATCCTGGAACTAGCTCTTTGTAGACCAGGCTGGCCTCGAACTCACAGAGATCCACCTGCCTCTGCTTCCCGAGTACTGGGATTAAAGGCGTGCGCCACCACCGCCTGGCAAGTTTTGCTTTTTAATAACCAACTATTTGGGGCAAAATTAAATTGTTTTTCTTTAATACCAACAACTACACGTATGGAAGGACCTTTCAGAGAAAGATGGTCTGTTTTCTAGTGGGCCTCTTTATTCAAGTCTTCCTGTTCTCCCCATCCACAGACCTCCACAGATTTCAAGCACGTATCATAAGAAGACTGTGTACAGGTTGGCTTGGGGGCCACCAGTCCCCCCAATGTCACTTGGTAAGTGTCTTGATCATTCTTAGCACACACAAGTGTATTCTTCCATTTTAATTAGAGCCTGAAAGCCGGTGTGTGTGTGTGTGTGTGTGTGTGTGTGTGTGTGTGTGTGTGTGTATCTGTGTGTGTGTGTGTGTATATCTCTGTGTGTGCGCGCGCTCACATAGGTGCACCATGCCTCCAGGAGTCTGAGCAGCAGAGGTGGGTGATGTTGGAGATTAAAGGAAAAGCTTGACTCCTGCCTCCCCCAGCTCTGAAGTACTGCTCTTTTCTTCCACCACACAGAAGAACCTCAGACTGGGTGCTGGCCTTGGGTTGCTGAGGTCTCTGTCTTTCACTCCTATAGCTTTGCCCCTCCTTATTTTCCCACCCTGACTGCTGCTGATTTCCATAAATTAATGTCTTTCTTAATATCTTTTAAAATGAGTCAGAAGTTTTTCCATGTTCTTTTCTACTGTGCTGAAGGTAGCACTGGCTTTGTGTAGAGGGTTGTGTTGCAAACAGGAAATAGCTTTACAACTAAGGTCTGTGCCCTGAGACACAGGCTTGGCCATGGGAATCCTGAACTCTGTGTTCACACAAGCCGTAAGATTCTCATTTCTGGAAGAAAAACTACGTTGTCAGCTTTTATTTGAGACCATAGCGTTTTCTCTGATCACATCTTTAGTGTTAATGCTCCTGAATGTCAGGAGAGCCTTTGCCGTGAACACAGTATCTCAGAAGTGAACTAGTTTCCCTTCTTCTTGCAGCTTTCCAGATTGGTGGGAGGGTGGCTTTACCCCAGCATGTTAGATCTTTCCCCCACCCAAAGCTGGGAAATAAAGCCGGATGTTAACCGTGGTGTGCTGTGCTAATGATGTACCTATGGAAGTGCTACCCTGGTAAAGTGAGAAACTCAGGAGTTTTTCCTTCATAGGAGGGGAAGGAGACAGGCCTTCCCTCACCTTGTACAGCTGTGGAGGGGAAGGCATTGTGCTGCAGCATAACCCCTGGAAGCTCAGCGGAGAGGCCTTCAACATCAACAAACTTGTGAGGGACACCAATTCCATCAGAGTAAGTTCCAGTGGGCTGGAGTCCACTCAGCTTCCTTTGGTTTTTCTTACTCAGGGCTTTCTGTAGATGCCTGTAATGCCTAGCCAGAATTCTCAGATAGTTGATAAAGCTATTGGTGAATTTGTGGGTTGCCTGTTAGACCTTAGAGATATTTATCATTGAGTAAAGCAAAGAACTGTATGGGAGACTTAATTGCAATGGTAAGATAAAAAAAAAATCTTCCTCGTCTTCACAGTAAAGCATCCTTTTGGTTTGGGTTTTTGGGTCGTTAGGTTGATTGGTTTGGTTTGGTTTTTGAGACAGGGTTCACCATATGTAGTCCTGACTGTCCTGAAGCCCACTGTGTAGAACTCACCTAGCTGCCTCGCCTTTGCTTCTCAAGTGCTGGAGGAAAGGTGGGCATCCTTTTGAGGCTAGCCTTCTGTTGAAATAATGGGAGCGGAGGGGCTGCGTCCCCGGCACCTGGCCGCCCCCACGGCTAGCTTTACCCAAAATAATTACACAGAAACTGTATTCTTTTAATCACTGCCTGACCCATTAGTTCCAGCTTCCTATTGGCTAGCTCTTACATATTGATCTAACCCATTCCTATTATTCTATGTAGCCCACGAGCTGGCTTACCAGGAATGATCTTAACTTGCATC
>NC_022014.1:40633554-40653524 GCF_000317375.1 Microtus ochrogaster
TAATGAAATGTCTCTCTGTACTTAGCTCCTTCACAGTCAAAAATTTTAAAGAAAACACAATGTACATAATCCAGACTCTGTGAATTTTTCATTTTTACGTGGCTTATTTTTCATTTCTTTTAATCTATAACTATCTATACTTTGTCTCTTTAAAGACTTTACCGTTTTGTTAAGACATTAACTTTATTCTTTATATTTTTTTTCTTTTCTCTCCCAAGTCTACGTACATTCATCCAACAATGTCTGAATCTGTTTTATTGTGAATCTGTAACATTTTTTTTTTACTATTTAGGAGCATTTTTTTAAATATTAAGCAGTTCTTAAAAACTTAAGTTGCACCATGTACAGGTAATACGGTACCGCCTGTGTCCTGCCCAGTTGAAACCTTAACTGCGCTGTTATTATGATAATTACGGCAGTTCCGGCCTGACATCAGCACAGTTCAGCATGGAGCAGCCACTCCTGCCTCAGATCCATTTGGTACCCCTGAGCCACACAGTTCCAGGCACACAGCAAGTCCACATTGGCGCCGCAGTCAGCAGTTTAACTCTGAGACTGAGCGTGAAGCACAGAAACTCTTTTCATCCAAGTTACAGCCAAATCTGACACGCAGAGCACTGCGCAGTCTGAAAACACTGGCAGGAATCCGCCATGCTCTTCCGCCAGCCTAAACCTGATTCTGCCGTCTGCCCAGGTGCAGGCGGGAGTGCTGAGCCATAGGCACGGTCTTAGAGCATTCTCCTTCCAATTCCAAGTGGGAACACAAATATCCAGTTCCATAAAATTCATTGAAACACTTTAAAGCCAGAGTTCATGCTGGCAGCACAGCCCCAAGAAGCCGCGCTTTAAAATGACACAGCGTTTTTTTCTGCTGCTGTTGCCTAATCAGGAACTCTCTACAGCACGCCACCAACAAACAGCAAAAATCTGTGTTAAACTCTCTCTCCCTTATTTTTAAGTCTTCTCAGGTTTTTAAGTGGATTTAGCCCATCACGTCCGGTGCCACTCTGTTGAAATAAGAGCGGCGGGGCTGCGTCCCCAGCACCTGGCCGCCTGCATGGCTAGCTTTATACCCGAAATAATTACACGGAAACTGTATTCTTTTAATCACTGCCTGGCCCCAATAGTTCCAGCCTCTTATTGGCTAGCTCTTACATATTAATCTAACCCATTTCTATTATTCTTTGTAGCCCACGAGCTGGCTTACCAGGAATGATCTTAACCTGCATCTGTCTGGAGTGGGACAAACATGGCGACTCCCTGACTCAGCTTCTTTCTCCCAGCCCTCTGTTCTGTTTACTCCACCCACTTAAGGGTTGGCCTATCAAGGGGCCTAGGCAGTTTCTTTATTAATAAGAAATCACTCCCACATCAGCCTTCCAGCTAGAAGCGCCTGTTGGCAATGGTGTGCTCAGGCCTTGTCTGCTGTTTTCTTGAGGTATGGTGACTTCTTATTAGCCCAGGCTGACTTTCTGCTCCTCCTCCCCCAGCCTCCCAGGTGCTGAGGTTGCAAGGCTGTGCTCACAGAGGCACACATGCACAGCAATACAAAACATCTCTTGGGACCGTTGCCTAGATCTCACATCAAAACACATTTGCTTTGACTTTGTGTCATTGTATTTTATGACTCAACTATTTTAACTTTCTTTTTTGAGACAGGATCAAACATAACTCAGGCTGGCCTCAAGCTTGGTTCCTGCCTCTACCCGCCAGATGCTAGCATGACAGGTGTGCTCCACAATGCCTGGCTTTTACAGTTGTCCTTAAGTCAAATCATAAATATTGAGATGTCCTTACCCTTGCAAATGAGCAGTTTTCATTGCTGCTTCTCATTTTTTGTATGCCTGCCACAAGGTAACATGATCATAAATCATATATGATTGTATTCTTTTTCATTTTCTCCAATGTTGTCTGTGTGTTAACATCCAGTAATCAGCAAAATTCCTGTCCTCACAAGGTTTTAGCTGAGTGACAGCTGAGTTTCTATATTAGAGTTCAAATGAGGATTCTCTACAGGAAATAGAAATTTGGAATCTCTTCACATAAATGACTTTGAAAAAGCTGTTAACGGGTAATAGAATAAACAAAAGAAACAAGTAAGAAAAATAGGGTCATGGGGCCAATGACATACACAGCAGGTGGAAGTGATTGCCACCCAGCCTGACTACCTGAGTTCTACATAAAGGCGGAAGGAGAGACTCTGATCTCAGAGCTGTCTTCAGATTTCTACACACATGAATAATAAAAGATTGTTAAGAAAAGGAAGCAAACAGGCAAAATCCTGACAGGACCTGTGTAACAGCTGATTTGATTTCTAACAGTATACTCGTGGGGAAATGCTGGGGCATGTGCATTTTGCAAAGGGGACTGTCTTTTGGTTAGCTTTATTCTGTAAGGTGGAAGACTACAGTCAGTACTTACCGGACTCTATTCCATTTTTTTTTTTTTTTTTTGGATTTTTCAAGACAGGGTTTCTCTGTAGCTTTTGGTTTCTGTCCTGGAACTTGCTCTTGTAGACCAGGCTGGCCTCGAACTCACAGAGATCCGCCTGCCTCTGCCTCCCGAGTGCTGGGATTAAAGGCGTGCGCCACCACTGCCCAGCTTCTATTCCATTTAAGAAGCTGCAGTCAGAGTACTTGTTCTTAGTAACTCGTTGGCTGAATGTGGTTAGTCTAGAAAACTGCCCTTCAAAATTAGAACATGTTTTAACCCCAAGGATTTTTTCTTTTTTTGCCCTCATGATGTCATTGAATTGTAAGATGAAGAGCAGAAAGAAGTTTTTTACACCCATGCCTGGCTTGTTCTACTTTCTAGTATAAGCTGCCTGTGCACACAGAGATCAGCTGGAAAGGAGATGGCAAGGTCATGGCTCTCGGCAATGAAGATGGGTGAGTGTGTCCTTTACAAAAAGTTGTAATATTGTAGCGTTCGCTAGCTGGCCAAGGCTTTCTGCAGTGCCTTGTGGCAGTCCCATTGTGTTCTGTGTCACTGTGGACATCCTCGGGTCATGTGGACTCTGTATCTCTGTGAAGACAGGCTGTTTGAATCTTACAGCTTATTGACAGTGTCTGACTACACTGTGTTGGCTATTGGAGTCTCACTGTGACTATAATCACAGCCCTTTTTCATAATTAGCTCATAATTCTCTCAACCCCCCCTCCACCCTGAACCCGTTCCTGATTCCTTGTGAGAGAAGGGCGTCTGCCAGGGACAGCGTGTGCCATGCGTTCTACCTCACCTTCCCTGCACTGAGGGAAGGAGAAGGGGAGGGCTTTTAACTTGATTAGCTTTCATTCTCATCCTGCTGTCTTGTTCTAGGTCAATAGAAATATTCCAAGTTCCCAACTTGAAACTACTCTGCACCATCCAGCAGCACCACAAACTGGTGAATGCCATAGTCTGGCACCATGAGCACGGCAGCCGTCCAGAGCTGAGCTGCCTCATAGCTTCTGGCTCCAACAATGCAGTCATCTACGTGCACAATCTGAGAACTGTTCTAGGTAACACTGACCTCTGCTGGGATGATACAGGACTTCAGGCTAGCTTCCTATAGCCAAGGATGACCTGGAACCCCATCCTGCCTGTGCCTTCTAAGCTCTGGGATTGCAACCTTGCACTTCTATGTCCAGCACTAATCTGGGATTCTATACCTAGGGGAAGATCCTTTAAAATGAAGGTGAAATTACAGACTTTACAAATAGATTTTTTTTTTAAGATGAGGGAATTTGTCACCAGGAGAACAGACTGTATTACCAAAAATGTTGGATTTCTTCAGGTAAAGGAATTGGTAGTAACTAGAAACACAGAACAGTTGTTTGGTCACTGTTCTGCGGTTTTATCTGGTATTTTCTCATGAATAGCTTCAGATGATCTGTTACTACTTAGAATACCATTAAGTGCAGGTATGTCCAGAGGAGGTGCTCTTGTGTCGGCCTTTATCTACACATCTACGGCAGCCTGCCTAGAGGCCCTGATAGTGAGCTACATTGTATTTTTATCTGTACTTTTGAGCATATATCATTTCCTTCTCTTTTCTCCCTCCAAACCCTTCCGTGCACGCCCCTCAACTCTCTTTCAAATTCATGTACTTTTTTCTTTAATTGTTGTTGCACATACATGTTCCTAAACATAAATGCAACGTTCCTGGTCCATTAATGTTATTTATAGGTGTATGTTTTAGGGCTGACAATTTGGTGTTAGATAACCGGTTGATGTATGCTTCCCTGAGAAAAGACCGTTTATCCCTTCCTCGGTGTTTCTTAGTTGCCATTAGTTCTTTGTTTAGTGTTGAGGCCTTGTAAGTTTTCTCCCTCTACATTAGTCTACTGGTGTCCTATTTGTTCATGTTTGGGTAGCCATACTGGTGAAACTTTATGGTTTTTTCAAGGAGACACAGTCTCATGCAGATTCCCTGATCTCCAGCTCTTTTTTGTTGTTTGTTTGTTTGTTTTTAAGATTTATTATGTATACAGTGTTCTGCTTGCACAGCATAAGAGGGCACCTGATAGATGTTTGTAAGCCACTATGTGGTTGCTGAGAATTGGGAATTGAACTCAGGACCTCCCATTCTGTGGCTCTTATAATCTAGTAAGCTATAATAAGCTACATTCTTTTCTTTCTTTTTTGTTTTATTTGGGTTTTGGGTTTTTTTTTTTTTGTTTTTTGTTTGTTTGTTTTTTTTGAGGGGATGAGGGTAAGACAGGGTTTCTCTGTGTAACAGTTCTGGCTGTCCTGGAACTCGCTCTGTACACCAAACTGGCCTTGACCTCAGAGCTTTGCTTGCCTCTGCCTCCCAAGTGCTGGGATTAAAGGTGTGCCACCACCACCCAGCTAAGCTACATTCTTACTGAAACCTCAAAAAGCCTTCCTTGCCTCTTGCCATGTTCTGTCTTCCTGTGTATCCTTTCTGGGGCTGTTGATGTGACTTCTTCTCCTTGCCTTCTAGAGAGCAATCCTGAGTCTCCAGTAACCATCACAGAGCCCTTCCGGACCCTCTCAGGACACACAGCCAAGGTTACCAGTCTGGCGTGGAGCCCTCATCATGATGGAAGGCTGGTATCTGCTTGCTATGATGGCACAGCTCAGGTACTATGTGTCCTTGAGCCTGAGTTACTTTACTTGGTGGTGGGGGGGGGTAAGGGGTCGGTTTTTTTTTTTTTTTTTTTTTTTTTTTTTTTGGTTTTTTCGAGACAGGGTTTCTCTGTGGTTTTGGAGCCTGTCCTGGAACTAGCTCTTGTAGACCAGGCTGGTCTCGAACTCACAGAGATCCGCCTGTCTCTGGCTCCCAAGTGCTGGGATTAAAGGCGTGTGCCACCACCGCCCGGCAGGGGGGTTGGTTTTTCTAAGCAGGGTTTCTCTGTAACAGCCATAGCTTTCCTGGAATGACTTATTGTAACTTAAACTTGCCCTTCTTCCCTCTCAGTTTTGCGTTGTTTTTATTCCCCTCCTGTCTACAGAAGGACTGTCTAAGCTAGAAGACGTAGTTTCATCATAGCCCTTGACAGATCCCTTTTGACTTATAGTTAGTGTCGGGAGTTCTGATTACTCTGTGTGGTGGACCCAAGTGGCCCAAAAAATGTCCTTCAACCAAACCAACATAAAGATTTAGCTAATTGTAGATACTCTTTTTGTTGTTGTTTGGGCTTTTGCTGCAGGATTTTGTTATACAAGGCAAGCTGTCCTCAAACTCTCTATATTTTGATTTTGTTTAATTAACGTGTGTGTGTGTGTGTGTGTGTGTGTGTGTGTGTGTGTGTGTGTGTGTTGGAGGGGACAGGAAAACTTGCAGGAGTTGGTGCTCTCCTCCCGTCATGTAGGTCCTAGGGATTAAATTCAGATCATCAGAGTTGGCAGCAAGGGCCTTTTCCACTGAGCCATCTCACCATCCTGTCCTCAAAGCTTTAATCCTTTCCTTCAACCATCCGTGCTAGAACTATAGGTGTGGGCCACATGAGATAGTGTTGTCGCATGAATGCATTAGGTACCTTGCAAATCATGTGAAAATTAAGGCCTATCATGAGTTTATTTTAATTGAGCAAAGTTACAATCTAGAACAATATAATTATCATTTGTTTGTTCTATCATACTAATGTTGGTTCTAGGTATGGGACGCCCTCCGGGAAGAACCTCTGTTCAATTTCCGAGGACATCGAGGCCGGCTACTATGTGTGGCATGGTCCCCAGTGGACCCAGAATCCATCTACTCAGGTGCAGATGACTTCTGTGTATGCAGGTGGCTGACCTCCATGCAGGACCATTCCCGGCCTCCTCAAGGTTGGTCAGGATGAGATTATGGTATCCCTTTTTCTCTGCCTTAGTAATTGTTGCTCTGACCCCACCCAGCATCATCCATCACGGTGAAATTGTAGCAAGTGTGGCTGTGCTCTTCCCAGGGCTGTTAAACCTCATTATTCACTGGGAGGGCATTGGGAATGAAAGCACCTAAAACATCTTATGCCAGAAAGAAAGGATGCGCTCAAAGAACTGAGACACTTCAAAGTATAGGATGCAGCTTGAAGGGTTTCTGGCTAAACAAAAAGGGGGACTATTGACAGGAGGGGCCAGCAAGGTGTCTGCAAGTGGGGGGATTGGTCAGGATTCTCTAAAGGAACAGAACTGATATAATGGCACACACACATGCAACTTATTAGAGTGGCTGACAAGCTGTGATCTGGGTAGTCCAACAATGGTTGTCTCCAAATGGAAAGACCAAAAATCCAGTAGTTGTTTGGTCCAGTCCACAAGACGGGATGTCCACCAGTTCCACATCTGGTGCTAGAGTGTGGAAAGATTCTTGGAGAATTGCTGGTCTTCAGTCTGTGCTGTAATCCTAAAGGAGTAGGTTCTAATACTGACAAGAGTGAGGGCAGCCAGGCAAAAGGTAAAGGCTTCCTTTTCCATGTCCTTTTATATAGGGTGCCTCCAGAAGGGGTGGACCAGATTTTAATGTAAAAGATACTCAAATTAGCGTTGTTTTGGTCAGAAACTGGACACAATTCAAATGCTAATGAACATATGAGTGTACCCTTACAGAAGAAATGTACATAGGCATAAGAAGGAAGTTGTAGGCTGCCCGTGTGTACAGGCCTGCTTCAACCCCCTGAATAGAAACAAAGAGCGACTACTGATAAACACAGCAAAGTTGATGAGTTTCTGACAGATCACACTGAGCAGAAGCAGCCAGGCACAGGGTTTGTACTGTTTCTGTGAAACCCTAGAGCAGCAGCTGAAACTCAGACTGGTGACAGGTTATCTACAGAGCAGGTGGGATCTGGTCTGTGCTGGAATGCTGAGTTCTATAGTACCTTGAATCTGTCAAAAGCAGTTGAGGTGTGAAAAAATGATAAATAGACTGTAAGGAAATAATAAAAAGCTTTAAGGAAGAAAGAGGGCAGTGCTGGATGCTGCAAACTAGTCAGCCTGGCAAGTGTGCTTTCAGGTACCGGATCACAGAGGCCTCTCCTGAGAACCAGTTCTGTCCAGCAGTGCATTCCAACCAAGGAAGTCACAAGTGCCCACACAGTGGCACAGTGACAGTCCCAGTCAGGAATCTGATGGTGGAACTAGGGAGTCCAGAAGGGTGGTAATGGACAACAGACACTGTCAGGACACCCTCTGGTCATCTAATTAAAATAGCCAAAGGACAGATAAAAATCATGTACTGTCTACCTCCCAGGTACCCTGGAGGAGCAGTGTCTCTGCGATCAGTTGAAAATGTAGTCTGTATCCCTTAAGTAGTGTGGGCAGACATGAGTGGAATTAATGGACTCCCGGGGGCTGACTGCTGATGGGGTGGAGCTGTGAAGGCGAGGAGAAGGCAGGGGTATGTAAAGACTGTCGGAAGAGTGGTGTATGGTTTGAAAGGATTTTGCCAGGATGCTTCTTGCCCACAGTGTGTATTTTAGTCTTATTTTTATTGTGGTCTTTGTAGGGAAAAAATGTGTTGAACTAGAAAAAAAACGGCTCTCTCAGCCTAAGCCAAAGCTTAAAAAGAAGAAAAAACCCACCCTGCGACTACCTGGAAAGCAGGATTCATCCATTGTCACTGAAGATGAGAGTTCGAGGGAGACCTCAGGACCTGTTGAGAATGGTGTGTCGGACCAGGATGGTGAGGAGGAAGCCCAGGAGCCAGAGCTGCCACCATCTCCAGTGGGTAGGTGCTTCTAAAACACCCGTCTCACTGGTGTATTGATGTGGCAGATCTTCCTCTGTGTGTAGGTCGTCCTTTGTGTGCAGCTTCTGCGTCAGCTGAGACTTTGTAAACATGGTAGTGTTGTTTAAAGGGGTTTCGTTCAGTTTTTGATATTGATTTTCGTTTCATGTGTATGACTGTTTTGCCTACAACTATGCCTGTGTACCACAAGAGTGCCCAGGGAGGCCAGAAGAGAGCATTGGACCCCCTAAAACTGGAATTATGGGTGTGGGGAACTGAACCCAGGTCCTCTGCAAGAACAGCCAGTGCTCTAGGTTAAGTCAAAATACCACCTTATTGTTGTTGTTGTTGTTATTGTTGTTTTTATTGAGCTACTAAATGCCACTTTGAAGTGTTACAAGAGCTATAGTACATGATTGGGGAGGAGTCAATAGTATACAGAAGCTTCAGCTGTTCAGGATAAGACACAGGGCACAGTGAGACAGGGCAGTGTGCATAGGCATGAACGGAAAGGAGGACACATCTGTGTCCCTTTAACAGCTGACCTTTAAACGTTCCAACTTATATGGGAAAGGTAAGTTTCCCCTGCGCCAGATGATATCTTAATCACTGTTGTGTTGCTGTAAAGAGACACCATGACCAAGGCAAGTCTTATTTAAAACAAGACAAAACATTTAAGTGGGGCTGAGTGACTCAAGTGCTTGCTGCACAGTCCTGGGTTTGATTCTGGAACCCATGGAAAGATGGAAGAAGAGACCTGACTCCAAAGAATTATCCTGACCTCCACATTCACCACAGAGCACATACAGTGATAATGATTTTAAATTCCTTTGTATCATATAAGGGCTACACAAATTGTCCTGTGCTTCTGTTGGTTAGAAAACAGTTTGTGTGCTTAGGATTGTGACTGTCACATGTACCTGCTGTTTTCTGTGTTTGAAGCCTTTTCCTGTTTGTACAGTGAAGCTTAAGTTCCCTAACAAGTGACTCACCATGTAAGCAGGGTTTCCAGGTCAAATGTCAGAGTTAGAATAATAACCTTAGAGACTCCCGTGCAGCAGGGGAGGCTTGAGCACCTGCACTGCTTGGCCAGGGCACAGTGGCTGGAATTGCATTGCTGAGCCTGGGAATGCTGGTTTTTGGTTTTTGGTTTGCTTTTTTGTTTTGTTTTTTCCTTCAAGACAGGAAGTGTGTAATAGCCCAAGCTGTCCTAAAACTAGCTCTTGTAGACCAGGGTGGCCTTATGAACTCACAGAGACCCACCTTCCTCTGCCTCCTAAGGGCTGGAATTAAAGGCGTGGCCACCACAGCCCAACTCACCTGTTAAATGCTCTTATAGCAACAACTAGACTTGGACAGTGTGTTTTGAAACAGGGTCTCACTCTGTAACCACAGTTGATTATTCTGGGACTCACAGTGTAGCCTAGGCTGGCCTCAACCTATAGTGATCCAGTATCAGTATCCAGAATGCTGAGGTTACAGGCGTGAGTTCCCTTGCCTGCCACCTTTCTATATTGTTCTTGTCTCAAACCTTTTCTGTTCTTTTTCCCTTGTAGTTTCTGGTGAAGCTGTTTCCTGCATTGCTGTTTCCTTAGGTGTTGAAAAGTCAAAAGTCACAGTTAATAGCAAAGCCACCTCACTGAAAAAGGAGCCACCCAAAGATAAGCCAGGTCAGTATCTTCCATGAGTACATTTTACCAGACATTCCTAAGACCTTCTGTGCCCACGAGAGAGCCTTTTGTGTAAGCGTGGGATGTTTGGATTATGCTGTTGGAGGTCATTTTGTTTTTTGGGTTTTTTTTTCACATTGCTTAGCACTTGAAATGTCTTACAGTTGTTGGTACCACTTGTGAATGTTAACAAGAGCATTTTGCATGTTTTTTGACTATGCACCAGCCAGCAAGGTATAAAAGCTGCTGTCTGGGAGTGGCTTGTTCCGTGCCACCCTCCTGTAGGCCACGCCCACACTGCCCACATTTGCATTCCTTCAGCTCTGTCTGTGGTCTGTTTTCCTGAAATTATTGCTGTTGTTTCATTTCAGAAGCCTTACTCAAGAAAAGGAAGGCTCGCTCCATGCTCCCCCTGAGCACAAGCTTAGACCACAGGTCCAAAGAGGAACTCCATCGAGACTGTTTGGTACTAGCAGCTGCAACACATGCCAAAGGTACCGAGTGCTGCTCCTTGCACCTGTGCGCTCACAGTTGATGGTGGTGCTGTGTGTTAAGTAAATGAGCAGGTGTCTAAGATTACTACTGCCTGGACCTTTTCCCCAGCTTCCCTTGTCTTTAACCTCCCTGCCCCTCTGCCATGCCCCTATCTTGCCGCCACTGCTCCCAGTATCCCATCTGTCACTGTTACCCAGCCAACCATCTTTGAGCCACATTTGGCCAGGCACCTACACATCTATTTTCCAGTCTACCAGTGTCTTTAGGTTAAAAAAAAATCCTCACTAGAGATGTTCCGTAATGTGGCAGTTACTGTAATGTATTTGATGGTATTTTATTTTTTAAATGATTATTGGTTTTATTTGCTTGTCATAGCCCAGTATTTTGGTGTTTTTATTATGAATTTGATGTGTTGAAAAAATAACACAGTTTTTAAAAATCTTAAAGAGAATGAGTCCCCCTGCTCACTCCACCACTGTTTCTCTTGTGCTTTTTATGGGTATGACTTGTTTTGGGAATTTGGAGATGATCTAGAGTCTCCTTGGCTAACAGTAGCTAAACTTACTGGAAAGTAAGGACTTTTTACATTCTCAGGTGGAGTCCCAGGGCCTTGCACATGCTAGGCAAATCCTCTATCATTAAGACATAGATAAACATAATTGACTGTTGTAGTTTTGGTTGGTTGGTTGGTTTCTCAAGACAGGGTTTCTCAGCTGGGCGGTGGTGGCGCACACCTTTAATCCCAGCACTCGGGAGGCAGAGGCAGGCGGATCTCTGTGAGTTTGAGGCCAGCCTGGTCTACAAGAACTAGTTCCAGGACATGCTCCAAAGCTACAGAGACAGGGTTTTTCTGTGTAACAGTCCTGGCTGTTCTGGAACTTTCTTTGTAGACCAGACTGACCTCAAACTTACAGAGCTCCTACTGCCTCCTGAGTGCTGGGATAAAGGTGCACACCTGCGTGCTTGGTTCCTAGAGGACTCTTAATATGAACACTCTGGTTAATCTGGAAATTTAAAAGGCATGTTGAATTTGGAATCCTCTTAGACTATTTTTCCCTCAAGCTTTTGTCAGCACAAACTACAAAATGGTATTGACTCATTGGATTCTTCCAAAGCTGACTTTTAAAAGCTCCAAACTGTCTCTGTCACTAGCAGGAGGTACAGGGTAGAGTAAACGAGGACCTGGAATGTGGATTTTTTTTGTCTCTGAAGTAGGTGTTGGGGCATGTATCCAGAAGTTACTGGACGAAGGCTGTGGCTGTGACTTTTTCCATTTTAAATTAGCAGAGCTAAATGAAGATGTGTCTGCTGACCTTGAAGAACGATTCCACTTGGGCCTCTTCACAGACAGGGCTACTCTGTACAGGATGATGGAAACAGAAGGTGAGGCCTGCTCAGTCTACGTGGCCCTATCTCTCCTCACTCTCCCTAATTTTGACACATGCCTCTGTGTGGCTGCCAGCCTGTGCATTGCCATGCCATGCAGTTTAATCTGTATACAAATATGTTGCCATCTAGGCTACTCCCGTGTGTCCTTTATGTGGTCATCAGACTCCAAACGGTAGCCTCTAACTGGTGCAATGCTCTTGAGGACCACTGGTGACAGTGGCCTGGCAGGCTCCCTCTGGGTGACAGTGGTCAGCTGGGCTCCAGCCCCATTCATATATGTTGGGCTTGGTCCATGGTTCAGATCTATAATCCTAGCACTCTAGAGGCTAAAGCAGGAGCATCACAAGATTGAGGCCATCCTGTATGTCCATCTTGTGAGTTCTAGGACTCACAAGCCTGAGCTATGCGGAGACTTCGTCTTTAAAAATAAATAAATAAATAAAATAAAAAGCTAGGGAGCAGAGGGATGGCTCAGCAGGTAAAAGTGCAATCCTGACTGAGTCCAATCATAGCTTGCACTCATCCTAACACCCTACAAAATGGGAAACAGATGAGGATGAGCTGGAGCATAGTGCAGAAACAGAAACCCTGTCTCCAAAGCAAAGTGAAAGGGAAAATTTAAAATTGGTCCTGGAGAAATGGCTCAGCGACTAAAAACACTGACTGCTCTTTGGAGGACTCGGGTTCAGTTCCCAGCACTCACATGGCAGCTCACATCTTTCAGTAATTCCAGTTCCAGAGCTTCTGACACTCTCACACAGACATACATGCACACAAAACACCGATGAACATAAAATAAATTTTTTTAATTAAAAAAAAATCCCCGCCTTTAATCCTAGCACTTGGGAGGCAGGCGGATCTCGGTGAGTTCGAGACCAGCCTGGTCTACAAGAGCTAGTTCCAGGACAGGCTCCAAAACCACAGAGAAACCCTGTCTCGAAAAACCAAAAAAATTAAAAAAATAAATAAATAAATAATCCCTCAAAGTCATTTTAGTAGATGGCTTGCTGATCAGTAAGTGACTATATACTTCCTTTCCACTGTGACCTTTGTTTTATAAAACAGCTTTCAAACTCTGTCTCCTCTACACAGGAAAAGGCCACCTGGAGAGTGGCCACCCTGAGCTTTTTCACCAGCTCATGCTCTGGAAAGGCGATCTGAAAGGTGTTCTCCAGGCAGCAGCAGAGAGAGGAGAGCTTACAGATAGCCTCGTGGCTGTGGCACCAGTAGGTATGTGCTTCTTGGGGAAGTGTGTTGCTTTCTAGAATGTGCCATTAAAGATGCCTCAACACTGGTGTGGTGGTGCACAGCCACCACACTTGGGAGGCTGGGGCAGAGGAATCACCAATTCAGGGTCAAAAAGAAAAAAAAAATGACTTGGCAGTGCTTGCCTTACGCTTAAAGCACTTAGAAATAGATGATGTACAGAAGCTAACTCTGCAGCAGTGGCAAAGGCTGGGGACACATCCCCCGCTGGGTTTTGTCAAGACAGAGGAGCAGTAGCCCTGTGCTCTGTAAAGTGGGAGATTCATTTTGCTCACAGTTCTGGAGGTTTGGGAACCAGAGCCAGCATTGCTCAGTGGTGGGTGGCAGAGGTACCACAGAGGTCAGAATAAAGATAAGACAGGGACAGGGCAGGCTGGCTTTGTGGGCGAGGCAGATTGAGCCAAGCCTTGCTCTGTTTCTAACAACTCATGGAGATTAGTCAGCTCCACAGATCAGCAGTGGACAGTCTTCCCAGGAATGCTGTCCTATGTGTTAATTAGTGTCCACCAGTCCCCAGCTCTGGTGATGCCTCTAGCACATAAATCAGTGGTGGATAAACCACATCTTGAAGGACAATTGGACCATATGTGATAAATTTGAAAATGTTTCAAACCTTTGGCCCAGCAGTTCTATTTTTTTTTTTTACCACTATACAAACGAGGACCAGCAGTTCTAATGATAGAAACTAAACTGTACTCACACTCAGAGACATAGCAAAAGACCATAAAGACCTACATGTCCATAAGTAAGAGCCCTGTCAAGTCATGTGCACAGCTAGAATAGAAACCCTTACAAATACCCAAAGACTAGGGCAGCCTTGTACGTCCTTAATGTGAGTGAGTTCTTAATGCAGGCAGCTAACATGAGCCTGGGAGCACTCATCCATGCTATAGCTTGAGATTAGGAAATGAAGAATTATGACCCAGCTTCAGGAAGCACGAGAAAGTCCCCTAATGCCCTTAAAAGACCACCATTCCTCCTCCACAAACACGACCATCTCTATTGGAGATGTAGTAGAAACCGCTGGGTGCCAACTGGACATGGTGTTGTATACTAATGCCAGCTTCAGGGGGCAGAGGCAGATGGGTCTCTGAATGCCAGGTCAGCCAGGGCTACGCAGTGAGACCCTGTCTCGAAAGAACAACTTTGAGAGTGACAGTGAAAAAGCAACCGTTTATCACCAAAAGTGCAAAGATGAAGTACACAAAGGAACTTTGATGGCACTAGCCTTGCCCAGAAAGAGGTGGAGGAGGACGGTGAATTAAAAAAAAAAAAAAAAAATCTGTCTTAGAAATGAATACCTTTGAATGGGGCATCATGATTGACACATCTCTATGGCTGTGAGGTGGAGCCATTGATTGATGCTGTGGTGAACTTGTACGTGGGCCACATAAATCAGAATGTGTGCTGGGTCTCAGCACCCCAGCCAGAAGCTCTCTTTAGACAGTACCCTCAGCAGAAGGCATACATGGCCTTGCTGTCACTGTCTGCTCCCACTCAGAAGTGTCCCCTAAACTCCGTCTTTTCGTGTTGATAGAGCAAATCAAAGAATAATTCCTGTTTCAGAATATGGGTGTGGGGAGGGAGTTGAAGCAGAAGGGCTGCCTAGCATTTGAAGTAGTGCCTGATTGTTCTGCCTACTGGAGTGATGAAATGGCGTTTTTAACTCGTGTACCTCCTTTGATGGACCCTCCTCCCTTTTTCCCACCTTTAAGCTGGCTACAGTGTGTGGCTGTGGGCCGTGGAAGCCTTTGCCAAGCAGCTGTGTTTCCAGGATCAGTATGTCAAGGCTGCCTCTTACCTGCTGTCCATCCACAAAGTGTATGAAGCTGTGGAACTTCTCAAGTCAAATCATTTCTACAGGTCTGTGCGGTGGGGGCTTGGTGGCTCATAAAGGGAGCTCCTCTAAAGATTTTCTGTATGTGTATGTGTGGGTATGTGCACATGATCTCACGAGGGCCAGGGACAGTGGATCCCCCTGGAATTGAACTTACAGGAGGTTCTGAGCTACCCAGCATGCTGGGACCCAAAGTTGGGTCTTCTACAGGAAAGCAGTGAGTGTTCCTAACTGATAAGAAATTTCTTACCACTGCTCCTCCCCCCCCTTTTAAGAAAAATCTAAGCTGGGTGGTGGTGGCACATGCCTTTAATCCCAGCACTCGGGAGACAGAGGCAGACGGATCTCTGTGAGTTCAAGACCAGCCTGGTCTACAAGAGCTAGTTCCAGGACAGGCTCCAAAACCACAGAGAAACCCTGTGTCGAAAAACCAAAAAAAAAAAAATCTACTGCTGTGATAAACACCATTGCCGAAAGCAATTTGGGGAAGAAAGGGTTTACTTCAGCTTACAACTGTAATCTCAACTGCTGAGGGAAGTCAGGGCCAGAACTCAAGGCAGAACCAGGAGGTAGGAACTGAAGTATAAGCCACGTGCCTCTTGGCTTCCTCAGTTTGTTTAGTTTTTTGTGTTTTTTTTTTGTTGTTGTTGTTGGTTTTTTTTTGAGACAGGGTTTCTCTGTACAATAGCCCTACCTCTCCTGAAACTAGCTCTGAAGACCAGGCTGGCCTCGAACTCACAGAGGTCCGCCTGCCTCTACCTCCTAAATTCTGAGATTAAAGGCGTGCGCTGCCACCACCTGGCTTCAGTTTGTTTTCTTATATAGCAGGACCAGCTGCTCAGGGGTGGTACCGTGTATGATAGACTGGGCTCTCCCCTGTCAATCATTGATCAACCTTACCTTCAGGCCAGTCTTATGGAGGCTTTTTCTCAGTTTTAGACTCTCTTCCCAGCCAGGTAGTGGTGGCGCACACCTTTAATCCCAGCACTTGGGAGGCAGAGGCAGGCGGATCTCTGTGAGTTCGAGGCCAGCCTGGTCTAGAAGAGCTAGTTCCAGGACAGGAACCAAAAGCTACAGAGAAACCCTGTCTCGAAAATTTAAAAAAAAAAAAAAAAAGGAATCTCCCTTCCCAGATTATCTAAGTTTGTGTCAGGTTGATAAAAGCCAGCCAACACAGTTCTCAGTTTAGATGAAGGGCCTGTCTATTGTTCTGTGTTGAGGGTGACTAGTGTCTCTTTTTAGTGTGACACTATGTCAGCCACAGTAGAGAATGACCATTCTAGACAGCATTCCCTAGACCCTTGGTTCTCTCTCTCGTCTCACCATGTCTGCCATTAAGTGGGGATGTTTAAATTGGTGATATTTAATATTAATTTGCTATGGTTGGCATGAATCTGCACACCTTGGTGTTTGTTTCCTGTTTTGTCAAGTTTATCTCTTTTTCTGTTTTATTTTAGGTTGACTATTTTTTGTCAGGTTCCAGTTCTAACTTTAGTTACATCCTCTTAAATTTATTTCTTTTAATGTGTGTAGATGTTTTGTTCACATTCTTTTTTTTTTGTTTGTTTGTTTGGTTGTTTGTTTTTCAAGCTTCTGTGTAGCTTTGAAGGCTGTCCTGGAACTAGCTCTTATAGACCAGGCTGGCCTCAAACTCACAGAGATCCACCTGCCTCTGTCTCCCGAGTGCTGGGATTAAAGGCATACACCATCACCGCCCGGTTTGTTCACATTTTTGTCTGTGCACCGGGTGTGTACCTTGTGTTTGAAGAGGCCAGAAGAGGGCGTTGTGTCCCCTGGAGCTGGTGTTATAGGTGTGTGGATGCTGGGAGTTTAACCCAGATCCTCTGGAAAAGCAGCCAGTGCTCTTAATCACTGAACCATCTCTTCAGCCATTGATTCCCCCTGACCTCCCCCTTTTTTTTGAATAGTATGTTCTACTAGTGATAATTCCCAAAACTTCTTTTGTGTATGAAAGCCTACAGTTTCACCTTCATCTTAAGAGATCTTTTCCTAGCTTAGAGTTCTAGATTGCTTCCAGATGTGGTGGTGTACACCTGTAATTCTAGCATCTTGAGGAGTAGGAACCTAAAAGGATCCTATACTGCAAATTTTCTTTCTACTGTTTTTGACTTAGATACTTTTTTATGTAACCCAGGCTGGCCTTAAAACTCCTGCCTTAGTTTTCCAGGTGCTTAAATTACAGGTGTGCACTCCAAGCCGGCTGTATTTTCATCTGTACTGCAGAACAGTGGAGTTTTCTCTGTTCAAGCCTTTCATTATCACTGATTTTCAGTAATGTGATGATGTATTATGGTGAGGCAGTCCTTTTGTTTATCTTGTGTAGCTTTTGTTGTCCTCCTTTAGAGAATGCTAAGTTTCATTGTGACTCACCTTGATCTTTTTGGAAACAGGGAACATAATCTAATGGTGCTAGCCTCAAATCTGTAGCCATGTTGTCTGCTTCTGGGGTGCTTGCACGCCTTCCCCTTATTTCAGAGGGCAGATTTAGAGAAGTCTATACTATGAGCTGGTATGGGCCTCCTACCTTCTGATGCCTCTGTTGCAGGCTTTGCTTAGTGAGAAGTCACAGCAAGCTCTGAGCATCATTCAGCTCCAGTCTTGTTCTTTGTTTGGCCTCTCAGAGTTTCCAGCTTGGCCAGAGACCCAACAGGATCCACAAGCAGAGCTCTGGCCACCTTTCTGTGTGAACAGCTTCCTCCTCCTCTGGTGTTACTGCCCTTTGGTTTAAAGGACTATGCCTGGAAGTAAATCCCCAGGTTTTTCATATCTCTCTTTCTTTCTTTTTCTTTCGGGATACAGTTTCCTTGTGCAGCTCTGGCTGTTCTGGAACTCGTTTCTCAGACAAGACTGGCCTCAAACTCCGAGGTCTGCCTGCCTCTGCCACCCGTTTTGCATTGCTCTTGAGATCATTTCTGTCCCTGCTACAGATGTTTGCCAGGTGACACAGACCCACCCCATACCGAGATGATTTGTTAGGAGCCCCACAGGTGTCACACTCTTTAGTCTTGGGTCACTTTCACTGGAAAAGTTTTCAGCTTTGGGATGCTCTGAGTCCCGAGTGTCAGGTCCACTTTTCTCCAGGAAAGTATAAACTTTATCATTGGAAACATAAAATGACATGTTTTACTTGGTTCATTTTTGAGAAAACAGCTGTAAAATACTCAAAGCTAAATAACTTAGTTTTGTTTTTTGAGACAGAGTCTCACTTTAGCTCCAGCTATTCTAGAACTCCCTATGTAGGCCAGGCTAGCCTCAAATTCCCAGAGATCTAGCTGCTTCTTCCTTCTGTGTGCTGGCACTAAAGATGAGCACCACTGAGCCTGCCAGTGCTTTTTAATAAATGAGAGTTTTCTTGAAGAAAGCACCTAGCTAGGGATAGAGAAATGACTCAGTGGGCAGTGGGTACAAGTGTTTGCCCTGCAACAGGAGACCCGTGTTTACCTCCCAGCACCCAGTGAAAAGCATGGCTGCCTATGCCTGTGACTCGGAGGATTCCCAGGAGCTCATTAACCAACCTAACCTATCTTAAGAGAAATGCGATAGCTCAGCAGTTAAAGCCTCTTGCTGCCCAGCCCATGGACCGAGGTTTGATTCCCAGAACCCATGCAGTAGAAGGTCTTACACAACCAACTCCTGCAGGTTTCCTGACCTCCACACTCATGCCTTGTACATACACAGCCACAGCAGTCTAAAGGAAGGGGAAAAGTGAAAGAAGACGTGTGTACGTGGGCACAGGTGCAGACACATGCACCACACACATTTACACACACACACATTCACATACACACATACATTCAAATGCTAGAAGTAAAAGGCGGCTAGTCAGTTTGTAGTGTACTCTTACAAATTTCCCCAGAGATGACTGGCATGATTCGGAATGATGTCAGGAAGAAAGCATTCTTGCCATTTTGTGATGGTGAAGGGAGGAACTAGGGAAATTAATCAATTGGCTGCCTCTCCAGGCACTCACTGTTTTTCATTGGTAGCCTCATGCGGAGGAACCCTTGCTGACTGACTGAATTATGTGCTTTTGCCGTTAGAGAAGCTATCGCAGTTGCCAAGGCTCGGCTGCGCCCTGAAGACCCCGTCCTGAAGGACCTATACCTCAGCTGGGGGTCTATCCTGGAGAAAGATGGCCACTACGCAGTCGCGGCCAAGTGGTAAGCAGAGAGGCTGAGGCTAATTTAATACCTGCCTGGAGCACAACAGAATGGACAAACTCAGTGTAGAAGTGGGCACAGTGACTGGAAATGTAAAAAGAAAGGAAAATTCAACCCAGCTGCATGTTCTGCAGTTACCCAAATTGGCACAGGCAGTCAGTCAGTCTCGGTGGCAGACTTGAAGGTTGTACCTGTTTGCATCTGGGTCAGTCAGCACAGTGTACAAACCAATAGCACATGGCCATCCTGACCTCGGTCTCCAGATACAGCCAGAGCAGGGCCACCAGGATGGAAAAGAGGGTTAGAAGGGCAGCATGGCTGGTAACTGGGTTTCATTCTTGCCACAGCTACTTAGGAGCCACTTCCGCCTACGATGCAGCCAAAGTTCTGGCGAGAAAGGGAGACGCAGCCTCACTCAGAACAGCTGCAGAGCTGGCTTCCATAGCAGGAGAAAGTGAACTGGCTGCTTCCCTGGCTCTCAGATGTGCCCAAGAGCTGTTTCTGGTGAAGAACTGGGTGGGCGCACAGGAAGCCTTGGGGCTGCATGAAAGCTTGCAGGTCAGTCTCTGGAGCCTGAGGATGGGAGGGGCCCTGGGTCCCTCTCTGGTCAGACACCCCCAGTAGACAAACTTCTGGTTCAGGAAGTGACTCTAGAAGTATCCAGAGGCCATGGTGGCTCTCCTCTCACTGAAATACTACAGCTTGCTGATGACTGTGTTGGGGGTAAGAGGTGCACTGCTGTTCACAGTGATCTCTACTGCTTACAAGTGTGTGCAAACCATCTGAACCACCGCCAGTATGCCAGCACCTGGGCAGTGTCCAGAGTTCCTACATTAGCCGGGCGACGGTAGCACACGCCTTTAATCCCAGCACTCGGGAGGCAGAGGCAGGCGAATCTCTGTGAGTTCGAGACCAGCCTGGTCTACAGAGCTAGTTCCAGGACAGGCTCCAAAGCCACAGAGAAACCCTGTCTCGAAAAA
>NC_022014.1:40653624-40659739 GCF_000317375.1 Microtus ochrogaster
GGGTGGTTGGCCTCTGATGGAAGATCATGGTGGGTAACAGGCATGTCTGGTTTCTGGAAAGCTTTATTCCTGTGTGGCTAGAAATGACTCAGGGGCTGAATGTAGCCTAGTGGTAGCTCGTTTCCCTGGCAGGTTCCCAGGTTCCATCTCAGCGCTTCAAGTAATAGCAGCAGTGTTAATGAATAACAGACCCTAGGAGTTGTGCACACAGCAGATTTCACTGACATGTTCGTGTTTGCATATTACATGCTTTGGCCGTATTCAGACCCCACTGCCACCACTGGTTTTTCTGACACATGAGAACTGAGGTCTAGCCTGTAGTCCAGGTTTACCATAAATACAGCCCAGGATGGCCTCAAACTCAAAATTATACTATCTCAGTCTCCCTGAGTTGGCATTCCAGGTGTGAGCCACCTTGCCAGTTCTGACATGGACTGTTCACTTTTTCTATCACAGGAAAAAGGCTTAAAAACAATGCCCAGCTGAGTGTTTAGAGCCCAGGGAAGACACATAGGTGGTTAGCATTCTCAGAGTGTATTCATTATAACATGACCAAGTCTAGGCAGAGCCACTTACCTGCAGCTCAGAAAAGGCTTTCCCAATAGTTCTGTAGCGTTTCATTCTCTATCTGAAGCAGCATCCTCAGCAAAGAAAAAATCAAAATAGCCCTGTGGCTTTTTGGTCCACACTCTGGTAAGGGTCATTCTGACTGGTGTACAGCTGCCCTCTAGGCTTAATTGAGGACTTCTCAGGGTGCACCAGGCATCTTGTGGCAATGAGAAATCTAACAAATAATAATTTTCCAGAGCTTTTCTCAGTATTTTTGTTGTTCGTGGATTCCCTACTTAGACATGGCCTGTGCCTTCCCAGCTCCTGAGTCTACCAAGCTCCCCTATTCCAACATCACTGCACTGTCGGCGAGAGGGGGCCTGATGCTTAGGGCTAAAGGGTGGACCTAGGTGTGGCTCCCAGATAGGATCCTCTGTTACAAACTGTCCTGAACTACAAAGGACCCGCAGAGCCCTTGCTCTGGCTCCAGTGAAGCTTGGGTGCTGTGGGCTCAGATGGGTGTGCCATCATCTATGTTTTCATGTATCATACCTCTTTGTTGCTGAATCCCAGGGCCAGAGACTGGTGTTCTGCCTCCTTGAGCTTCTTTGCCGGCACTTGGAGGAAAAGCAGCCTCCAGAGGTCAGAAGCCCCTCCTCCGTTTATCACCAGTGGGCTACAGGCTCTGAAGGAGACCTGGTGCAGAGAGTGACTGGTGTGTGGCGCAACACCTTCAGTGTGGACACCCCAGAGCAGTGCCGGGCTGCCTTGAAGAAGCTGCAGGATGTCAAGTATCCGTCCGCAACAAGTAACACTCCCTTCAGACAGGTGTGCCATCCCAGCCTTAACAAGCTGTGTAGGTCAGGTGTTCTTCATCCCTCAGAAAAATCTGTAAAATAGTTTTTATCTTGAAAAAGACAACACAGTTCAGGCCTTGGGAAGATACCTCAGATGAAAGCCTTGAGCTTTGTATTCATTTGGGGTTCTCACTTTTTAATTTTACAAGAAAGTTTGGGGTGGGAGTGATGGCTCAGTAGTTAAGACCACTGGTGGCTCTTGCAGAGGGTTCAGGTTGGGTTATCAGCACCCGTTCACAGCTAACAACCACTTGTAATTCCAGTTCCAGGGGATCCAACACCCTCTTCTGGCCTTCGTGGGCACCAGGCACACACATCATGCACGGCAAAATACTACATACAATAAAGTTGAAGTCCTCTTGCTCTCCTCAGCTGCTGGTTCACACACACACCCACTCACCCCTAGCTCACCAGAGATTCTCAGTTTGTCTGCTTTTTTAAGTTTTAAATGAAAAGATATTATCCTTTTGAGTAAGTAGACATCCTCAAGTGGTATGCAAAATGGAAAGCAGCTTTGCAGTCTCTTACAATGATAGCATACTCTGGCCCAGCCTGCCAAGTGACAAGAGATGAAATCAGGAGGCCACTCAAAGACCTGCATACAAATCTTTGGATATATTTAGTCCACAACAGCTCCAAACAAATGGCACACAAGGGAAGAATAGACCTCTGCACAGGTCACTGAGCCCCAGAAACATGCTGACAGAAGGGTGCTATCAGATGGTCTTGTTTGACAAAGGTGTTCTGTGCCTTCATTTTGGTGGTAGCTATAAACTACTTGTCAGAGTGCTTCAAACTATATAACCGAAGGGCTGGAGAGATGATTCAGTCAAGTAGATAAATTGCTTTTGAGTGAGGCCCTGTGTTTAATCCCTAACATGGCAGCTTATACCTGTGTTCCCAGGATTAGGGAGGCAGAAGCAGATAGACCCAAGGACTCTCTGTCAAGATGACCTAGCCAAATTGCTGAGCTTCAGGTTCTGTGAGAGACCCTGTCTCAAAAGATAAAATGGAGCCGGGCGGTGGTGGTGCACGCCTTTAATCCCAGCACTCGGGAGGCAGAGGCAGGCGGATCTCTGGGAGTTCGAGGCCAGCCTGGTCTACAAGAGCTAGTTCCAAGACGGGCACCAAAGCCACAGAGAAACCCTGTCTCAAAAAACCAAAAAAAAAAAAAAAGATAAAATGGAGCCAGGTGGTGATAACACACATCTTTAATCCCAGCACTCAAGAGCCAGAGGCTGGCCTAATCTATAGAGCAAGTTCCAGGACAGTAAGGCTACATAGTGAAATTCTGTCTCAAAAAGGAAAAAAAAAATGCAGAGTGTTTGGGAAAGACAACTGACATTGTTCTCTGACATCCACGTGCCAAAATGGATTGCTATCAGCTGTATTCCTGTTATTTGTTGATTTTTTTTTTTTTTGAGATGGAGTCTCATATAGCCCAGGCTGGCTCTGAACTTTTATTTAAGAGTTATATATTCATTATGCATATAGTGTTCTGCCTTCATGTTTCCCTACAGGCCAGAAGAGGGCACCAGATCTCACTATAGATGGTTGTGAGCCACCATGTGGTTACTGGGAATTGAACTCAGGACCTCTAGAAGAGCAGTCAGTGCTCTTAACCTCTGAGCCATCTCTCCAACCTCAGGCCCTGAAATTCTTATGTTGCTCAGGATGACTGAAGTCCTGGTCCTCCTGCCTCCACCTTGCCAGTGCTAAGATTGCAAGTGTGTGTCACCACAGAGTCTATGTGATGCTGAGGTTAAACCCAGGGCCTTGTGTGTGCTAAGCAGGTACTTGACCAATCAAACATAACCCCCGTTTTGTTTTTTTAATTATAGCTTTGTAGATCCAGAAAGTTAACTTTCTTTGTTTTTGTTTGCAGTCTAAAGATAGGATGTTGTATAATTCAATCATCTTTTGATCTCATGATTCTCCTGCCTCAGCTCCCTGGGCATGCCAGCTTCCTTTGCTATTCATTAAGTGCAGTGATCAGAATGACTTAAACACCAGACAGAGGGTGATGGGCAGGAGGTAAAGGGTTTCCAGAGTAGTTGTTCTATGCGATGGTTTCCAGTGTAGTGCTTAGCTGTGGCACCAGGCTTGCCAAGTCTCTGCCACAGGAGGGTGTTAGCAGGTGAGTGAGATTCTGGCCTCTTTTCAGCTGCTGCTTCATGTCTGCCATGACCTGACCCTGGCAATACTGAGCCAACAGACTGCCTCCTGGGAGGAGGCTGTACCAGCATTGCTGCAGGCTGTTCTTCGGAGCTACACCTCAGGGAACTTCACCCTCATGCAGGAAATCTACTCAACCTTTCTCCCAAGTGGTAAGTGACCCTCTCTCCCCCCCCTCCCACACACAGACACACACACACACACATCTCTGCCTGGGGTCCTCCCATTATAACACAGTATAACCACCTCAAATGGTACTGGGAATAGCAACACCATTAAAAGATGATATGGCTGTGGCAAGAGAATCACCACAGATTCCAAGCTGCACAGTTTACAAAGTGAGACAAACCAAGCGTCTGCATGGTGCCTTTACCTGGCTCTGCTCTCTCCCTTAAAGCTCAGAGAGGTAAAGAAATAGGAGTTGGCATGGGTTGCCTGCACCCTGTCCTCCCTACATGAGGGAAGAGTGGGGTGGTCAGAGAGATCGGCAGTTCAGGGTGCTATGTGGTGAGTTTAAGGCCAGCCTAGGCTACATGAGACCTTGTCAAACCACCAGAAAAACAAAAGGCCAAGAAATGTGACTTTCCAGCAGGGCGGTGGTGGCACACTCCTTTAATCACAGCATTCTGGAGGCAGAGGCAGGTGGATCTCTGTGAGTTCAAGCCCAGCCTGGTCTACAGAGCCAGTTCCAGGACAGCCAAGGCTACACAGAAACACTGTCTTGGAAAACCCCCAAAAACGTAAATGTATCTTTCCAAGCTGGAAAGATCGGAAAGCTAGAATTTAACTGTGGGATCAGTCCCTACAATTCATCTCAGTTTTCAGAACATGGATATAGTTCATGTACCCCCACATTAGTGTGGCCCTGGAGCTCTTAATGAAACAATACTTTTCTGTCATGTTGTGAGTGGTGTCACCTGTGGCGGTGATTGCATTGTCCCAAGGAAGGCAAAGGAAATGATTAGTTCCCGTTGGCTTTGGGCAGAAGATAGAATACCAAGAGTTACACTGCTGTCCCTTTCCCTGGGGTCTGTCTTCTTGGGTGATAGAGCACAAGGGTGAGAAACCAGGTTTCTCATGAATAAAGAAATGTATGATATATCCCAAGATCCTTTTCTTTTAGGCTGTGACTACCTACGAGACAAACTGGGTGACCTATCTCTTACCACTGCAGCTTTCAAAAGCTTAGAGGCCTTTTTTATTTATGGCCAACTGTATGAAGTCTGGTGGTCGCTCTGTGGGCCTGGCCCTGAGTCCAGCATCTGGGTGAAAAGCACAGAACCTGTGGAACAGAGGGAACCAGAGGACAGTGCCAGTGCCGAAGACACGGAGCCTGGGGCTGCTGCTGCTCAGCCACAGTCAAGCCTGCCTTCAGGCCCAGGTCTCAGGCTCAGTGGAGAGAGTGAGCGTTTACTTAGTGCCTGCAGAAAGCTGTTCTCAGAAAGGCACGCCAGCCTCCAGGCCTCCCAGAGGACTGTTGCTGAAGTCCAGGAGACACTGGCCGAAATGATCCGCCAGCACCAGAAGAGTCAGCTTTGCAAGGCCACAGCCAACGGCCCCAGCAGAGATGACCCTGGCCAGGAAGCAGAGCAGGCCCCTTCCCGACCTCAGAGCCCAAGGTAAGATCAGGTTGTCCTATAACCATGTCCAGATAAGCATGTGATGCTGTTGACTAGGCCTGGGAAGCAGCAGCCCTTCTGAAGCTACTTAGTGCTTTAGAGTACACCTCTAGCAGCACTCCACTGAGATTACAGGTGTGTGCCTCTGGATGTTTCTAGTACCTTTCATCTTGATTACATTTCCCAGGCAAAACCTAGAAGATAGCACGAAGTGCAGAAATCTATAGAGGTTATATATTAACTTTAAAAAATTATGGGGCTGCAGAGACAGATTGTAATTTAGGGTACCTGCTCTTTTATTAGAACTGCCTGTAACCTTAGCTCCAGACGGTTCAACGCCCTCTTCTGACTTCCATAGGTGCGTGCACTCATGTGCATATACCCACTCAAAGACATGCGTGCATACACATAAATAGTAAATCTAAAAAAATTTAAAACTATCTGCCTGTTAATTCCAGCGGTCCAGAACTGGAGGCGGGCAGCTCCCCGTAATCCCAATGCTCTCAGCCTTGTTTACAAATCAAGTTCCAGGTCAACTAGGGTCATACAGTGAGACGCTGTCTCAAAAAAATCTCTGATCCTGGATAGTAGTGACAGTTGCACAACGTGAGGAATTTAAGTATGTTTTTAGACTATTACTTTACCACAATAAAAACCTGGGGTCAGCAGGTTGCTCGGTGGTAAAGGCATTTGCCACCAAGCCTGATGACCTGAGTTTCATTCTTGAAACCTGGGAACCAATCTCCAAACCTACACATACACACACTGTGGCATGCAAGTACAACCATGATCACACATGGATGTACGATAAACAAAAGAATTGGGCTGGAGAGATGGCTCAGTGGTTAAGAGCATTGCCTGCTCTTCCAAAGGTCCTGAGTTCAATTCCCGGCAACCACATGGTGGCTCACAACC
>NC_022014.1:40660589-40678198 GCF_000317375.1 Microtus ochrogaster
TAGAGAGATGGCTCAGAGGTTAAGAGCACTGACTGCTCTTCCAGAGGTCCTGAGTTCAATTCCCAGCAACCACATGGTGGCTCACAGCCATCTGTAATGACATCTGGTGTCCTCTTCTGGCCAGCAAGCATACAGACAGACAGAACACTGTATACATAATTAATAAATAAATTTTTTTAAAAAAAAGACAAGAAAAAACTTAGGGTGCAGTTGTCTCTGCATAGCTGAAGTCATAGCTGAAGTGATTTGTGAAAGTAGCAGTACTAAGCACACAGTAGGCTTACAGCTCAGTCCTGGGGAAAACTAAGAAAGAGTTATGTATAGTTGAGATGTAAAACAATCAAGTCAGTACAATCAAGTAGCACGTGCCCAGCACTCATGGAGGAGCAGTGTGTGGAGCTGTTGATTTGGGGACACTAGAGGACTCACCCATGAAGACAAGCCAACAGACATATTAGGTTCATGCATTTCTCCACAGAATTGCCATTGCACGCCCCTGCAGACACTGCCTTGTCTTGTTGTTTTAGGCCTGGCCCTTCCCAGATGTGCTGGAATGCTGCCTTGTCTTGCTTCACATCGGGTCCCAGTGTCCTGGTGCTGTGAACCCTGAGATGCAGCAACAGGCCGAGGAGCTCCTTCAGAAATATGGCCACACTAGAGCTTACAGAAGATACTACCAGACCCTGCACACATGAACTTCCAGAGGCCATAAAACCGTGTCACACATATGTGACAGCTTTCTTCTCAGTCACAGCTCACCTGGCCTTCACCCTGATCTTCAATGGAAAGATGCTGTGGTCACCTGACATCTGAGGGTGAAGCTTGGATCCACTCACAGTGGAACCTGCCTGGTGCCTCCCAAGTGGTTTCCTGTAATGGAGCGGAGAGCCGGCGGGGTTGCTCAGAACCAGCCCTCACCAAGACTATCGTCTCCAGCCTTACGTGGTTTCCCCAAAGAGAAACCTTTGTACTCACCCAAAGTCTGTCCATCCCAGATGCAGCTGCCTGTATAAATCCTGACCTTCAGAAGTGTAGCATTCTGTGGGGGGTGCATTCGACACACAGCAGTGCTGGGTTAGGGCTTTCCCACTTCTCAAAGACTAAAAGAATTGGCCTTGCCCATCATGTTGGCTTGAACATTAGCTTTCTGACAACAGAGCTAATGTTGTCCTCCAGATTTTGTGGTCAGACAGCTCAGGAAAAAAAAAAACTGTTAGTGGTTCTTTAACCTTTGGGGTCATAAAACCCTTTTTGAGAATTGACTAAAACGCAGCCTGGAGAACAGCACCTATTTCCTCATTTTACCTGTGCCTCCCAGATCATTAGACTTCACTTTACACCCTGGAACCCCAAGTACTATTTATTCACCAGCCCTGGGCCTGCTGCTCGTTACCACACAGCACGACTGGTCAGAGGCTGATGCCTCCTCCATCGCTGGTCTAGAATGGGCAGAGCAGACGTGCTCAGGCTGGGTGGGCAGAGCACACCTTCTTCCTGTCTCTCTTGAGGTCCACTGTGAAGGCTTCGTCTGTGGGCATCAAGAAACAGTCCCAGCTGGAATTCCATGGGATGTTCATTTTGAGATAATTGTGTGTGCCTGGCTTTGGGGTCTAAAAAATGCTAAGCCCCAAGAAAAGGAAGCACTGTACCATCGTGTGAACTCTAGGAAGATGCATTGGTTTTAAAGGCAAGAGTCCTGACAAATGTGAGTGGGTTTGACTACATAAAGAACGGGATAATTCCAAGCAATTTCATCTACAGAAGGGGAAAGGTTAGCTCCCTCCTCTTGAATAAAGAGTAGTTGGTAACTACAAACTCACCTTTGTGATTTGCTGAAACCAGCGCTTGTTGGGAGCAACCCTGCACACTGCAGTAACCTCTGTCACTGCTGGGAAAAACCAGAAGCAGGAGGAATTGCCTGAAGCAAGACCTTGTCTCAGAAGTAGTAATAATCCAATAAGCTAGAGCAATGGTTCAGGTTAAGAGCACTGGCTGTTCTTCCATAGGACCTGGGTTCAATTTCAACTCCACATGGTGGCTTACAGCCATCTGTAACTCCAATTCCAGGGGATCCAACACCCTCTTCTGACCTCCACATCAACAGATACACCCATAGTACATAAACATACGCATTCACCCAATAGAAAAATGATAATGACAGAAAATTGAATGAGCCAACTGCTCATTTCAATGTGTGTTATCAACCTGCTAACATTTGGATATTATTACTTCTGTATCCCTACTTAGAGAATCACAAATTCAGAGATGCAGAGGTGTTCACTCAGAGTTCTAGCAGAAAGCATGAATTACTGAGCAATCTTTGGGGGGGGGCTAGACCTATTCATTACCTTCTCCCACCTGTCTTTTTTGGTGAGAGAGGGGTTGGCTTTTGGATTTTTGACACAGGGTTCTCTGTATTGTCATCAAACTTTGTAGACCAGACTTGCCTCATACTCCAAGATCCGCCTGCCTCTGCCTCCCAAGTGCTAGGATTAAAGGAGTGCGCCACCACTGAGCCCTCTTCCACCTCTTACTGGTTCCCTCATGCTCTGCAATGACTGCATTCCCTTCTCTTTCTGCACCTTCACCTCCTGCCTCTTCTCAGCACCTCGCCCTGCAACAAGTCTCGTCCAGCTGCTGCCACTCCCTATCCCTTAATCTCAGTGCCCTTATACAGCTCAGGCTATATTGTGAGTCATCTACTGTCCGGCTACAGGTAGGCTACCTGCAGTGAGGAGGACTGTGTCCTCAATTGCTCATTCCAACACTTAAGGAGATAGTAGGTATTTAGTGAAAGTTCATTGGCTGAATAAGCTAAGAAACTAGTAATTTGCAAACACTGGGCTCTTCAAATGCCTGCATTGGCTGACAAAAGGCTAAGGTTGTTCAGCCCTGTGTGTTGTAATAGGAGTGGCAGGGCTGCGTCCCCAGCACCCCGGCCGCCTGCTAGCTTATGCCCCGAAATAACAACACACAAATTTATTTCTTTTAAACACTGCTTGGCCCATTATACCTAGCCTCTTCTCGGCTAACTCTCGCACCTGGACTAGCCCATTTCTAATAATGTGTAGCACCGAGGTACGCTTACTGGGAAGATTCTAGCCTACGTCCATCCTGGGTCGGAGTTTCATCGCGTGTGTCTGCCCAGGAGTGGGAAGCATGGCGAGCTGTTGAGTCTGAGCTCACTTCCTCTTCCTCCCAGCATTCTGTTGTTTACTCCTCCCACCTATGTTTTAACCTATGAAGCCAAGCAGTTTCTTTATTACTTAACCAATGACCTTCCTCCATGACTGTGAGCTCACATGACAGTTCTCACAGACCAAGTGCCCGTTCTCCAGCACCTTTTTTTTTTTTTTTTTTTTTTTGTTTTTCGAGACGGGGTTTCTCTGCGGCTTTGGAGCCTGTCCTGGAACTAGCTCTGTAGACCAGGCTGGTCTCGAACTCACAGAGATCCGCCTGCCTCTGCCTCCCGAGTGCTGGGATTAAAGGCATGCGCCACCACCGCCCGGCTCTCCAGCACCTTTCTATGCAGTACTTAGTCCCACTTCTCAGCGGTTTGAGTCTAAGTGGAATGTTCCCGCACTGTCTAAGACCTAGGAGCACACCAGGGCACCATTCGTTACTCAGAGCCACTCTGCTGCCTTCACCACAGACCTCACTGGTATCTTAGTGCAAACCCACCAGCCAAAGTTCTAGATCTGTTGGGTACAGTGGTGCAAACCAATATGCCTCACTATTCAGGTGGATGACTCGGAGATCAGGGCCAGCCTATGTAACACAAGACCCTGACTAGAAGGACCCTAATACCTGACTGTCTTACCTTTTTGTGCCAACAGAAAAGGCTGGAAAAAAACTAAAGTTCAAGATGTCCTGCATAATCCCCTTGAGCCTAATCCACTATATACGAGTGGCCAGGGAGAATACAATTAAAACTACTCTGTCCTAGTAAGGCCCAACAAACAGCGGAGTGTGAAGGTGTGCTCCCTCAATGAGACCTTCCTTCCAAGGCTGGCTGGTTCTGAGGTATACCATTCCTGTCACAGATACCAGTTCCTAGCTACCAAAGACCACACCTCATGCCAGTGGTTAAAAAGCAATCTTTATTTTACAAAATTAAAAACATAAATAATATTTACAAGCATCTTAAATACCAGCTTTAATACTTGACATTTTGTAATCATTTCAAATTCAGTTTCCCATAAGCTTTTAAAATGGAAGCCCACTCCAGTTTCGATGAGCTGCTGCCGTCTATTTCTGCCTCCCAAAGAAGTTTCTGCTTTCTCAAAATTGTACTTTCTATAGCCATTTAAAAAAAGTGTGCTCCTAAATGTAACCTTAAAAAAAAAATCATTGGCTTCTGAGCACAGCTGTGGGGATGGTTCTACAAGGTCTGGGGCGAATTCCCTTGCTGCCCTGCTCACAAGTGATTCCTGTGACTTTACAAAGACAGCATTCCAGAGCTCAGCTTTACCACCTCAGACTTGCTATTTCCATTTACAAATAAATGGAAGCTAAGAGGACACAGCTGATTGAGATCACCCTGCTGGGAACAAAACAGACTTGGAGCATGACCTCGTCTAGGGCAGTTCATCTGGAAAGGTGACTGGGGAGGCTCAGGTGCCACCTTACCACCACAAAAAGGAGACTATGAACTCTGCAGATTGCAGCAGAGCAGTCATTCACTGTCAGGACATCCTGCTGGTGCAGCCCTACTTCTCAGGAACATACACCATGTTCCCTGGCAGCCTCAGCTCATCTGAGAATCTTCATCAGAGCAGCAAAGCCAAAAGAAAAAGAATGACAACACTTAAGAGTCATATACATTTTACTGGTTTGTTTCAGACATCCTGGAGGTTTAAAAAGGTGTCCATGGAGCCATGGATGCTGGTGGCAAGAGGCAGCAGAGGGGCGTGGGCATGAGGACAAGGAAGACTTGTTTACAAATTCAGAGCAAACCCCCTTCTGAATCTAAAATAAAGGCATCTTTAAACAGAACCCAGAGTCTCTGCTCGGAGCAGATGCAGGTCAGTGGCTGGGGCGAATGGCACAGGCAGCATGGTGCACGTGCTATCACTGCTGGGGCGGTTGGCACAGGCAGCATAGTGCACATGCTATCACTGCTGCATGGTGTTGATCATGGCCAGGATGCTCATCTTCTCCTGGGCAGAGTCCACATCCTCATTCTGCTTCTGAGCCACTCCCGTGCCCAGGCCATAGAGGCGCCCACAGTACTTGGCATCATCAATACTGTCCTCAAAGAATAGCTGCAGAATAGGACAGAACCGGCTGAGATTGGGGCCAGGAGTCATGCCACCTCCCAGCTTCTTATGCCCTGACACTCAGCAGACTGGACACTAACTCAGCAATGACACCAACATCTGCATAGGCTCTTCCTGCTCGTTTCTCTACACTGGGGCTCTACTTCTGAAACTGACTTGGCATTCCTATGATTTGTCACTGCTGGGAACCCTGAGCGGCTGCCAGACAAGGCAGTGATTAAGAACTGAGGCTTGCCAAGTCATTTCAACTCCATTCCATTCATGGTTCCTTATTTATAAACGTCATGAAAGCCAGATGGAAGTGGCGCACATGCCTAGCACCCGAGAGCTGAGGCAGAAAGTGACTTCTAGGAGATCCTGGGCAGTGAGCATTCAATAAGCAGCTCAACCTTAGTATCGCTGAGCAGAAACTGTCAGGACCAATCACAGAATGTTGAGCGCAGCCTGGCCAGGAGCACCACCTCTCCCAAGTATAACAGACATCTCCTAGGTATCACCAAGTGTGCCAGCTGGCAACCACCAACCTAACACACTTGTTACTATTTAGATGTAATATGTTCCTAGAAGTCCTTGTGTTGAAGGCTTAGCACCGATTTGTAGGGTTACTAGGAAATGGCAAAACCTTAAGGTGAAACTAAGTGGGAGTAAGTGAAGTCATCAGGACCACCTCCCATACTCAGCCTCTTCTCTGTTCCCAAGTCACCAGAAGATGAACAGACTTCCTGCCAGGCCCTAGCACTCTGATGCTCTAGCTCACCAAAGCAGAGCCAGCCAACCAGTGGCTAAAATCTCTCAAGTTGTAAACCAAAGTAAACTAGTCCTTTGAAGCTGATGGCTCAGGGATTTTGTCAAAGCCACAGTAAAGTAGTTAAATAAACACCTCAACTCATGAATAGGGTTAAAAGCAGCAAAAAAGAAATAATGCCGAGTGGTGGTGACAACACCTTTAATCCCAGCACTTGGGAGGCAGAGGCAGGCAGATCTCTGTGAGTTCGAGACCAGCCTGGTCTACAAGACCTAGTTCCAGGTCAGGCTTCGAAGTCACAGAGAGAAATCCTGTCTCGAAAAACCAAAAGAGAGAGAGAGAGAGAGAGAGAGAGAGAGAGAGAGAGAGAGAGAGAGAGAGAGAAACTAACCAGGCATGGCAGCTCACAGCTGTAATCCCAGTCTTTAGGAGACTGAGGCAAGGGGATAGCCATGGGTTCAAAGACAGGCCTAAACCTTTAATTCCAGCACTCAAGAGGCAAAACAGATCCCTGTATAAGAATTTAAATCATGCCAGGGCTACACAATGAGACAGGATAACCAAAAACAATAAAAGAAAAATGTCAACAAAGTTGTAATTTTTTTCCTTGAGACAGGGTTTCTCTGTGTGTCCCTGGCTGTCCTGGAACTCATTCTGTAGATCAGGCTGTCCTTGAACTCGAGATCCACCTGCCTCGTCCTCCTAAGCACTGGCTGAGATCACAACTGCCTAGCTTTCACTATAATTTTTCAAAGCATGTTCTTTTTCTTCAAACATTTTAAAAGTTAAAGAGTAGATAAATAAACTCCAAGAGAAAGTTACTCTTCATTAGAGAAATAATCCTTGGTCCAGTGGGTAGACTAACAAATAACATTCCTTGTATAAAAAGCAGAAGATAAAGGAAAAGCTGCCTGGAAACTCAGACCTCGCACCCGGGGGCTCCCACTGGAGCATTACCTCTTTCATCCTGAAGAAAGCCATCCCTGTCAGCAGGGAGTCTGAGCCTGCTTGGTGCTGCCTTCCAATCCTCTGCAGATCCAGCTGGTCAGCCACCTCCTGAAGACCTCCCTAGAGCACAGAAAGCAGAGACATCACACACCAACACTCTTCTCCTGAACTTAGGTGAGTCTACTCAAGAGTCCAGCGGTAGAACAGGCCTCAGTAGCCGTTTTTAGATCTTCACTCTCTTCTTCCCAAACAAAACACATGAATGTGCATGAAGAGATGAGATTTTCCCAAGTCAGTTCTCTCCTACCACACAGGCTGCAGACATCAAACTCAGGTCCACCAGGTTGGCAGAGACACCTTCACCCACTGAGCCATCTCACAGGCCCAACCTCTTCAACTGTTTTTTGTTTTTTTGAAGACAGGGTTTCTCTGTGTAGCCCTGGCTGTCTTAGAACTCATTCTGTAGACCAGGCTGGCCTCGAACTCATAGAGATCAGCCTGCCTCTGCCTTCCGAATGTTGGGATTAAAGGGGTGCACCACCACTGTCTGGCCTTTTTGAACTTATGGGCTAGAGAGATGACTCAGCAGTTAGGAGCACTGGTTGCACTTCAAGAGGTCCTGAATTCAGTTCCCAGCAACCATATGGTGGCTCACAACCATCAGTTATGAGATCTGGCATCCTCTTCTGGTCTGCAGGCAGACATACAGGCAGAACACTGTATACATAATAAATAAATAAATAAATCTTAAAACCCCTCAAAGAATGTGGGACAGTGTAGGACAACTGTCATAACATACTGTACATGGCTTCCTGTCACCAACTACTTTGAGGTTCTCAGACCTAAGAGGAAAGCAACCAGACTCAAGATGCAAGAAATAGGGCTCTGGGCTAGACCAATTCCCAGCACCCACATGACAGCTCACAACTGTCTGTAAATCCAGTTCCAGGGGATCTGACACCCTCATACAATGCACATAAGTTAAATAAATCATAAAAAAGAAGAAGAAAAGGAGGAGGAGGAGGAGGAGGAGGAGGAAATAGGGCTCTTTTGGTGCCAAGTTCCAACAAAGGCAGCTACAGGAAGCCCTGTGCCGCTCAGCCCAATCAGCACCCTCTTTAGAGAAGTACGGCAGGTCTCAAAAAAAGCTGAATATATTAGTAAAGCAAAACATGTCTTGAGTTTAAGGTTTGCTTGTTTTATTACAAATATTAAGGAGAATGTTGTTTATTACCTTAAGATTTTTGCAGCTCTTCATCAGGTATTTCACATCATAAATAGATGGGAAGAAAAGATTCAGGATGTGGAAAAACTCATGTTCTTCTTCTGGCAATCGAGAATCTGTAAGCAACTTTACCATGTAGCCGAAGTCATAACCACTGAGGGAAGAAGGAAGCAGGGGTCAGAGAGCAGCTCCAAACCAGCCTGAAACCACCTGAGGCTGGGGACTTGATTAATCTCAACTTCCCATTCAGTAAGTTCCTAGGGCAAGCTACTATGGGAAGCAAACAAGAGCCTGAGAGTTTGTGTGAATTTAATTCATCAAAACTCAAAAGTAAGGCTTTAGGGGCCATAGAGAAGGATCAGCTAAAAGTAATCAGGAGGATCAGAGTTCAAATCCTAGCACCCATATCAGATAGCTCACAAATTCCTGTAAATTAAGCTCCAAAGGGTCAAAACACACACACACACACACACACACACACACACACACACACACACACACACACACCTTTAAAAACAAAAAACCGGGGCTGGAGAGATGGCTCAGTGGTCAAGAGCACTGCTTGCTCTTCCTAAAGGTCCTGAGTTCAAGTCCCAGCAACTGCATGGTGGCTCACAACCATCTGTAATAAGATCTGGTGCCTCTTCTGGCCTGCAGGCATACATGCAGACAGAATACTGAGAACACCGCATACATAATAAATAAATAGATAAATAAATGAATGAATGAATAAATAAATAAGCCAGCCAGCCACCAGGGCGGTGGTGGCATACAGACCTCTGTGAGTACCAGGCCAGCCTGATCTACAGAGTGAGTTCCAGGACAGGCTACAAAGCTACAGAGAAAACCTGTCTCAAGAGGGAAAAAAAGAAAAAATCTCCAAGAGTATAGAAAGAATATCTGCCATTTGAAGATGTTAGGAAGGACAATCCACACCAGGCTGAAAACAGCCAAGCACACAGCAGACTCCATCCACCTATCCACCTGGAATACATCACGGAAGGATATATAAAGCAAAACGTCTATATGGCCCCAATGTTCCCTACACACTGGACACATGCGCACCAGCACCACCTCCAGCTTTGCACTGCTGCTGCCAAAGTGCTAGTACAACTCCAATCCACAAGAATTCAGTTCCTCTCCAATCCAGCCAAAGTCAGCAGACAGAAACAGTGAAAGAAGAGACAGGCCATTGTGCCCAGGGACTGACCTGTGAAATGAAAGCCACTTGACGTTGTCACAGAGAACCACTCCTGACGTCATGAGCAGCTCTGTGACGTGCAGTGTGTCGATCCCTTCCTCCTCATGCTTCTGGAACTGCAGCCCTGAGTTTGCAAGGAGGTCTATGGAATCCTGGGAGTACATATCCTCTCTGAAAAAAACAAGGCATCAGTGTGAGCTGGTGGGTATGACACAGAAGCAGGGCAAATATCACCAGCATCCCCGAAGCACTCCACAAACCAACATACACATTTCCTACAGAGGATCTACATCCTCTCACTTTGGATTGTTTTGTTGTTGTTTTTAAATGAATGAATCAGAGTTGTAAGCCACCATGTGAGTGCTAGGTATCAAGTCCAGGTCTTCTGGAAGACAGCCAATGCCTTAACCATTGAGCCACCCTTCTAGCTCATTTTTTTGTCTTTGTTTTCAATATATGTATTTATTTTACATATATGGGTGGGTTTTTATTTTGTTTTTTTTTTGTTGTTGTTGTTGTTGTTTTTCCGAGATAGGGTTTCTCTGTGTAGTAGTCCTGGCTGTCCTGGAACTAGCTCTTGTGATCAGGCTGGCCTCGAACTCACAGAGATCCACCTGCCTCTGCCTCTGCTGGGATTAAAGGCGTACACCACCATGACCTAGTTGTATATGGGTATTTTAACTGCATGTATATTCGCATACCAGAAGAGGGCATTCAGACCCCCATTACAGACAGTTGTCATGCGGGAGCTGGAAATTGAACTCAACCTCTGGCAGAGTAGCTGGTACTCTTAAGTGCTAAACCATCTATCCAGCCCCTGTTTTTAAATTTTTAATTATTCAAATTTTTATTCCTTTGTATCATTTAAAATAGAATTATACAAAACAAATGAAACAGAACTAAAACAAGTTTATTCTAAAAATAAATAAATAAGGTGGGCTGGAGAGGAGGTTCAGTACATAAGAACTTTTGCAGAGGAACCGTTCCCAACACCCACGTAGTGGCTCACAACCATCTATAACACCAGTTCCAGGGGATCTGATGCCCTCTTCTGACTTCTGTGGACACCAGGCATATACACGATACATAGACATACATGCAAGCAAAATATCGATATGTATAAAATAGAATTTAAAAATCTTAAAAAATCTACTGTTGCAGAGTGTTTGTTCACACTATGTAAAATGTGTCACTGTTTTATTCTGATTGATTTAATAAAGAGCTGAACAGGCAATAGCTAGGCAGGAGAAGATGGGAGGGATTTCCAGGAAGAGAGAGGAACTCAGGTGCACAAGGAATTAGCCAGCAAGACACAGAGGGAGTTGGATGTACAGAATGGAGGAGAGGTAAAGAGCCACGTGGCAGACCGTAGATTAACAGAAACTGGTGAATTTAAAAGAGCTAGTGGGACAAGCCTAAGCTAAAGCCAAGCTTTTATAATAAGTCTCTGTGTCATTATTTGGGAACTGGCAGTCCAAAGACAGTCTGACAAGAAAGACCAGCTATAATCTGTTCAGAACTTTTGTCAGCTTTTTTGTTTTAAGGTAAGGAATTTGAGACACGTTCCATCTTTGTAGCCCTGGCTGTCCTGGGACTGATTATATAGACTAGGCTGGCCTTGAACCCACAGAGATCTGCCTGCCTCTGCCTCCTGAGCGTTGGGATTAAAGTGTGCACCACGACAGCCTATCTTTTGCCAGTTTCTAACTGGGTTGTCTCTCTTCTGTGGTACTGGGGAATAAACCCCTGGGCCTCAAATATACTATTTGAGTACTATTCCACTGAGCTACACAACAGCCTGGAATGTTTTTTAGGCTAAGTTGCACGAGTTCTTCAAAGAAAACTAAGCTTCCCAGACATTGTGGTTTAGTTCCAGCACCCTCGGGACAGAGGCAGACAGATTTCTGCAGGTTTGAGGCCAGCCTAGTCTACAGATCCAAGGCTATATAGAGATCCTGTCTTTTTTTTTTTTTGTTTTTTTTTTTGTTTGTTTTGTTTTTCGAGACAGGGTTTCTCTGTAGCTTTGGAGCCTGTCCTGGAACTAGCTCTTGTAAACCAGGATGGCCTCGAACTCACAAAGATCCACCTGCCTCTGCCTCCCAAGTGCTGGGATTAAAGGCGTGCGCCACCACCGCCCGGCCCTAGAGATCCTGTCTTTAAAAAAAAAAAAAAAAAAGGAAAATGCCTCTTCTTAACTATTCTAACACCTATGTATATTGAATGAAATAAAAATATAATTAATGTGTGGTAACACACACCTTTAATCCCAGCATTCTGGAGAGAGCGACTGGTGGATTTCTATGAGTTCAAGTTCAGCCTGGTCTACATAGCAAGTTCCAGGACAGCCAGAGATACGTAATAAAGACCCCCTCCCCCAAAAAAGGAAAAAAAGCTTTGATAAGTAAAGCCTATGGCAATCGATTCAGTTCGCTCAAATGCAGGCATCTAAGAATAACACCGAGGGGTCTCTCAGACACTTACGTCAGGTTGAACTTGAAGTTGAACTGCCATGTGTTGATTCCAGAAGGGTACTCCCCTTTCTCATTTGTGAATGTAAGGCCCAGTTGAATGATTTTTAGAAGGTCAACATTGCACCGCAAAAGCTGATACTGGTAATCTATGGAGCTTCGAAATTCACCAATCGGTCGTACCACAACACCTGGAAACTCTGTGTCCTAGGAACAAAAGCCTCACCAGTAAGTCTCACCAAGTGGCTTCAAAATTGCTCTTCATTTTTTTTTTTTTTTTTTTTTTTTTTTCCGAAACAGGGTTTCTCTGTGGCTTTGGAGCCTGTCCTGGAACTAGCTCTGTAGACCAGGCTGGTCTCGAACTCACAGAGATCCGCCTGCCTCTGCCTCCCAAGTGCTGGGATTAAAGGCGTGCGCCACCATCGCCCGGCTTGCTCTTCATTTTCTAAAAGCCCCAAGATAAGCCCCCAAGGTCTGGAATACAACAGGACCTGGGACAGGTGACTTGGTAACTGAAGGGAAATGGGAAGTCAGGTAGGACCTTTTTTTAAAAAAAAAAAATAATTTTTATTTCATGTGCATTGGTGTTTTACCTGCATATATGTCTGTGAGGATGCTGGAGTCCCTGGACTTGGAGTTTCAGACAGTTGTGAGCTGTCACATAGGTACGAGAAATTAAATGAGTCCTCTGGAAGAGCAACAAGTGCTCTCAACTGTTGAGCCGTCCCTCCAAAGGAGTTTCTCTAGCTAGCTAGCTAGCTAGCTAGCTGCATTGCTGTTTTGCCCTAGGTGTTAGGTCCCCTGGAATTGGAGTTACAGTTGTGAGCTGCCATATGGTTGCTAAGAATTGAACCTGGGTCCTCTGGAAGAGCAGTCAGTGCTCTTAACCACTGAGCCATCTCTCCAGCTAAGAGCATCTAATATGAGTTAAATACAAATACAGCCACATTGGATATGATGGCTCACAAGACCTTTGCTCCTTCACATTAGTTTCTTTGTGTGTGACTTGAGAGAGCATCATGGCTGCTGGCCTGCTATTCAGAGCTCTCATCAAGGACAAATGCAGCTGTTCTTTTCTTGAGTGACTGTCCCATTGCCGTGTATATAAAACTTTTCCCTTATAAAGCCCAGACTGACCTAAACTTGCTGGTTGTGAACCCCTGATCTCCCCACAAGTGTCCTGAACCCCCATTCCAAGTGTCGGGATTACAGAATCTTAGTCTGTTGGGAGAGCTTGTAAGGCTAATGCTTCTCAGAGTAGTGAAAGCAGGGTTTGTAGCCACATAGTGGCAAGCAGCAAGCCTGGAGTGGAACAGAACCCCTGCTTGCTCAGGGGCTGGTTTAAGACAAGCCTTGCCTTAGCGAGGTCAGGCAGGAAAGTAAGCAATGGAGTATAATACCTCTTCCCACTTTACCCAGAAATGCCAGATCTGGAATTTGCTATCTCCTGACTTTTGAGTGCCAAGCAACAAAATATCTAAATATTTTGAAAACAGAAGCCAGGCCTGTTAGCACACGCGGTGCGGTAATCCCAGCACTTGTGAGATAGAGGGAAGAGGATCAGGAAGTCAAGTCATCCTCCTGATATACAGCAAGTTCAAGAGGAGCCCGTGTTATATGAAACCATGTCTCCAAATTCAATTAATAAATACCACACAACCAAATCACATGTGTGAAGAGATACACCTATGGGGCCGGGGCAGGTCAGATGCTAGAGCACTTGTCCAGCACCACACATACAATGGGCACAATGGCACAGACCTATAACCTCAGCCAAGGCAGAAGCAGGAAGATCAGAACAGGTTCATTTCAAGGCCTGCCTGGGCTACCTAGGGAGCGCGGGGCAAGTCAGAGCTACCTATCCAGATCCCTAAAATAAACAAAAATAAAAATATAAAAAGACTTTCAAACAGGAACGTTACAAAAACTTGTATCAGAGGTTATGCCCTCCTCAGAGACACTGGCTACCTTGATTGACAGAAGAAATGTGTTTTTCCATCAGTCTAACCTTTGGTGGTAAGACCTACTCACCATGGCGATGTAGCTGTAGCTGAGAACAATCTCTCGGATCTTCCGCATCTCTTCCTCTAGATTGCTGGCCCACACCTCACAGATGACCTGGCTGTTTTCCACAAGTGCCGCAGGCATCCTGAAGACGCCTCAGGAGCCACTGTGCATTAACTAGGCAAGCGAACACACCTCCTCCTGCTGGATTTGATCGTCCACACTGAGTCCAATCTAGACTTAAAGATTTTGAAATCATGTAAGTTTACATATGGTCTAAGTTGCCAATAAAACAAACATCAAAACTGTATTTTAGACAGATACAGTGACACAGACATACGATCCTAACGCCCAGGAGGCCAAGGCAGAGGATGGGGAGTTTAAGACCAGTCTGACCTACCTACTGTACATACAGCACACAAAGGCCAGAAAGGGCATCAAATCCCTCAGAACTGTACTTAGAGATGGTTGTGAGGCACCATATATGGGTGCTGGGAACCAAACCTGGATCTTCCATGAGACCAGCAAATGCTCTTGGCTACCTAGCCCTCTCCACAGCCCTGTGAGGCTAAGCACTAACTCCACCATAAGAACAGAGAGGTGGGACTAGAGAAATGGCTCAGCAGTTGAGCACTAGTTACTGCCGAGGATCCAGGTTCAGTTCTTAGGACTCGACTGGTAGTCTACATCCATCTATAATTCCAGTTCTAGGGAGTCTGATGCCCTCTTCTGGCCTCCACAGGCACCAAAGAGACACATGGTAAACACACATTCTGTAGGCAAAATTCATTCACATAAAGTAAAATTTAAAAAAAGAACAACAACTGAAGGTGGCAAGTATGAGCTCTGAATAATACTGTCACTACAGCAAATCAACACAGAGCTCGTGTTTCACAAAACAACCTCAGGCTTGATCAGGATGCCAAAACACACACATCCCATGACAAGATGCCCTGGCATTAACTTGGGAAGTTAAACACAAGTTAGAGGCCAGTGTAGCAATACAGGGAAACGCTGGGGTGGGGTGTACACAATGGCATAAGAGCTTCTTTTAAATATTCTCTAAGATTTATTTTTATTATTTTATTTGTCTGTGCACCATATGTGTGCTTAGTGTCTAAGGAGGTGGTGAGCCTCTATGTGGTTGTTGGGAATTGAACCCGGGTCTTTCACAACAATAAGAAGTGCCCTTAACCACTGACCTAACTCTCTTGCCCATAAAAGCTTTCTTTTAATGCAAACCCACTTTATGGATCCTCAACACAGTATGTTATGGTGGGCTCCAGTGCACAAGGGCAAAACAATTCAGTAACAGTAAAGGAAATAGAGGGGTTTCTAAAGACCAGAACAAGGGAAATCTTTGTTTTCTACCTCAGAACTGACAGGTGCAATAGAAACTCCAGAAGAGAGCGAGGATCACTCTTCTGTCTGTTTTGTATTATTTGGGTTGGGTTTTTTTGTTTTGTTTTGGTTTTTGTTTTTGGGGGGTTTTGAGACAGACAGGGTTTCCCTGTGTAGTCCTGGCTCTCCTGGATCTCACTCGGTAGGCCAGGATGGCCTTGAACTCAGAGATCCACCTGCTTCTGCCTCCCGAGTGCTGGGATTAAAGGCGTGCGCCACCACCGCCCGGCTTGGCAGCTACTTCTTAAAGGCCCATCCATTTCTCCTGCTTTCGCTCTGTCAATGAAGGCTTGCCAGTGAACGGAGGACAGGAAAGATGCACATTCACAATGAACTGCAGTAAATGCAACTTCCTGACAACAGAGAGGAGTTCCCCAAGTTGGCCCAAGTGTTATAGGCATGAGCCACCTCTGGCTGCTGCAGTCACTGTCCATGCCCCGTTACTGTGAAACAGGTGCCACGACCTTTCTCCCCCGTCACTGCCATAAACTACAGAAGGTAAGTGGGTGTCACTCCTGAACTTTTAAGAGATGTTTCCACGCTGGGCGATGGTGGCGCACGCCTTTAATCCCAGCACTCGGGAGGCAGAGACAGGCGGATCTCTGTGAGTTCGAGACCAGCCTGGTCTACAGAGCTAGTTCCAGGACAGGCTCCAAAGCCACAGAGAAACCCTGTCTCGAAAAACAAAAAAACAAACAAACAAAAAAAAAAAAGAAACAGGTGCCACGACCTTGCTCCCCCGTCACTGCCATAAACTACAGAAGGTAAGTGGGTGTCACTCCTGAACTTTTAAGAGATGTTTCCACGCTGGGCGATGGTGGCGCATGCCTTTAATCCCAGCACTCGGGAGGCAGAGACAGGCGGATCTCTGTGAGTTCGAGACCAGCTTGGTCTACAAGAGCTAGTTCCAGGACAGGCACCAAAACTAGAGAAACCTTGTCTCGAAGAAAAAAAAAAAAAAAAAGATGTTTCCATTAAAGTAAAAAGGACACAGGCATAAAGAAACAAACTGCCTAAAGTTGTTTCAAAGGAAATTTGTTTCAGGATGTCACCCACTTCCAGGGCTACTGCTACATCACCTGGTAAAGGAGGACCACACAGGAGCAGACACTGACAAAGACTCACAAGACATTCCTGCAGCAAACCTTTCCCTGGCAAATCTGTGAGAATATGAACAGCAGACTCCAGCCCCGAAAGGCAGGGCTTTTCCTCTGATGAAGAACCAAGAGAAGAGTGCTGACCCATGCCTCCAGAAGCCAACCTGTGCTAAGGCACTGGAAGTTACAGACCAGCCTTGGCTTTGGGGCCTGTCATTCACAGAAAGAGCCACAGAGTTTCTAGGCACACAAGGGGATCACACAATGCACATTTAACTGGGCAAGTGAACTTCCTGGACATAATGACTGCAGGGGAGATAAGAAACAGCAACCTAACACAGGCCAAGGTCTCCAATTTCCAGCCAGGAGCTCAGGCTCTCCCTCACATCTTGGAGCAGAACGAGTCTATGCTTTCAAGTACAGTTATTGGTATAACAGCCTTACAGTAACCTCATTACTGAAGTTACTATCAAAAGAGCAATAATGGATTTCACAACTCAAAGAAAAACTAACATACTAATCTGGATACACTCAGAAATAAGATGGCAATCCTGCACTCAGGAGGCTGAGGAAGGAGGATCACCACTAATTTGAGGCCAGCCAGGGATACAGAGGAAGACCCTGCTTTTATTTCAATGTATTTAGTTTCTTTGGGATAGGTTTCTCTATGTAGCCCTGGCTGTGCTAGAACTCACTCTGTGGAACAGACTGACCTTGAACTCAGAGCTCCACCTGCACCTGCCTCCAAATGCTAGCACCACCACAACTGGCTGAGACCGGTTTTTAAAAGAAAACAAAACAGAGAAGCTTGGTTGTAAAGGCATTTCCTAATAAGCCTAATAACTTAAGTTTGAGCCCCAGACTCACTCAATGAAAGAACTTAACCCTCAAGTTATCACGATTTGGCATGTGTATACACACAATTATTATTATTTGCAACATATAATATCAATATTATAATAATATGCTTAAAGGGGAAGACATAATAATAACAATATAATAGCATAGAAAAGAATGGAGCTGGAATGATGGTTTAGCACTTGGGGCTCTTTCAGAAGACCAGAGTTTAGTTTGTAGTGCTTATGTGGGTCGACTCGTAACTCTTTAGCTCCAGAGAATGTTGACACCTCTTCTGCCTGCTTTTGACACCAACACACATGTGACATCCAAGAGACACACTTAAATAAAATTAATCTCTAAAAAAAAAATTATCCTTCAAAAATTCCTTGGGGGGGGCTCGG
>NC_022014.1:40678338-40681930 GCF_000317375.1 Microtus ochrogaster
GCCTGTCCTGGAACTAGCTCTTGTAGACCAGGCTGGTCTCGAACTCACAGAGATCTGCCTGCCTCTGCCTCCCGAGAGCTGGGATTAAAGGCGTGCGCCACCACCGCCTGGCTAAAAAAAAGATTTTTTTAAAGAGATTTATTTTATGTGTATTTTGCCTGCATGCACTGATATATACTCCATATGCATGCCTGGTGTGATGGATCCCCTACCTGGAGTTACAGACAGCCGTGAGCGGCCATGTGGGTCCTGAGAATCGAACTCAGACCCTCTAGAGGAGTAGCAAGTGCTGTTAACCGCAGAGTCCTCTCTCCAGCTTGCATTCTTCTTTAATATTTTGTTTTTCTTTCTTTCACTTCCGGGTATGTGGAAGGGGTGTTATGTGCATATGAGTGCAGTGCTGGCAGGGCCCAGAAGAGAGCACAGGATCCCCTGAAGCTACAGTTATAGGTGGTCGTGACCCACTTCATGTGGGTGCTGGACACCGAACCCCGTCCTCTGCATGAGCAGAATGCGCTTTTAACAGCTGAGCGATTTCTCCAGTCCCAACCCCTTTACATAATGTTAGCCTCACTAAAACTTGATCCCCACACCAACTACATCTGAAACTGTAAAAGGGGTTAAAGTGTTCACATAAAGACAGACACAGACAGACAGACAGACAGACAGACAGACACACACACACACACACACACACACCTCCCTCCCTCTGCCCTGTGCAGGCTGCAGAGCAATCTGTTTAGACCGCTTTTAATTATCCAAACTTCGGATAATTAAACCTGTGCATCCAGGTGAGCTAAGAAGAGCAAGTACTGCAAAAGCCAGAAACATATTCTCCCTGCCGGCAGTGCAGACCGTTGAGCTCAGTGTCTCCTCGTCCGGTTCTGCTTTCGCCAGAATGTCAGGGAAACAATAAGCTTCACTTCCCTGTTTCAGAACACTAAACAAAGAACTTTGCCGTGTTAGACGAACGCAGGAGGAAGCAGCGGCCCGTTAGAAGAAATGGCAACAGGTCCCCTCAGGAGCGTTCCAGGCCACATCCCTGTACTCAGCCGGCGCCCCAAGCAGCTTGCTGGCTCTCCCAGGGTGGCCCTACCAGGCAAAGCTGCAGCGCCCAGCTTTGAGATCCCAGCAGGGCGGCCTCCAGCCTGCCCCACCACTCCTGAAGGCCTGCAAGCTGGACTCCGGGGACCTGGAGCGCTGTGGCCTCTGCGCCTCAGTGTTCCCGTGTGTAGGATGGGTCGCCACAGGGGCACTTCCGCCCCACGCTCCTACCCTGAACAACCCAGCCCGCTTACCCTGGCAGGCTGCCCCGCCGAGCGCGGGCTGGCGGCCGAGTCCGGGCAGCAGCGGCCCTTGACCCGGAGTTCTCTTCCCTCTTGCCCCGGATCCGCTCGAAGAACCCAGCGAGCCAGTGAGACGCGAGCCACGGCGCCCAGAAAGGCCGACGATGTGCACCAACCCAGAGGACTGCGCCGCTCTACCCTTCGGCCCTCCCGACTCGCCTACTCTCCCGCGTCACTCCAGGCGGGCACGCGCCCGCCCGGCCCCGCCCCGCCCCCAGTGCGCGCTCAGGCGACGGCGCCCCGCCTCTCTGCGCAGGCGCAGGATGAGGGGGCTGGGCGGGGTAGGAGGACGCCTGCGCAGAATAAGGTGGGCGTGCACAAGCGCAGGCCCGTCTGTGCCTAATCCTTTACGACCGTTGCTGGGCTTTCGGGTACCCTGAGTCACGCCGCGGAGGGAAACGGAATCTAAAGCTGGCTCCGAGGGCATGGCCCATCTGGGGGTGTCCTGACACCGATTGTCGCGCCCTGGATTCCTCATTCACAGAACATCCACCCATGGAACCCCTTCTGGGAGACCATTAGATGGGGATGGGGGAGCATCACCAAACCTAGTCCTGAATGAGGTCAGCTGAGCACGGCCTCCCAGCACCTGACTGGAGCGTTGCCATGGCAACCGGACGGCCTACGCAGTGCAGCCCTCAGGCCTGCGCTGTCGGCTCATAGCGAGGCGGGCAAATGCAGAGCGCCCGGCAGCCACTGTCCTGCTGGGGACAGGGCTCTGCTGGCAGCGAGGCCAAGCTGGGATGCACCGTCCCCTCGTGCTCTCCCAAAAGGCAAGAAGACTAAGGCCTCGCGGGCGCCCCGCTCCTTCCCCGGGAGGGACTGGGGAGCCTAGTGCGGCTCCAGCCCCCATCTCTGGTACTTCCTCTTCAAAGGGCTGTAGGTAAGCATACAGCAGGTGTCCCCTTCTGACATCCCATCTCCTAGTCACTCTACCCTTATCATTTTAATTCCAAAAATATGTCTTCCTGGCTAAATAAGAGCTGGCCTTTCAAACGGGATTGCCAAAATCTATTTTCCAGAGAAATGAAATCCCACGGCAGGCCTTCGGAGTAGAAATGCCAAGGGCAGTTCTGAGCCCCAGCCTTCGCTTCTTCTCTCCAGATCAGTAAAATTAGAGACAGGGCTTTCAAAGTTGTGATGGGATGAAAGCTTAGATAAAGCATCAACAGTGGCACCACAGAGAGGTGTGAGCAACTAGTAACTGTAGCTGCCGTGGATTCTCTCTGCAACAATGTTGATGGCATTTGCTGCACGGCCAGCCCTGTTCGAGGTGTCAGCTTGTCTAGGCTGGCTAGACATTGCCTTCCCTCAGTCAGTTCACGGGCAGTGGGGTCTGAGACACTCTGTTCACCTGCTTGTAATTCCACTCAGGAAAGGGTGAACCTATCGTGTTCTGTTTACCTACTTGTAATTCAATTCAGGAAGGGGTGGGCCTATCGTGTGGCTGTTCACCTACTTGTAATTCGATTCAGGAAGGGGTGGGCCTATCATGTGCTAGTCATGTGAGGAGCAACCTTTGAAATTCTTGGAATTGTGTTTTTCTTGCCACCAATAGGCCTGGTGCGCACTGAAAGCATCAACAGGAAACACCTGGTTCCCCACACGCACCCACTTCACCTTGAGCTTCTCACAGAACACTAATGTGTTTAAGAGGCGGTGTGGTGGACTCTCTACACTTTAAACAATGGCTTTCAAACTGCAAACGAGAGAAAGTAAGGTTTAAACACACTTCCACTGGAAAGCATAGTTTTGAAAATACAGAGAAACAGTGGTTATAACATGGATCTTTTTTGTTTGTTTGTTTTTAAATATTTATTTATTTATTATGTCTGTGTGTATCTCTGCAGGCCATTAGAGGGCACCAGATCTCATTACAGGTGGTTGTGAGCCCCCATGTGGTTGCTGGGAATTGAATTCAGGACCTTTGGAAGGGCAGGCAATGCTCTTAACCACTGAGCCATCTCTCCAGCCCCTGTTTGTTTTTGAGACAGGATTTCTCTGGGTAGCTTTGGAGTCTGTCCTGGAACATGCTCTGTAGACCACTCTGGCCTCAAACTCACAGGGATCCTCCTGCCTCTGCCTCCTGGGTGCTGGGATTAACCACCACTAACATGGATGTTCTTAAGAGCAGATGATAGCCGGGCGATGGTGGCGCACGCCTTTAATCCCAGCACTAGGGAGGCAGAGGCAGGCGGATCTCTGTGAGTTCGAGACCAGCCTGGTCTACAGAGCTAGTTCCAGGA
>NC_022014.1:40682364-40687285 GCF_000317375.1 Microtus ochrogaster
AGACCAGCCTGGTCTACAGAGCTAGTTCCAGGACAGGCTCCAAAGCCACAGAGAAACCCTGTCTCGAAAAAGCAAAAATAAAATAAAATAAAATAAAAAAATGTACACTATGTGTAAGAAAATACGATCTAAAATACAGTTGAGCTTGAAGTACTTTGAACATAAACTAACACCTCCAGGCTAGGACTTAGTTTCTGTGCCCGCATTTATAAAACCTGACATGCTATAAACTTATGCATTGCTTTCCGCCCCTTTGAGCTGTCACTCAAGGTCTGTTGCTTCATATTAATCAGCCAGTACCTAGAAACTGGTTTTGGCCACTAGGTAGCTAAAGAGTGGGTTAAGGAAGCAATAGTTTGCCAACTGGAGGTGGTGCACGCCTTTAATTCCAGCACTCGGGAGGCAGAGGCAGGTGAATCTCTGAGTTCTAGGCCAGCCTGGTCTACAGAGTGAGTTCCAGGACAACCAGAACTACACAGAGAAACCTTGTCTCAAAAAACAAACGGACACAAGAAGTGGTAGTTTATGCCTATGATCTCAGAACATGGGAAGCTGAGGCTGGAGGGTTGCCAAAAGTTCTAGGCCAGCCAGGGCTATATGGGAGATATTGTCTCAAAAATAAATAAATAAATGTTTTAAGTAAATATAAAAAGAGGTTAAAGATCAGTGAGATTGCTCAGTGGACAAAGCCCTGCCAGGCCTGGAGTCCCACCCAAGGACCCACATTCTGACCTTCACATGTAATCCAAGTGTACACACACAAATAAATAAATGTCACTGTTAAAATTAAAAGCACTTTAAAATCCTGGCACCTAGCTGGGCGGTGGTGGTGCACGCCTTTAATCCCAGCACTTGGGAGGCAGGGATTAAACTCAATGGCCTGTGAGTTTGAGACCAGCCTGGTCTATAGAGCGAGTGCCAGGACAGGCTCCAAAGCTACAGAGAAACCCTGTCTCAAAAACCAAAAAAAAAAATAAAAATAAGCCGGGCGATGGTGGCGCACGCCTTTAATCCCAGCACTCGGGAGGCAGAGACAGGCGGATCTCTGGGAGTTCGAGACCAGCCTGGTCTACAGAGCTAGTTCCAGGACAGGCTCCAAAGCCACAGAGAAACCCTGTCTTGAAAAACCAAAAATAAATAAATTAATTAATTAAAATAAATAAAAATAAATAAATAAAATCCTGGCACCTACCTTCACTTAGCATCTGTCTCCTTCATTGTAATTTTGGGTCAGACTCCTATATAACTGTACATAGGCATGTTTCTAATTCCAGGAGTGTCTGCCCTAGACAAAGACCAGCCAGACCACACCTTACCCAACCTGCCTCATCACAAAGGCCTCTCCCCTAGAGAAGGACCAACCACCCACATCAAGCCTGCATCATTGCCCAGCCCTCCCCTAGACCCAGTCCTTGTTTAAACCTAATGCTCTGGTCAGTGCCCTCAAAGACTCCCATGTTCCAAATGGCTGTTTTGGTTAAACTCCCTTTCTGCCTCTAGATACATGCCATGTTCCATTCTAAGTATTTGAGCATTTCAGTTTGTAGCCAAGAAAAAAAAAAAAAGCCTGGTGTGTAAAGATTGCAGGTTTCTGTGTAGTGAAGGCAGAGCCAGGCCCTCACCAGCAAACACCCTGTCCTGAGTCAGCTCAGTTCACTCCTGGAAACCTGCATTAGATTTCCCTTTCCCTTAGAAGTCACATTTCAAATCTCCTTAGACTAATCAGAGACCTTTAAACTTCAAAACACCTGGCATTAGATCTGGAAATGCAGTCCCATAATCTCAGCACTCAGGAAGCAGAGGCAACAGAATTGGCACAGGTTCAAGGCCAGTCTAGGCTATGTAGTAAGCCTCTACCTCAAAAGAACCAAGTTAATTTCAAAAGTGTTCCAATTTATACATCATCTGATTTCACAGAAAGGAAGAGATGCTTAGCTTGATTGAGGGGCTTGCCTCCCAGAGGCCACTGACCCCTCAGCCAGGATGAAGGGTTCATCCCTCGTGGAGGCGTCTGACTCTTCAGCCAGGATGAAGGGCTCATCCCTCATGGAGGCTTTGCTCCTAAAGCCTTTGCTGGGATTGTGGGTCCATGTTGACACTGCTGAATGAAACAGAGACCGATGAACAAGTAAACAAGCATTCAAGAATTGGCAATGTACGGCACACACCTGTAATGTCAACACGTGGGAGGCAGAGGCAGGAGGATCTCTGTGAGTTTGCAGCCAGCCTGGTGAACACAGCAAGTCCTGGGCCAGCCAGAGCTGCATAGAGAGTGGACCCTGTCTCAAAAAGTGGGAGGGGGGAATGTCAGCTACTGTGGTGGTGTACCTGTACCCTAGCACCCAGAAGTTTGAGGGAAGAGGATCAAGGCCACCTTTAGCTACATATTGATTTCTAGGCCAGCCTGAGCTTTATCAGACTTTGTCTCTCCACCCTCACCCCCCCCCAAAAATATATATATGATTCTGAGAAACTGTGATAGTTATCATGAAAGAGCCCACTGGATACACTGGAGTGGGGCGGGGGAGGGGAGGACATAGGCAGGGAGTCTCACAGACAGGCAGGGAAGAAGGCCTCCCTGAGGAAGTGAAATTTAAACAGAGAAATGAGAAGTTGGGCAAGTACATTTCAAGCAGAGGCTAAAGATGCTCTTTTGTGCCGAGGTAATGAAAGGCATGAGAGATGCAGAGAGGTGAGCCGGGAGACCATAGAGGTTCAGGGCAAGCAGAGGCAGACCTGGGAGACTGCATTCCAGTGCACCGGGAAGTCCTGGCATTCCCACTCAGCAGAAGGAGCTTGAGGGACAAAGTTGTGAGATGGTCTCGCACAGCACAGGCTAGCTTCAGAGGTGAACTCCTGATCCTCCTGTCTCCATGCTGGGCTTACAGGTGTGTCCCAGCACACCCGGCTTGGTTTGTTTTTTAGATGTGAGTTGGGTCTCTATTGATATAAAGACATAAATAATTTGAATTCTACTAAACTTGGTCTAAGTAGGTAGCTAGTTTTTCCCATAAGATAGATGGGTTTTGCAGACTGAGAATTAAGGGCACTGTGAAGATAGTCACACTGCGAAGTGAATATGGCACAAAGAAGAAAGTTGGTCCTGGCCTACATAGAGCTGGACCGATGGAAACACGGGCCAAAGGAAAGAGGCTAGCGAGAGGGAACCCTACCTGCTGGACTCTTGCCACTTGGATGTCCCCTTGCCCTCCGTGCACACACCAAACGCAGTCACCCATATTGTAGCCAAATCTTAAAAAGAAAAAGAAAAATTGGATTTTTGGGGCTGGAGAGATGGCTCAGTGGTTAAGAGCATTGCCTGCTCTTCCAAAGGTCCTGAGTTCGATTCCCAGCAACCACATGGTGGCTCACAACCATCTGTAATGAGATCTGGTGCCCTCTTCTGGCCTGCAGATGTACACACAGACAGAATATTGTATACATAATAAATAAATATTTAAAAGACTTTTTAAATTATGTGTATTTGTGTGTATGTCCCTGTGAATGCATGCTCTTGTAGAAGTGAGAGGTATTGAATCCCCTGGAGCAAGAGTTACAGGAAAGAACCCGAGTAAGTTTAGGTGGTGCTGAAATTCAGGGCCTCTCTCATGGTAGGCGGGTACCCTACCCACTGAACTACACTGTCAGTGCCAGGACCCTGGCCATCCCGGAACCATATCTGATCAGTGCACACAATAGGCTCATTATGTAAATAGCGAAAGAATGGAGGAAAGTATGTCGGTGTCTCTCAGAGATGAGGAAAACCCTGAACAAGTTGTACCCAACCGTGAAGTTAATTTTTAAGCAAGTGTTTTACTGAGCCCTGACTGTAATGCGACAAACTGGTCCAAGAAAAATATGACTAAGACACGATCTCCTGTTGACTAAAGAATGTATGACATCTGTGACACAGCCCCATTGGGTGACCCTAGCTGCCCTTCAGTGTTCCGTCTTCCTCCCTCTCCTGAATGCTGGGCTCGCGAGCAAGCACGGCGACTCTTCAGGGGCCTATTAGGAAAACTCTCCACGTTCAAGGGTGAGAAATGAAGGTGTAATCCCAGCACTGGGGAAGGGAGAGGCCTGAGAACCAGGGTCAAGGTCATCTTCTACAGACGGAGTTCCAGGCCAGTCTGGGTTACCCGAGACCCCGTCTCAAAAAAATTAATAAATAAAACAGGGCTGAAGAGATGGCTCAGCTTTTACTGCTTTTGCCAAGTTCAGTTCCAGACACCCCAATCAGGCAGCTACTCCAGCTGTAAGTCCAGCTCTCTGCAGGCCCCTGTACCACGTGTGTACCTTCCCACAAACAGTTGCGCACATATACACATAGTAAAAGATATTTTTTAAAGCAGTATTAAAATATAACGAAGGACATGGGAGTGTGCTCTGCTTCTGAAGGAGTTTGCAGAGTCCAGGCCTAGCACTAGCAAGCGTGAGGCCGTGTTCCACCTCAACTCCGCAGAAACCAACTCTGGCATATGCCTATAATCTCACCACTGTTGGCGGTCAGGAGAATCGGGAACTCTGAGTCAAAGCCCAGCCTGGCTACATGAGGACCTATCCCTCAGAAAACTAGAATGGACTGGAGAGATGACTCAGTGATTAAGATGCTTGCTCGTCTAGAAGGCCAGAATTTGGTTCCTAGCACCCACATGGAGTGGCTCACCACTCTCTGTAACTCCAACACCAAGGAAGCTGATACCCCTTCGGTGTTCCAGGGCATCACAGTCATGTGACACAAACACACAGTTTTAAAAATAAAATAGCATGCTGGGTGGTGGTGGCGCACGCCTTTAATCCCAGCACTCGGGAGGCAGAGGCAGGCGGATCTCTGTGAGTTCGTGGCCAGCCTGGTCTACAAAGGGAGTTCCAGGACAGGCTCCAAAGCTACAGAGAAACCCTGTCTTGAAAAATAATAATA
>NC_022014.1:40688457-40690686 GCF_000317375.1 Microtus ochrogaster
GGGAGCTACCACACCCACCTTTAATCCCGGCACTTAGGAGGCAGAGGCCACAAAGCGAGTTCCAGGACAGAAACAAAAAATTAAGTACATACACTATGTATTTCTACATATTTTTAAAAGAGGGAGGAAGAAGAGAGGGAGAAGGGACTAAAGAGAATCGGTCAGACCTCTGATCTGAAGAACCTTTGGATAACTGTGTGCCATCGTCTACTACCCACACCTTTGCCTCAGCCTGTCTTCCGTGTGTTAACATGTTCTAAAATTGGAGAAGGCAAAAAAAAAAAAAAAAAGAAAAAAAGTGCAATGGGGAGCAGAGTCTGGACCCGTGCCCTGTTTCCTTGCGCTGTCCTCTCTGATTAAGGACATGTCCTTCCAAAAGAAAGGCATCTGTTTCCAGCCCACGCAGACCTAAACTTTTTCTCATCACGTGCCTGGCCAGAGCCAGTCGGCAGCCCTGTAATGCGATCACCAGGGCCAGCCTCCCGACCCAACCAAGCAGAGCAGGGTGACAATAAGGTTAGCCTACTGAGCTACGCAGCAGCCACAGAAAAACAGAAAAGCGCTCTACAGGCTAGACCTGTGGCTCTGAGACAGAGACGCTTGGGAACGGCCCTCTGCAGAGGTGAGCGGGGAACTGTTGGGAGGGGACTATTTGGGAAAGCCAGGATACATCACATCCCGCTCTGCCATCAGCCTGTCCTCTCCCCCTCCTCCGCAGGTGAAGTGTGCCTGGGCTGTCCCCTACCTGTTCTCAGAGTCAGCACCTCCTACCCATGTCTGCACCTTCCGTCTCCTCCCTAATGTTGCTTTTCTCAAAACTGACCTAGTTCTGATGAACCGGGGCTACTTCCAAAGCTGCTAGGGGAACAGCTCCCAAAAGGGAAGTGAAACTGGGAGAGACTGCAGGGGGACAACCCTCGTCCTAGAAGGACGCGGCGAACTGCCACACTCTTGAGTCTCTGGAAGGATGCCTGGGCTGTGAGCTGGTTAGCCAGGTCAAGGCGCCTTCAGTGCAACAGTGGCGTCAAGTTTCAGACGGATGATCAGAACCTCCGATAGTCCGAAGGAAGGACTCCCACCAAAGCCGCTGGCGAGAGATGGAGCAGCGGAGAAGTGCTTTGCAGAGGGGTGTGTGTGTGTGTGTGTGTGTGTGTGTGTGTGTGTGTGTGTGTGTGTGTGTGGTGTGTGTGTGTGTGTGTCCTAGGTGCTTAAGCCAGGCGAGACAGGATGCTGCCGCGTGGGAGTTGCTGTCAGTTTTTCTTGCAATTCCAAACATATGTCACTGGCTGCGACAGATCAAGTCAATTTATAAAATAAATGCCAAGAGGGTCTCCTGCTGCCTTTACCCAGCAAGTCACTAGCAGGAAGGAAGGGCATAGAAGTGCTCACCCACAAGCCCCAGGACATTCTGGGAGCCAAAAACAAAACAAAAAAATACTTTTCTTACTTGGGGCCCTGTGTTCATTTATTCAGCAAGTGCGTCCTGAATGTGGGCTGGATGCTAAGCTTGTGTTTGGTGCTTGACACCACTACAGACACAGCAGGCATACACTGGCTGTTGGTGATATTTTTTTAATCATACAAGGGATAGAACTCAGGATCTTCCCGATGTTAAACCAATGCTCTACAGCCAAGCCACAGCCGTTTTTCTTTTCTTTCTTTCTTTTTTTTTTTTCCATTTAGTTTTAATTTTGAGACAAGGTTTTCCCAAGTTGTCCAGGATGACTATGAACTGTGATCTTCCGGCTTTGGGATCCAAAGTAGGTGGATTCCAGAGGTACACAACCACACCCAGCTGGCCAGACATTCTTAAAGGACACTGCCCAAGGCAAGTCTCACCTTCCAGAGAGCACTTCAACTCCTCTCTTCAACATCAGCCACCTTTTCCTCTAGCTCTTCTCAGACCAGGGCTGCTGTTGCTCTTGTGAGCCCTCTTCTGCAGAAGTGCTCACCTAGGCTGCTCCTGAGGCCGGTGACTGGCCAGGAGGCCCTCCCCTCTTGACTGGCTGGCTCTTCTCTGGGATGCAAACAGCCGGCACAGAGGCTGGGGGTTGGCACAGCGCCATGTCAGTTGCTGGTTCTCTCATCGCCCCATTTGCGAAACAATTTCTTTTTTAAAAAATATTTATTTAGCCGGGCGGTGGTGGCACACGCCTTTAATTCCAGCACTCGGGAGGCAGAGGCAGGCGGATCTCTGGGAGTTCGAGGCCAGCCTGGTCTACAGAGCTA
>NC_022014.1:40691856-40692951 GCF_000317375.1 Microtus ochrogaster
ACCAGCCTGGTCTACAGAGCTAGTTCCAGGACAGGCTCCAAAGCCACAGAGAAACCCTGTCTCGAAAAACCAAAAAAAAAAAAAAAAAAAAAGACCTGGGCTGTCACTGCACCTCTTCAGAGGAAGGGACAGAAGGGACAGGACAGGCCCCTGGGGGCCAGCCCACAAGCAGTCCTTCTCGGTTGTCCTTCTAGTTTTCTGTTTGTTTGTTTGTTTATTTTAATATTTATTCACCTTTGTTTTATGTGTATGGGTATTTATTTAGGCTGCATATATGTTTGTGTACCACGTGTATGCCTGGTGCCTTTGCGGACGAGAAGAGGGGATTGAATCCCCCGCGACTAGAATTAGATGTTTGTGTTATGAGCCCTTGCTGCTCTTGCAGAGGACCTGAGCTCTGTAGCACCCATATCAGACAGCTTCAGAGGAATCCAACGCCCTCTTCTGGCCTCCACAGGCATTATTTTCACATAAGGAAACCACGCACCCATACATATATGTAATTAAAAATAAAAAGAAAGCCTAGTGTAGTGGGGCACGCCTTTAATTCCTTAATCCCAGCACTTGAAAGGCAGAGGCAGGCAGTTTGAGGCCAGCCTGGTTCTTGTCTACAAAGCAAGTTCCAAGACAGCCATGACTACACAGAGAAACTCCATCTTGAATACAAACAAACAAAAAGTGTAAAAATGATTAAAATAAGAGACGTAAACCTTGGAACTTAGTTGATTAGTAAAGGCGCTCATAGTCGAGCCCGACCCCAGAATCCGCAAGGTAGGAGAGAACTGACTCCGAAAGTTGTCCTCTGACTTCCCTTTCACGTGTGTGCTGTGGCCTGCACGTGCATGCGTGCACGCACACACACACACAAATGTTAGTTAAAATGTAATAGAGCATTTTAATATAAATGATATCCACTTACACAGGACAGCACACACCATAACTACATAAGCCATGCTGCAGGGAGACCACTCTGTGGGCAGAAAGAAAGATTTATTGGGGTGGGCTAGAGAGATGGCTCAGTGGTTAAGAGCATTGCCTGCTCTTCCAAAGGTCCTGAGTTCAATTCCCAGCAACCACATGGTGGCTCACAACCAT
>NC_022014.1:40693271-40693844 GCF_000317375.1 Microtus ochrogaster
ATTGGGGATCAAACGGGGCAGAGGGGAAAACAAAAGGTTGATAAGGCAAGGAGGTTTTACGTGTCATTTAGCAGGGTGGGGATCTGAGCTGCTACAGAGGTAGCTGACCTTTGGGGGAAGGTTAAGGTTAACACAGCCCTGGAGAATTATGGGTGATTTCTAGCAAACAGGTGTTAAGTTGGGAGCACAGACCCCAGCCCCTGGCATTCATCCCAGCCTCCCTGGCCTGGGAGTTGCTTTGCTCCAAATCCCAGCACGCCAGGTCCTGACCCCTCCCCCGGAGAGGGTCAGGACCACTCCCACAGGGTATTTAAGTGGCCACCCAGAGGAGAAACACGTGGTTTTGGGATTTGCATGGGCTCCCTGCTGTCCTGTCTCCCCGCCACGCCACGCACTCGGCCATCCACCCGAGAGCATCTTAATAAAAAGATGGGCATTTTAATTTGGTTTGATTTGACCTAAGTGGATTTCTTGCGCCGGTGGAGCGGTTTCTTATTATTTTTACTTAACAATAGCGGCCCCTTAAAATATGTTTTTAGAAGCCAGGTGTTGGTGCACACCTTTATTTATTTA
>NC_022014.1:40694074-40696900 GCF_000317375.1 Microtus ochrogaster
CAGGCGGATCTCTGGGAGTTCGAGACCAGCCTGGTCTACAAAGCTAGTTCCAGGACAGGCTCCAAAGCCACAGAGAAACCCTTTCTCAAAAAAAAAAAAAAAAGAAAAAGAAAAGAAAAAAGAAACGGGGGGGGGCTGTTTTTCTAGTAAACAGAAACCTCCCTTTAGGCTTGGCAATCATTTGTTTACATTATCATCACCCCAGCTAGTCCTTAGATTCTTAAAACATAATTTTTCTAAATTGAGTGTTTGTTTGTTTAAATTAGCCAGCACAGCTCCCACCATCTGCTCTCTACACACCAATGCTAAAAGTATTAAATTTGGAAAAATTGTAAGCCTAGTTCTCTAGAATCATCTTGGCCGGGTGGTGGTCCCACGCACTTGCCTTTAACTAATCCCAGTACTCGGTAGGAGAGGAGAGTGGACCTCTGTGAGTTCAAGGTCAGCCTGGTCTACAAGAGCGAGTTCCGGGACAGGCACCAAAGCTGCTACAGAGAAACCCTGTCTCGAAAAACAAAAACAAACAAACAAATAAAAAAAAAGCAAGTTCCTGGACAGGCTCCTAAGCTACTCAGAGAAACCCTGTCTCTAAAAACCAATACCAGAAACCTCAGTTTTTAGTGCATATTATTGTGCCTTGTCCTCTCTTTCCAGAACGTGTCCTATACCCTAAATGGTGCTCACTCTTCTAAACACAGTGTCCGGAAAAGTTAGATAATACTATTTTGTAAATTATGAACAAGGAATGCCTTTCTTTTCTTTAAATTTAAAGGGTTTTGCTCAACCCAGACCTCAAACCTGATAAACCACTCCCGACCTTGAAGGTCTTTTGTTTGTTTTATCTTTGTTTTTGTTTTTCCAATTTGGTTTGTGTTTTTGAAACAGGGTTTCTCTGTGAAGCTCTGGTTGTCCTGGAACTCACTCTGTAGACTAGGCTGGCCTCACACTCAGAGAGCTGCCCACCTCTGCCTCCCAAGTGCTTGCCACACCCTGGCTTGTTTGGTTTTTTTTTTTTGTTTGTTTGTTTTTTGTTTTTTGTTTTTTTTTTTCCGAGAAAGGGTTTCTCTGTGGCTTTGGAGCCTGTCCTGGAACTAGCTCTGTAGACCAGGCTGGTCTCGAACTCACAGAGATCCGCCTGCCTCTGCCTCCCGAGTGCTGGGATTAAAGGCATGTGCCACCACCGCCCAGCTGTTTGTTTGTTTTTAATGCGTATTTGAGCTTGTGGGGGTGTGCTGGAGGACAACCTTGTGTGTCCATCTCATCTTCTACCTTGTGAGACCAGGGTCTCTCTTGTCTTTCAGCATTGTATGTATACCCCAGGCTGGCTTCTGGGGATTTCACTGTCCCTCCCTGTCTCTGGGGCTGCAGATGTGCACTGTTGTGTCTGGCTTTTAGGTGAATTCTAGCGATCTGAATTCAGGTCGTTACATTTGAGCGGCAAGCAGTTTGCCGGCTGAACCTAAACTTGTGATCCTCCTGCCTCTGCTTCCTAAGTGCTGGGATTATAGACATTTGCCACTACACCCAATATACACAATACCAGGGCTGGAATACAGGACTTAAGGCCCTCAACCCCTGAACACACAACATTGATTGACACACAACACACCAGCCCTGACACACAACATTGCTTGAACAAAATGATGAACAAGCTAGAGAAGCATGCTCTTTGCTAACGCAACACACACTAGTGCATTGCTCATGGCCAGCAGGCCCGTCTCCCGCGCACCTTTCAGTACAGGACATTCACCCTTGCCTTCAAGAAGTTCTATACTTGGGGCTGGAAAGATGGCTCAGCAGTTAAGAGCACTGACTGCTCTTCCAGAGGTCCTGAGTTCAATTCCCAGCAACCACATGGTGGTTTACAACCATCTCTAGTGGGATTTGATACCCTCTCCTGGGATAAAGGTGTACATGCAACTAGAACACTCATATGCAGAAAATAAATAAATCTAAAAAAAAAAAAAAGAAGTTCTATACTTGGTCAGATGGTACGATAAACACCGAATTCAAGTTCTGCCACTAAATCTCTGTCAAATTGGAGTTCAACTTGGATCTTCCTGGGCTCCTACTGGATCCCTAATCCATGTGATCACCAGGAAAAGGAATCAGATGAGATGCAGGGACTACCAAAGACAGAGTACGTCAAAGCATTCTTTAGGAGAGATGGTAAACTTGAACACTCTAAAGAGTGCAACGCCAGAGAGACCACTGTGCTGATGGATATTTTTAGCCAGGCTTTGTTCCTATTCTTAAAGTCTTCAGACAGGTGGACAGGGGCTGTTTCCTGACCAGGTGATTGGCAGGCCCCACTTGGATTAACTCTTATTTATTTGTTTGTTTGTTTTTCAAGACAGGGTTTATCTGTAGCTTTGGAGCCTGTCCTGGAACTAGCTCTTGTAGTCCAGGCTGGCCCCAAACTCACAGAGATCTACCTGCCTCTGCCACCCTAGTGCTGGGATTAAAGGCATGCACCACCACCACCTGGCAATAATTTTTTTTTAACTTAAAAATAAAGAAAAATAATTTAGCCATCAAGAAGAAGAGAGGAAACATTTTTAAAAAGAGATGTTGCTGGTTATGGTGACATATTCCTTTAATCCCAGCACTCAGGAGGCAGAGGCAGGAGAATCTTTGTGAGTTCCAGGTCACATAGAGCTACGTAGTTAAGCCTATCTCAAAAAAAAAAAAAAAGAAAGAAAGAAAGAAAGATGAGAAAATTTTAAATATTTATAAATATTATAATTTTATTTGTCAAAATTCCTCATTTGAGGCCGGGCGGTGGTGGCGCACGCCTTTAATCCCAGCACTCGGGAGGCAGAGGCA
>NC_022014.1:40697470-40699934 GCF_000317375.1 Microtus ochrogaster
AAAAAAAAAAAACAGCACGTTAGGAAACCCTTGCAGGTCGATAGATAAACTCCACTGCTCTCATAGCCCAGGGCCTTCCCACACAGGAGGAAAGCCTTTGTCCTGAAGTGTGTCTGGCAGAGTCCAGCCTCAACACTTCCTCTTCCCTCTCTCCCAGCAGTGCCTGGCTCCCCAAACTCAGCTCTGCCTCTTAAATGACCATAGCTGCCACAGCCCCAGGGATGGGGGTCTCAGTAGCCATCGGCACCCCAGAGAGTCCACTTCGATCCAAATGTAATTTAGGCCCTGTGATAACCTCTCCCCTGGGTCCTTCCTTCTGTTTTCCCCATCTCAGAACCACCGTCCTCGCAAATGATGGTGTCAACTTTGATAGATTCCATCTGGGGGAGACCCTGGGACTTGTCTTCCTGTTTGGGCTTTTTTTTTTTAAACCAAACCTAGTGGTCTCCAGTTCATCCCATCCCTCTTACTGAGAATAATAGGGTTCTCCTTGTCTCGGTTTTGATTTGTCCACTCCCTATTGACGAACAATTAAGTGTCCCTTCCTTCCTTCTCTCCTTCCTTGTGAGTGGAACAGTGGAGATTAAATTCAGGATCTCATCTGTCGGAGAAATGCTCTGTTATAGAGCTGCACCCCACACTCCCTTTATTTTTTTTTTAAAAAAAGCATTGCTTTTTTCTAGAATAAAATCATTTAATTTTAATTAACTCACAAATAAAACACTGCACAGCTGGCTCAAAGAAGCCAAACACTTGGACATTCCAACTCTACAAATCTCAGTGACTCCCAAACAGTGGCACTGCCTTCTATGGCCACTGAAGCAATGGAGCTGTTACTAATGAGGTTTGGTTTGCGCTTACACTTCCGCTACCAATCAATCAGGATCCTACCCTAAAGGAACTCGTCCATCAGAGCTTCCTTCCATTTCTTCAGTTTGACAGAAGGTTTCCGTTCCCGGTCAGGCTAACCTTGCATCTGAAAGTCTACGCTGCCTCAGCACCCCGTTGAAACCAAGTCCTTGCAGATTGTTGCTCTGCCAGCCAGGCTTCCTGGTAAGGGATGTCAGGCTTTCTGGGTTCAGCATCACTGCCACTCCAGAGGTTCAAGATTCACTATGCCTGGCTCATTTTTTATATACAGAATTTTGTATACGAGATTATGTTAGAGAACAAAAACATCTGAAGAAGTGCAATGGAGGCATGCATGCGGTCCAGACTATACATGAAGGAAAACACTGGTGCATCTAAGATAAATTTATAATAATAAGAAGCGCACTCACAGACACACATCATACAGACACACAAAAAAATATATACATTAAAAAAAAACTGGAGGGACTGAGCAATGGCTCAACAGTTAAGAGCACTGGCTGCTCTTGGAGAGGACCTGGGTTTGGTTCCCAGCACACCCATGGTGGCTCACAACTGTCCCTAATTCCAGTTCCAGGGAATCTGACACACTCTTCTACACTACATGGGCACCGGACATGCAAAATATTCATACACAGGGCTGGAGAGATGGCTCAGTGGTTGGGAGCATTGCCTGTTCTTCCAAGGGTCCTGAGTTCGGTTCCCGGCGGCCACATGGTGGCTCACGGCCATCTGTGTTGAGGTCTGGTGCCCTTTTCTGGCCTGCAGGCATATACGCAGACAGAGTGTTGTGTACATAATGGATAAATAAATATTAAAAAAAAATATTCATACACATAAAACAATCTTAAAAGATATTTTTAAAAAAACTGGATTTCAGTTGCATCCCACGAAAAGCTTCCAGAGAGGAGAGCTGTGTCCTCAGAGTGCGCTGTGTCTCCATGGAAACTGAAAATGTCAGGAAGGAATATCTCCAATGGTAGTCACCACATTCACACAGCTGAATCTTACATCTATCTTGTAAGGTCTCCTGTAGCTTTGGCTGCCAACAAACCCCCTAAGTAACTGAAGATGACCTTGAACTACCAATCCTCCTGCCTCCACCTCCCAGGTGCAAACCCAGGGCTTCCAGCATGCTAAGTGAGCACTCTACCCACTGGGCTACACTACCCCCTTTAAATCTTGACTGAAGCCACAGATGGGGCCTGGCTAAAGCTCAGACTCCACTGTATACACTAAAACCCAGTCTGGGTCACTCGGGACAGTACACACATGTAACCCCAGTGCTCGGAAGGCTGAAGCCAGAGAGAGTTAGAAGCAAGCCACCTGAAGGAACCAGTTCTCTGTGGGCTTGGAGGCGTATGCCTAAGGGTGGGGAGAACCCTGGGCACGCAAGGCTTCTGCCCCCTCAGCAGTTTCTTAGCACCGGTCCACTCGTTTTTTCTTTTTTTTTTTTAAAGTCATTTATTTACTTTTTTGGGTTTTTTTTGGGGGGGGGGGTGTTTGTTTCTCGTGTATCTTTGGCTGTCCTGGATCTCATTTTGTAGACCATGCTGGCCTTGAACTCACAGAGATCCGCCTCCTTCTGCCTCCC
>NC_022014.1:40700128-40704877 GCF_000317375.1 Microtus ochrogaster
TGTAGACCAGGCTGGTCTCGAACTCACAGAGATCCACCTGCCTCTGCCTCCCAAGTGCTGGGATTAAAGGCATGCGCCACCACCGCCCGGCCGGGAGCTCAGATGTTAAGAGCACCGGCTGCTCTTCCAGAGGAGCTGAGTTCAATTCCCAGCAACCACGTGGTGGCACACAACCGTCCTTAATGAGATGTCACGCCCTCTTCTGGCCTGCAGGCAGAACACTATACACAATAAATAAATCTTTAAAAAAGAAGGAAAGCTTGAAAAAGATTTGTTTGCTTTTAATTATTTGCTTCTCTGTGGCGTGCATGCCCATAGGCGTGGGAGGATCAGAAGAGGCTCCTCCGGCGCCGGAGTTGCAGGCCCCTGTGCCAGCAAGCTCTGGCTGGACAGCTAAGTCATCTCTTCAGCCCCAGTTTTCAATATTTGCTTGTTTGTTTACTTTTTTATTTGTTTATTGGTTTTTCGAGACAGGCTTTACCAGTAGCTATGGAGCCTGTCCGGGAACTCACTCTATAGACCAGGCTGGCCTTGAACTCACAGAGGTCCACTTGCCTTTGCCTCCTGCCTCTGTTGGGATTAAAGGTGTGCGCCACCACTGCCCAGAAGTTTTTAATTTTTTGAGACAGAGTTTTACCGTGTCCAGACTGGCATGGCATTCACTGTGCAGACCAGACTGCCCTTGACACTGACCCTCAGCCTCTCAAGTGCTGGGAAGACAGGTGCGTCTCACTAGCCACTAGCTTGACTCTTCTGAAGGAGATTTTTGGAAAGAATGGGCCTCTACGCCTAAATTGAACGTTGGCCTTGGCCCACACCTCCAGGATTTGCCACAGCCCGTCAGTCTGCAGTGAGTCCTTCACAAAAGCTTCCGGAAGGTGTGGATGAACTCTGGAAGGTCAAAGGCCACAGCTCACAAGCTCTTGGTGAAGATAATGGCGCTGATTAGCTGGGGAGGATGTTAAGAGTTCTGGAAGCTCAAAGAACAAACACTCCAAACCTACCTCCCGCCTCCTCCGGAGTGAGAGGGTCTTCCTGTCTGTGTTGGTCACCTCATACTGCCTGACAGCACCAGAGAGAAAACTATGAGCCAGGGATATGCTGCAGCAGCCCTCTGGACAGCGACCCCCACCCGGCAGCTTGAAGTGTTTGTCACTAGACTCAGTCCAGAAGTTCCCACACTCCTGCCGCCCTGCACTTCACTTTTTCAGATGCCCAGGCAGCAAACTATGGGGCTGGGAAGGACCTACCTTACTCAGAGTCCTGGTGGGGTGTGAAGGGAGTTTCTCTGACCTTCCCTGTTCATTTGGGGACAGGACCAGACCAGGGTAGAATCACAGAGCCTTCTCAGGTCAATAGGAAAAAAACAAAACAAAACAAAACAGTGATTTAAAGGAAAAACGCCTGGGTGGGGTATGTGGTTCAGATAGAGAGGGCTCACTTAGCAAGCATGAAACCCTGCGTTTGACCCCAACACTGCACAAACTAAGGGTGGTGGCTTCTGCCTGGAATCCCAGTCCGAGGGTGACAAAGGCAGGAGGAACAGAAGTTCAAGGTTTAGTGCTGTCTCAAGCTACTAAAGCCCTGTCTCAAAAGCCTCACTCACATTCCTGCTAGACGCCAGTTTGTTGACATGATGGCCAGATGCATCTACCTCAGCGTTGGACCAAGGCTTCAGTCCTGGAGTGCCATTGAAGAGGGTCCCCAAGGCTTCCTGTGGCATAGATACGACTCTGCAAGGTCCTATCACCAGCTCCCCCATCCCTGCATGGCACCTTCAGGAGAGCTCCCCAATGGGCGGCGGATAAGCAGCCCAGAAGCCTACCCCACGTCAAGCATCCTCGTTGCCCTTTTTCTAGGTTCCTCCCCCTTGTTCCACTTCGGCTTAGGAGACATGAAATCCCTGCAGCTGGGTATGGCTCCAGACAACAGGGTGGGCACTGGGTGAGGGGTGACCTATTCCTCTGGGCTGGTCTGCTAGCCTTGTGAATCAGACCGTGCTGATTCAGAGACAAGACGAGGAGAAATGGCTCCCTAGTTTTCGGAGAGAGTTGGTGTGTGCGCAAGTGTGTATATACGACTGTGGAGTCCGCGGTTGAAGTTGGGTGTCTTCCTCAACCGCTCTTCACCTTATTATTACTGTGTAGCCTGGCTGCCTCCCAATATTGTAATTAAAAGTTAAAGGCGTACACCACAGACTATCCACCTTTGTTTTTGAAGCAGCATCACTCAGGATTTTTCTGATTCAGTTAGACTGGCCGCCCGGCCAATGAGCCCCAGGTGTCCGTTTGTCCTTGCCACCCCAGCACTGAGAGGACAATTGTGTACCATCACACCTGGGTCCAACTGAAACTTTCTTACAAGCTGGGCCATGGTGGTACACACCTTTAATCCCAGCATTTGGGTAGCAGAGGCAGGTGGATCTCTGTGAGTTCAAGGCCAGCCTGGTTGACAGAAGAGTGAGTTCTAGGATGGCCTGGGCTATACAGAGAAACCTAGTTTCAAAAAAAAAAAAATTGCATTAAAAAAAAAAAGCTGGGTGGTGGTGGCACACACCTTTAGTCCCAGCATAGCGGAGGCAGAGGGAGGCGGATCTGTGAGTTCTAGGCCAGCCTGGTTGACAGACACCAAAGCTACAGAGAAACCTTGTCTCAAAAATACAAAAAAAAGCTGGGCTATGGTGGCGCACACCTTTAACCCCAGCACTCGGGAGGCAGAGGCAGGTGGATCTCTGTGAGTTCGAGACTAGCCTGGTCTACAGAGCTAGTTCCAGGACAGGCTCCCAAGCCACAGAGAAACCCTGTCTCGAAAAAGCAAAAAAAAAAAAAAAAAAAAAAAAAAAAACCCCGAAAACAAAACAAAACTTTCTTACTTTGGGCTCTGGGGGCTGTAGAGATGGCTCAGAGGTTAAGAGCACTGGCTGCTCTTCCAAAGGTCCTGAGTTCAATTCCCAGCAGCCACATGGTGGCTCACAACCATCTGTAATGAGATCTGGTGCCCTCTTCTGTTGTGCAGGCATACATGCAGACAGAACACTGTATATATAATAAATAAATGAATAAGTCTTTAAAAATAAGCAAACAAAACTCTCTTCCTCTGAACCCCGGGATTACAGTTATTCCTGCATTGTCTTGCCTACTGTTGGAGTTGAAAATCAGAGCTTCCTAAGTACCACACGCCTGTGCCTGTCACTAAGCCAGCCTCGTGTTCCATTTTCACAGTAGCTGTTCTAGCCAGTGTGAGGTGACAGCTCTGTCATAAAACAAACAGGATAGTCATTAGCCAGGCTGGGGGCAAATCATGGCAGGCAGGCACCAGACCCTGAGGGCCTCTCGCATGCCCTCACAGTCCCAGGCTGACCCCTCCCAGAGAACGGAGACTCCTAGTCAGCTACTGAGAAGAACGCATGTGCACTCCTAATTAAAGAGAATAAAACAAACAAGAAGTGCAATCAAGAGAAAGGGCAGGGCTGGAGAGGTGGCTCGGGCGATAAGAGTGGTCCTCGCTTTCAAGAGGCCCCAGAAACCATTCTTTGTCCCACAATGACCTGTAGCTCCACCTCCAGTTACTCTGTGAGGCGCCCTCTTCAGGTTTCCACAGGGACCCGCACTCATGTGCAGTACCTATGACAGAAAAAAAACCCACCTACATGTAATCTAATGTATGATTGTTTTGCCTGCAAATACACACACACACACGCACGCACACACTCACGCACGCACGCACGTATGCACTGCATGCATGCCTGGTACCTAAGGAGGCCAGAAGAGGGCACCAGATCTCTTGGAACTGGAGTTACAGATGGGTTTGAACCATCATGTGGGTGCTGAGACTTGAACCTGGGTCTTCTGCAAGAGCAACCAGGGCTCTCCGCTGCTGAGCCATCTCTTCCAGCCCCTCAAAACAGTTCTGAATGAAGCTCTGCCTTTGCTGCTGGATATCGTCACATTCTTTGTCTCTGCCCCTTCCTTTCTGGAATTTTCCTAGCTATTTACTGTTTATTTTCCCAGCATAAATTTTAGGATCAGTTTGTCTGGTGCCAGCCTTGTCTTCTTCCACTGCCCCCTCTTCAGTGGCATGTGATTAGGACTCCAAAACATGTTCTTTATTTTCCAGATGACAGGAGATATGGAAAGCCCAAGACGCCAAGAGAAGTCCAACCAGGTAGGCACGTGCTCTCCCACTGTGCTGGTTAAAGGGAGCGCCTCCCCAGGGCTCCATTGTCTCCCATTCCCTTTTGTTCTTTGAGATAAAGTCCTTCTACAGAGCCCTGGCTGGCCTCGAACTAGCTTTGTAAACCAGGCTGACCCCAGACTCAAGATCTGCCTGCTCTGTCTCTGCTGTGATGAAAGGCGTGTGCCACCACCACCTGGCTCTATGATGTTTCCTATACACTTCAGGGCTTTAGGGATGGCTGCTCCAATGTGATGGTCTCATTTTAGTGCTCAGGAGAGAGCACCCTGAGCTTTGGAACCGGCCATTTGTTCAACTGCTGTAGAAACAAGAGCTGCTGTGCAGAGAGGTGGAGGGACCTTCCTTGACCCAGCCCAGCTCTGTACTGCTCCCTGCACCCCAAGGGGACTGCTGACTGTTATCTGCCTTGCTGCAGAGAAAGGAAACGCACCTGAAAGAATCCAACCCTGTACATAGTATTTAGCCTTTCTTCTGATTTTTTTTTTCTTTTTGGTTTTTCGAGGCAGGGTTTCTCTGTGGCTTTGGAGCCTGCCCTGGAACTAGCTCTGTAGACCA